>NW_012101366.1:4279971-4382560 GCF_000951045.1 Mandrillus leucophaeus
CCTCTCCCTCTCCCTCTTTTACAGTGCACTCCTTTTTGTCTACTGGTGTCTCTACCAGCCCTGAAAATTGAGAACCCTTGGGAACTTGTCACGGGGCTCTGAACCCATTCCATCATCCAAACAAAAATGGTTTTCTTCTAAAATATAGTGGCTCTGCATTTGAAGTCTTCCTGTCTGCCTGGATTAATCATTTTCTTGAGGTTGCGTGATAATTTTACATCTTTTCCAGCTGAGTTGACCTGTGTTGACAGATGAAAGCATTTTTGGTCACATCCTGTCTTCTTTAACCTTCATTCATATAACAATGCTTTCTGGTGCCTATGATCTCAATGTTTCTTCTACATACCTCTCTCCACTATCTTGGCTTTCTCTCTTATCTAGATTGTCTATCAAACCACCCTGTTATCTGCCTGACCATGTGTATTCCTACATCTACCAAACAGAAATCTTCTTACAGCTGTGTCTAATTTCAAAAGAGAAATATTTGCCATTAATACCACCATGAAGAAGTTCCCAAGCAACCCAATAAAAAATCCACAAACTATCTTTTTTTTAAAAATCCACAGACTTTGGTGTTGCCGAGAGCCTTTGCTGGAAGAATGCCTGACGTTGAATCTGATCACTGGCCACTACTTTGGCTTCCTGAGCAGTATTCTGCGTGTACATGTCAGCTGAGACCTCCTCTTCCAACCACTCTAATCAGATTGACTTGTTCCAATAAAAGGCCCTTGTAAGAAAAAAATTCAAATGGTCTTCTCTCTTTCCTCCTCCTTCCTTTTCTTACTTTTGTGTATAATCTGTACTCTCTGCAAAACACCTAACATTTACTTTGCTGTTGTGTTATGTGTCTCTTTTTATGTATAAGTTTTGTATCCCAACTAGACTAACGACTTCTTTAGGGAAGCAACATTGTCCTATAATCTTTATACTCCCAATACTGGTCTAGCATGAGAAAAAACAGATACTCAAAAACTGTTATTTAATTTTACTTAAATTTTCTCTGCAGGTAGATTTTAACTTTTTATAGCATCATTAGTTACTTTTGGTACTCTGAAGAGGAGCAGATTCTGCAAAATCCAAAAGCTTTTATTCATCATATGGAATTTAAGGAAAAGAAAAACAAAGGTGTGTCTGGGGACTTTGGCTGAGAAGAAGTGGCATTTAAATTTTTTCCACTAATCTCAGTATTGGCACCAAGTTAATATTTAGTTTCTGGAACTCTCATTTCACTTAGGTTCCATTACTCTTGCTCTCTCATCAAAAATGTGAATTCCTTATAGGATCATGCAGAACAGACACTTAAAATTTACTCATGAACTTCCTAATTCCAAGCAGTGGTCACCACAGTTAAAAATTTTCATTGTGAAATCTTAGAAAACAAAGATAATATCTAATCAAAACTATATAAATACTAAAGAAATAAAAAAATGTACATTTTATGTATCTGCAATAAATTTAACAAACATTAAGTAAAAATATAGTCACGTTTCTTGTCATTTTAATCTCTAGCAATTAGATTTTAATATATTCACTAAATGATTCAGGCAACTATACTACATAAATTCAAGATAGCTAAACTATAAACTTAAATAGCTAAATTTTTTTTTCTTTAAGATGGGTTCTTGTTTTGTCATTTAGGCTGGAGTGCACTGGTGCAGTCACGGCTCACTGTAGCCTCAACTTACTGAGCTTAGGTGATTATCCCACCTCAACCTCTTGAGTAGCTGGAACTACAGCTGCATGCCCAGCCAATTTTTTGTATTTTTAGTATAGACGGTATTTTGCCATGTTGCCCAGGCTGGTCTTGAACTCCTAGGCTCAAGTTGTTTGTCCACCTTAGCCTCTGAAAGTGTTGGGATTATAGATGTGAGCCACTGCACCTGGCCAATAGGTAGATCTTGCTTTGTATTTACTTTAAAAAATTTTTTAATATGCTATCCTAATAAATGTTATTTGCACTAGCTTTCCCATTCTCTAATAAGAGTCAGTATTAAAGTTTCCATACTTTATGCCATGTAATATATACCCCTACCCACCTAATCAAAAGTAATATGTATACAGCTCAAAAATCATTATTTCAATAACCAAAAATAAAACCCTCCTTCTCCCCTTTTCTGTCATTCTGTTACTTAACCAAGGATAAAGATTATAATATAGAAATTATCTTTGCAGTTTTTCTATCCTCAGAAGTTTTAGATATTTAGTATCTCAAGGCCCTTTTAAAATAAGTATCTTATGGGTTTATTTCCTGGATGTAGATAATCTACATCAGGGGTTCTCTTTGTTAACAATTTTTTTCTGACTTTTTCTACACAAGGAGACCTTGCAGTCAATATTTAAAGCATATTATATTTAGCCACACTCAATGCACGTTTTATCCCAACATTATACCTTGAGTGCAGTATGGTAACGAATGAATGAATCCACCATATATGTCATTGATTAACATTCATCCATTTATTTATTTATTTATTTATTTATTTATTTATTTATTTATTTATTTTGAGATGGAGTCTTGTTCTGTCGCCCAGGCTGGAGTGCAGTGGTGCAATTTCAGCTCACCGCAAGCTCTGCCTACTGAGTTCACGCCATTCTCCTGCCTCAGTCTCCCGAGTAGCTGGGACTACAGGCGCCCGCCACCACACCCGGCTAATTTTTTTGTATCGTTAGTAGAGACAGGGTTTCACCGTGTTAGTCAGGATGGTCTCAATCTCCTGACCTCGTGATGCGCCCTCCTCAGTCTCCCAAAGTGCTGGGTTTACAGGTGTGAGCCACTGCACCTGGCCCCATTTATTTATTTAACTAATAATAATTGAGAGTACTATAGGCCAGGTAGTCTGCTAGATAGTGAGCAAACAAAGGTGCAAAAAGACAAGAGACAGAAAGCAATCTAAGTGACTCGGTAAGGAAATAGGAGGGACAACTAACTTAACCTTGTAGGGGGCAGGGTGTGGAGGTTAGGAGGTTTGACAAAGGAAGCTTCCTAAGGGAAGAGATCAAAGCAGCAATCTGGAGATTGAGCAGGAATTATCCTAGGAAGTAGAAGGAGGGAGTAATAATAGCTAACACTTACAGTGTCTCCTCTGAGCCAGGTACGGTTCTTTACATACAGTAGCTCATACAGTCTTCAGAACAACCAGGCAATATAGGTACTGCTAGAACACATTATAGACAAAGCTACTGCCGCATGCAGAAATTAAATAACTTGCTTGAGGTCATGCAACCGGCAAATGCAGAATCAGATTTCAAGTCCAAGCATCTGACCCCAGAGTACTGTCTTTTCCAGGAGAGATAACAGAGGCCCAGCCGCAAGGGTAAAAAGAATAATAATAGACCTTACGTTTACTGAGCACTAGCCCCAGCCCCCAACATGCATGATTGCATTCATTCCTCATACAATTGTATGAATTAAGTGCTATTTGTGTCATCATTGCAAATGTAGATTCAAAGGCTTAAAAAGATTGAGTAACCATAATGAGCTACCCCTTTACATCCACTCAGATGGTTATAATTTAAAAAAATAGAATACAGCAAGTGTTGGCAAAGATGTGGAGAAATTAGAACACTTGTACATTTTTGCTGGGAGTGTTAAATGCTGCAGCCACTGTGAAAAATAGTTTGGCAGTTACTGAATAAGTTAAACATAGACTTACCATATGACTCAGTAATTCTCATCTTGAGTATATACCCAAAAGAACTGAAAACAAGTGTTCAAACAAAAACGTGCATGGAATATTAATAGCAACACTATTCATAACAGCCAAAATGTGGAAACAACTCAAATGCCTATCAACTGATGAATGGATGATCAAAATATGGTATGTCCATACAGTGGAACTTTATTCAGTCTTGAAAAAGAACTAAGTACTGATACATGCTATAACATGGATGAATCTTAAAAACATTATGCTCTGTGGCTGCTGTTTTGTACTGAAAAAGAAATTATACTAAGTGAAAGAAACCAGACACAGAAGACCACATATGGTATGATGCCATATATATGAAATATCCAAAGCTGTGAAATCTATAAAGACAGAAAACTTATTGGGCCAGACATAATGGCTTATGCTTATAATTCCAGCGCTTTGGGAGGCTTGAGGTTAGGAGTTCAAAACCAGTCTGGTCAACATAGCAAGACTTCATCTCTACAAAAGAAATTTTTTGAAGAAAATTAGCCAGGTGTGCTGACATGTACCTGTAATCCCAGCTACTTGGGAGGCTGAGGCAGGAAGATTCCTTGGGTCTAGGAGTTCAAGGCTGCAGTCAGCCATGATTACACCACTGCACTCCAGCCCGGGCAACAAAGCAAGACCCTGTATCCAGAAAACAAACAAACAGATTATTGGTTGCCAGAAACTGGAGGGACGGGGAATAGAAAGTGATTGCTTAATAGGTACAGGGTTTCCTTTTGTGGTGGTGAAAATATTCTGGAACTAGATACTGGTGATGGATGTACATTCTTGTTTTTTGTTATGTGTATTTTATCACAGTTTTTAAAAGTTAAAAAAAAAAAAGTTGAGTAATTTGTTCAAGGTTGCCCAGCATAGCTTGGAAAAGGTGGATTTGAATTCATGCAGAAAGGACACATTTCAGGAATTCGAAGTTGTTTGATATGATTGCATTGAAGTATATGCATGTAGGTGGAAGATAAGAAAAAATGGCAAAAGTTGAGGCAAAAGTAGGAATCAGAGTCTTTGTCATGAAGACACCTTTTAAAGTGAATGGAGACAACTGTCGAGGCACTGACACAGGAATAGGGAGGCTGAGGATGAGAGAAGGGCACCAACCCCTCACTGAAGTCAGAGTGCTCCTCCCTAGATGAACTGTGTCTTCTGGGTGTTTGAATAGAGAAAGTGACCACTGAAACAGAGTAAGTGCCACAGTTGGCCAACATCCATCCCCCACTCCCAACCTAACAGTGAAAATAGAGATATTGATTTCTATAATTCAAATACGTCTTTTGTAAAAGAGAGATAATAAAAGTTCCTATTTCATAAACTTGCCGAAAGGATCAAATGAGTCAATATGTGCAAAATTCTTGGAACAGTGCCTTGCACAAAGTCAACACCATAGAAATGTTTGCTATTATACTTTTGTTATTGTTACCTCGATGGTTTCCATAAAGTGTCCCTCAGACCTTTTCATTTTTATCATGTATGATAAAACCAGGTGCTGTCTTATCTGGAATGTTTGCCCAAGCACATTACGTTTTGTTAACGCAGGATGAATCATTGAAACCTGACCTCATGGGAAATAGCATTATCTACCATTTCATCTGTATTTTGCAACTGCAACATACATTTCCTTCCCAGTTGCTTTGAATACAGAGAAAAAAAAATATTCTTCTCAGACTTCTTTGTACTTGTCCACAAATAATTTAGTGGTGCTAATTAGGATCGTCCTAAAAAAATTTTAATACAATGAAATAAAATAAGAAACTAGATGATATTTTAGACTTTAAGCAAAAATACACACTTTTTATCATTACAAATATTGCATACATATTATGCTGTTTCATACAAATTCACAATTACAGAAGACAAAGGCAAAGAAAAAGAGACATTTTTAGATTCTGCAACTGTCCATCATGCTTTAGAACTTCCTGCACCAAGATTCACTAATCACCTCTCACTGATCAGTCCTCATTATGTAAAATGTGTATCAGTGAAATGTGAAAATGAGCCCTCTTTCACTGTAACCAGGCCTGCGGAAAGAATTTTACATCTTGACATTTGGGGCTCTTTACTAATGACAACAGTGTGATAAACAGTTCATTAATCCTATTTATCAGGCTGAGAAATAAGCCAAAATTGCCATAGGCAAGTAACACTATAAAGGAGTTTTTAACAAACAAGGAGGTACTTTACGGTTCTTTAATCTAAACCAAGGACTTAGTATTTTTCTATAAAGGTCAGTGAGTAAATATCTCTGGTCCTGTCAGTCATCACAACTCTATCATAACTACTCAACCCTGCCACCATAATGTGAAAGTTGCCACGGACATTGTGTAAACAAATGGGCCTGGCTGTGTTCCAATAAAACTTTATTTACACAGGCTACAACATGTATGAATCTGAAACCATTATTGGTTTAACCATTAGCTAAGTGAAATAAGCTAAACACAAAAGGACAAATATCGTATCATTCCATTTATTTGAGGCATCTAGATTTGGCAAATTCATAGAGATGGAAAGTAGAATGGTGGTTGCCAGAAGCTGGAAAGAGAGGGAAATGGGGAGTGAGTGTTTAATGGACCCAGAGTTTCGGATTGGGGTGGTGAAAAAGTTCTGAGGCCAGGCACGGTGGTTCACGCCTGTAAACCCAACACTTTGGGAGGCCAAGGTGGGTGGATCACCTGAAGGTAGGGAGTTTGAGACCAGCCTGGCCAACATGGTGAAACCTCATCTGTACTAAAAATACAAAAATTATCCAGGCATGGTGGCAGATGCCTCTAATCCCAGCTGCTCAGGAAGTTGAAATTGGAGAATCGTTTGAACCCGGGAGGCAGAGGTTGCAGTGAGCCAAGATTGCACCACTGCACTCCAGCCTGAGCGACAGAGTGAGACTCTGTCTAAACAACAACAACAAAAAGTTCTGGAGGTGAGTAGTGGTAATGGTTGCATACCCCTATGAAGGTACTTAATTCCACTGAACCATACACTTAAAAATGGTTAAAATGATAAATTTTAAGTTATGTATATTTGACTACAGTTTTTAAAGAAGATGTATTTACAAAAACAGGCAGTAGGCCTAAGTGCAATAGCTTGCAGATCCCTGATGTAAACTTTCTTGTCCTGCTCACTATACTTCTTCCTTTGCCTCATACCTCTTCGTAGTTGCTGTTGCTGTTGCTATTGCTGCTCTTCATTTCATTTCTTGATTAGCATGTGCAGCCAAAATGTTGCCTTGTGTGCAGTGGAAAAGAAAACCATTTGCACTCTTTGAGGGCTACAGTTCTTTCTAAAGGTTGTTCATTCTGGAGCTCATAGCTTTAGCAGATGCAGATGTAGAACTATAAATATAAGAGTATGCTGTTCTGTACTTTCAAAATGGCCATAGTGATATAAAAACATTTCAGGACAGACGAGCTGGTTTCCACTTTTTCTGGTGGGGGTCTAAAAAGTCTTCACTTTTGTTTCTCAATGGCCAGTAGCACAGATTAGAGTGCTGGTGTTAAGAGCGCACCTGTCAACCATGGATGTCAAGAGCTTTTCTCTATGTGAAGGTTTTGGCTCATGTACAAGTTGAACCCTCAGCCTTGACTGATCTCTCTGTTTTAACTGAGTAGGTCAATTGATCATAAATCAATTGGGAGGCCAAAATGGGAGGATCACTGGAGCCCAGGAGTACAAAACCAGACTAGGCAACATGGCGAAACCTCATCTCTACCAAAAAAAAAAAAAATTAGCCGGGCGTGGTGGCACACACCTGTAGTCCCACCTCCTCGGCGGGCTTAGATGGGAGGTTTGTTTGAGCCCAGGAGGTCAAAGCTGCAGTGAGCCAGGATTGCGCCACTGCACTCCAGCCTGGGTGACAGAGCCATACCTTGTCTCAAAAAAAAAAAAAAAAAAAAAAGCTGACTGCAGTGGTGCATGCCTATAGCCCTAGCTACTTGCGAGACTGAGGCCAGAGGCTCCCTTAAACTCAACCTTATAAGTTAAAGTTACAGTGAGCTATTATTGCACCACTGTATAGCAGCCTGGGTGAGAGTGAAACCCTGTCTCTTAAATTAAAAAATAAAATAAAATAAAAAGGATTCCTTCTTTACTATTAACTTGAGTCTAGTGCACCAAAATTCATGACCACAGAGTTGGCCAAGGTAAGCTACCTTTGATGGAGCTGAAACCACAATGGTAATAACTTCTGTATCTTTAATGAAATGAAAATTATGTTTATTGATCTGAGAAAACAAAGCTCTAACAAAGCTATTAATTTCAAAAGGATTTTTTTTTTCAGATGGAATTTTGCTCTTGTTACACAGGCTGGAGTACAAGGGCACAATCTCGGCTCATTGCAACCTCCACCTTCCAGGTTCAAGCGATTCTCCTGCCTTAGCCTCCCAAGTAGCCGAGATTACAAGCACCAGCCACTATGCCCAGCTAATTTTTGTATTTTTAATAGAGACAGGGTTTCACCATGTTGGACAGGCTAGTCTCGAACTCCTGACCTCAGGTGATCCACCCGCCTCAGCCTCCCAAAGTGCTAGGATTACAGACATGAGTCACTGTACCTGGCATTCCAAAAGCATTTTTACCTAAAAGGAAAAAAAAAATCTATTTTTAGTATTATTTACTAATCATCCAACATTTTTAAAGCACCTTCAATATCTGCTTAAAAGACTAAAATCGTATGACTTGCACACTTCAATAATTCTTCGTGTTTTTATTTTTTCCCTAATTTTTCTGAGTCTTTGCATGTCAATGTGCAAAAGACATTGATTTTAGAAATTTCAAAAGTGCAGACATCAAAGAGCCTCAACAATTTTATTTGATATAACAAAATAGTTTGTTTTAAATTTTTACTGCCATTCTCACTGTTTTTCTTTTAACAATTGACCCTTCTATCAATAAAACACAAATAGGTTGAAAACAACTTACTGAACTTTGTAAGGGCAAATATTGTTTTCAAATAAAAAGATAGATTTGTATTTGAAACTGCATTTTCTTTAAATAATTTTAATTTGCATATATGAAAAATTGGGTTAAAATGTTTACTAATACGAAAATGCAGAAGTAGCACATTGCCTACTTTAGCCATATATCTACTGTAGTCTCCACATTGTGCAGGTCCTCAGGTGTAAGGGGGAAGACAGCAGGTGTCTGAGAATTTATAGTCACCAAAATGATTAGGTTACAACACTCATTTCTAAACACGTGAAGTATTTACAGATCACTTGAAGAATCACTCTAGTTTTCGGGATGTTACCGGTTGACCTTTGAAAGTGGAAGCAAGTGAATTTGCCATCAGGCTCCTTCTTTCATTTTGAAGTTTAATATAGTGCCACTGGCTCTCCAATATCCATGGTGCCAATTTCCCACTGATGTCTTATATCTTGGGTTTCCATTCCCTTGTTAGAAAAGTATAGTGATGAAATAGTTGAGGTAACTTTGAGACCAGAAAGCCCATGTAATTACATAGTGTTTCCAGAACAATCTACAACGCTCTGACACCGGATATCAGCACAACAATAAGTAAGAGCAAAAAGCTTGTCAGGGAAGTTTGGCAATGAGTATAGCCTCAGGTAAAGCACAAAGGTGGTGGCTGTGAACTCTTAGAAATCAGAATGTTTATGTGGAGAATAAGTTGGTGTCTCCTGATCATTTCTAGGGGGTCTTTTTGTGAGGCTCATTTAAAAAAAAAAACAGACAAGATGTCACATACACAAAGTGAATGCCTCTCTTCTGAGAAGAATCATTCACAAAAAGGGTTGCCGTTGTTTCCAGCCACAAGGCGATATGCATAGCTGTTAGAATTGCATAAAACATTTCTTTCCTAAAACTGTCTTATAATTCTGCAATTTGAAAAATTTGACTAGCTGCACTAATTGGACTCACACAAATAAAGCCTCCAATTTTCTTATTGAAAATTGAAGGCCACCCTGTTAGTATTTTCCCCTCCTAACGATGACTCCCTGGGGCCCCGAATGTCTGCTGAGCTTTCCAAAAAAAACATTTTTGTCATTTTAAATGATTTGTCTCTGACTATACATAAAAGCAATTAGAACAAATACTTTTATATAAATTTATGTGCTGAGCGTTTTTTTCTTTGGCTGGTTTCTCGATTTTGAATTTCTTACCATGATTTGTCTGTACACTTTCAGTGCAGTTATTACAGCAGACTCTTAACTCTGCTTGCCAATCACATTGAACAGCTCTAACTAGTCATGTGTGGAACTGAGAGAACAAAGAATCCTTCCATGGGTCTGAGATTCCTTCACCTCAAAAGCACTTCAGATCACAGACTGAACCAGAAGTTTCTACTGAAACCGAGCTCTACAATTCTTAGCATAAAAATAACTATTAATAAAAGGTACTGCCCTATCTGCTTGAGATAGAGATACCTCATTTCTCCCAACAAACAAATTCAGTAGTAATTACCATTACCACTTCACAGGTATGGAAATTGAGGCTAGAGTATGTTAAGAAGCTTGTCTGAGTCCTCCCTGCTAGTAAACATTGAAACCAAATTTAACCTCTTTTCTGTCTAATACCAAACCCAACGCTTCCTTCATTACACTGTGGCAAAAGTCACTCAAGCCCCCCCGATTCTCTCTTCTTGCATTGTAAAATCTGTACACATTGCCATGGTAAAAAAGTTAAAATGTAAAAGCCAACATATTAAAAAACTGTGTACAAAGAATATACGGTAGGTTACTAATTTAATTTGTGCTTAAAATATATATATAAAACTGAGAGCTAATATACTAAACTATTAGTAGTGGCCATCTTTTGGCAGATTACTGACAACGTTTCTTTCTTACACATTTTTTACTTACAAATTTTCTATATTGAATATGATACTTTTATTAAATATTTATTTAAAATGCAAAGAATGTCACTAAGTCAAATGCAAATGGAATAATGAAATGGATTTTCAGAGTGACTTATGAATTTGTCATGTTGTAATGTTCAGTTGATAATTAACATTGGGCTTAACATGTCGGTGAATTTTTAATGTCCAAGCGAGGGCTTTGAAATGCAAAATGAACCACTTAGAGCTGTCTAAATGTGAAATTTGTTATTGTGGTTAATTAAAAGACTAAATTTTTCTTAAACCCCTAAATTTGACATATAACTCTTACTAGCAGATTTAGAAATTAAATAATTTTTATTAAGAATAAGCACATTGGCTTTTAATTACTCTTTACTTTTTAACTAATAGTTTAATAAGTTTAATATATGAGGTTTTAACCTACATATATAAGTTTAATATTTTTTATTTTTTCAAACATCACATTCCTGATAAGGCCAACTTACAAACTAAAACAGTCTATAAATTCTTAAGCAGCTTTTTAAAATTAAACAAATTGAATGTACAACTTCAGTAAGCATTCAAGCACTGTTTTTAAACTTAATTAATTACAATCCATAATGCATGTCAAATTTAAATCACAAGTATAATCAGGCATTTCTAATTAAAAATACAAAACAATTAAATTCTCTAACATATCGGAGATTCTCTAATATGTAATCTCTTGAACATTTCATATGCTACATATAAGAAACATAAATTGTCATTATGGCTTAAAATACATATCACATAAACTATCAGTATTAATACTTCCTATATATTATGTTACTAGCTGTATATTACTTCTACAACTTGATGGATTTGCAAAGTCATTTATCCAACTAAAGAGTGAAAATTACTATTTCCAGTAGTGTCAGGATCTCCAGATAAAGATTCAAAACCAAGATCCTGCTACAGATCTAAGTAAACTGTCTGATTTGGGGGACTAGAATGTGGGATCAGATCTGTGATTCTTTTCCAAGCCGCTAACACTTACCATATCAACAGGGAAACTCAAAGGCATGCTTTTAACTGCCATGCAGCTTTACAGTCCTTAAAATATATTCCTGCAGTATATTTCCTTGGGTAAATTGCACCTTTATGCAAATTTTATTTTCAACTTTTTATTGTCTGATTTAGATAGATGGAATTCTGCACCCGACACATGGAATCCAGCTAATTACCTTCAATTACAGTTAATTGAATTATGTACCCCTTTCATGGAGATAGCACCCTTTTATATTTTATTCGTTACCTGTCTTCTTGACCACTACTTGATAATCCTTACAACAGTCCCCTCCTTATTCATGGTTTTGCTTTCCACAGTTCCTTCGGTCAACCAGTCTGAAAATATTACATACAATAAGATATTCTGAGAGAGAAAGAAAAAAATAAGACTACATTTGCAGAACTTTTTTACAGTATATTCTTATAATAGTTCTATTTTATTATTAGTTATTGTTAATCTCTTACTGTGCCTAATTTATAAATTAAACTTCATTATAGGCATGTATATATAAGAAAAAACACAGTATATATTTAGGGTTCAGTATTATCCTCAGTTTCAGGGACCCACTGGGAGTCTTGGGGCATATCTCCCATGGATAAGGGGAAACAACTCTATATTAACAATATAATTGATTACATGTAGATTATGCAAATATATGCAAAATGTTTATAAATTCTTTTCCACCAGCACAGGAAAACATTGTTTTCACGTTCATTTATCACACCTATACATAGGTCACAGTTTGAGGACAGCTAGTTCATCTGGCTATCAACCTCCAAGGCCTGCCGTAGCTCACTCAAATTAATCCTCCAATAGCAATCTTTTTCACATAAACATAAAGTATTACACTTACTAAGTGTAGGACTTTGTAAACCCACTGTAGCACACCTAATTAAGCTATTTTTATTTTTTCAGAAAATCTAAGCTGTCTAGGTTAGATGCACAATAAAAGTAACAATCCACGAAATTAGCATAACAGTACTGAATTTGCCATTGCCTATTACAATTGACATTGTTTCCAATTTTTAATACTATAAATAAAATTACGGTGAATGTGTATTTGTTTGTAAACATAGTTTTATTGTTCTGTTGAATTTTTTTTTACAAAAATTCCTAGTAGTAATATTACTTAGTGAGCAGATGCACTTAGTTTGGCTATTGATAGGCATTGCTTTGAATGCTTTCCAAAAAGCTTGTTTGATCACAACTGTGTCAACATTGTACTTATTTGTTTTGTTTGAATGTTCTATAGTATGAGAATTGTTATATTTTAAGCATATTTTCTCCATAATATATATGGAGGGACACTATTTATATATCATTTACAGATACTTCTTTAAAAACTTCACAGTTGTGTGTGTGTGTGTGTATGTGTGTATTCCGTGATCAGATCTATTAAATTATGGACATTAGAAATTGGATATTTGCTTTAAACCTTATTAAATAGTAATGTTTTTTGCAGAGCTCTTAAAATAAAAATAATTATAATTAAAAAGCATATAGAGTTTTAAATAAATACATTAAAATTAAATGTACAGAAATTTTCTAAAATCAACACTTTTAAAGTAGAACATATTTATTTGTTCTCTTCAATGAATAAAATTTTAGCTAAGTCATTAAATTCCTTTCTGTGTGAAATGCACAATTTCTCTGTCCAAAATATCTTGCTAATTGGACTTCAGGGTTCTGCTTTGAATGTAGAAAAATGGAGAGAATATCACTTTTGTCCATAAATCAAATAGAAGCTGAAAAAAAATTTTAAATTATAACTTTTCTTGAACCCATCAGTAAACTGAGATCTCAAGGCAACCAATTAGCCTGAATCATAAGGAAAGACTGGAAACTCCAAGAAGAGACTAGATGCAAGCATTGAATCACCTGGGGCAGAGCACAAAAAGAATATGTGGCTGCTATATAAGTGAGCAGAAATAATTCATATGCTATTAGCAACAAATTGTTAAATCTGAGCCTTGACTATCATATAAAACCCATAATAGCAACAGACACAGGGGTATCTACACCCATTCACAGGCTCTTCATGGACCTTCATTTTATGGTCGTGAGAAAGATTACAGACACAGTAGGAAACCAATGAAAGCCTCGCTTATGATGCAGATGTAGAGTAATGGAGTTGTCACCACTGTAGAAAGGACAGGAAACTTTACTATGACCTTATTCCCCTGGGCAACAAAGGCCTAAAGCCAAAGAGGTCAGAAAACCCTATGCCAGATAAATACAAAATACATAAATAAATAAAACAGTATGACTTGAAATATTCAAACAACTGAAAGTCAAAGTTAAAGAGAGTACAGATGCCTCTTGACTTACAATGGGGTTATATCCCAGTAAACTCATCCTAAATTGAAAATATTGTCAGTCAGAAATACAGAGTAATTGGGAGCTGTGGCTCACTGGAGCCACCCAGGATCAGGAGAGAAGGAAGGTTTCTACTGAATGTGTGTTGCTTTCACACCATCATAAAGTAAAAAAATTTAAAGTTGAGGGCCAGGGGAAGTAGCTTACACCTGTAATCTCAGCATTTTGGGAGGTTGAGGTGGGTGGATTGCTTGAGCCCAGGAGTTCAAGACCATCCTGGGCAATGTAGCAAAACCCCATCTCTACAA
This sequence comes from Mandrillus leucophaeus, assembly GCF_000951045.1. NCBI lineage: Eukaryota > Metazoa > Chordata > Mammalia > Primates > Cercopithecidae > Mandrillus > Mandrillus leucophaeus. The sequence continues at coordinate 4,294,114 of NW_012101366.1, forward strand.
AAAAACACAAAAATTAGTCGGCATGTTGGCATGGGCCTGTGGTCCCAGCTACTCAGAAGGCTGTAATCATGCCACTGTACTCCAGCCTAGGGACAGAGTGAGACCCTGTCAGAAACGAGAAAAGAAAAGAAAGAGGAAGGAAGGAAAGAAGGAAGGAAGGAAGGAAGGAAGGAAGGAAGGAAGGGAGGGAAAGGAAAGAGAGAAAGAGAAAGAAAGAAAAAGAAAGAAAGAAAAAGAAAGAAAGGAAGAAAAAGAGAAAGAAAGAAGAAAGAGAAAGAAAAAGAAAGAAAGAAAGAGAAAGAAAGAAAGAGAAAGAAAGAATTGTAAGTTGAACATCGTAAGTTGGTGACCATCTGTATCTTACAAGCAGCCTAAGGAAAAAGACACATTACAGAGGGAAAAAAAGATAAGAACTACAACAGACTTCTCGTCAAAATTATGCAAGCTAAAGGACAGTGGAATGACATCTTTAAGGCACTGAAAGGAAAAAAAAAATTTGTACCTATATGCTATACTCAGAAAATCTTTCAAAAATGAAGGCAGGAAAACACAACACTATTTCTCTGCACTATTCTCTCACAACATACTTCTGACACCAAATGTATGTGGTTTCTCCCCACACACCAAGCAATTCTGCAGCAAACACCAGCTGAGTATCTTATAATTCAATTCCATTCTGACACTAAAAACCAGGGTTTCCTCAAGCCCCTCCTGGAGTCTGATAATTTGCTAGAATGGTTCACAAAACTCAGGATTATACTTTATTTATGTGTATCAGTTTATTATAAAGGATATAACTAAGGAACAGCCACGTGGAAGAGACACATAGGGCAAGGTATGGGAGAAGGGATTGTACACATCTTCCATGCCCTCTCTGGGTGAGCCTTTCTCCCAACACTCCACAAGCTCAGCAACCCAGAAGCTCATCACATCTCCTAGTTCAAGAGTTTCCACAGAGCTTACCTCCAACCCCTTTCAGCCATCCCCTGACATCCCCCCTAAGTTTATTAGCATAAACTCAGGTGTATAGAAAGGAGCTCATTATGAATAACAAAAGATACCACTATCTCAGGAAATGCTAAGCTTTTTAGGTGCTCTGTGACAGAAACTAGGGATAAAGACCAAATACATTTCTTATTCTGCCACAGAAGAATATAGATATATTTTTGGGGTATTCATTACCCACAGACATACACTGCCATGAACATTTTTAAAAAGTACTTAAGGCAGAAAAAATATGACACCAGACAGAAACTTGTATCTACATAAAGAAATAAAGACCTCCTGAAACACTTTAAATGAAACTAAACATAAAAGTCGTATTTTGCTTATTTTTAATCAATCTAAAAGGTAATTGCCTAAAGCAAAAATAGTAGCATCAATGTATTGGGATTTTATAGATTACATAAAAGTAAAATGTCTGACAGTATCACAGATGATGGAGAAATTTGGAGCTTACTGTCACAAAGTTTGTATACTACACATGAGGCAATGTTATATTATTAATATTTGAAGGTAGACTATACTTAATTAAAGATGTGCATTATAAACTCTAGGGCAAACATTAAAACACATATTAAAGACGTATAAATAATAAGCCAGGCCAGGTGCAGTTACTCACATCTATAATCCCAGCACTCTGGGATGCCAAGGGAGGAGGATTACTTGAGGGCAGTAGTTTGAGACCAGACTGGGCAACATAGTGAGATCTGGTCACTACAAAAAAAATCAAAAATAAAATAAAATTAGCCAGACATAGTGACATGCACCTGTAGTTCTAGCTACTCAGGAGGCTGAAGCAGGAGGACTGCTTGAGTCCAGTTGACCCAGGCTACAATGAGCTATGATCATGCCATTACACTCCAGTCTGAGTGACAGAGTGTGACTTTGTCTCTAAAAAAAAAAATAATAAAAAAATAAAAAGCCAATAGTGGAGATAAAATGGAATCACAAAATGTATTATATTAATCTAAATATAAACAAGAAAAAAGAAGAAAAAAAAAATCCAAGAGTGGGTGGGCCAAATAAAAAGCAATTACCAAGGTGGTAGGTTTTAATTTAATCACATCAAAATTATTTTAATGTAAAGGGTCTAAATACTCTAAGTAAAGTGCTGATTGTCAGACTGGATAAAAAAGCAAGACTCAGGTATTAACTGTCTATAAGAAACTAATTTTAAATGTAAAGACTTCTAGTTTAAAAATATAACATGCAAATACTAATCAAAATATTGTGCATATTTAAATGTTGACACCATAGTTGTAAACAGTATTTGATATTGTATGTAACGATGAAATGTTATTTATCTATATTTAAATCAAGAAATAAACATTCTCCCTAAACCTGTGGCTTTTTTCCAAAGTTATTGCCAAAGCATTCTCTTAACCTTTGTGTTCATGACACAGCTAGAACTTCAAAAGAGAATCAAGGCTAATACCTCAGCAGTCTTCTAGTAACAATTGGATCCACATTTATCTCTGGACTGGATTGTTTGAGGTGTCATAAGTACTTTCATCAAAACAGAAATAAATGACTTTGTGACTTTCCTGTACTAATGTAAATATAATGTAAATGTATGCATTTATTAAACAAGACTCCACAAAACAGTGTGTTCACTGTTTATTGTTAAATTTCTATGTTCTTCTTTCTACTTGTGCAATTTTATTGCTTCCAGATTATACTGGTGTTAAGTTCTTAAATCTTTCCCTCCGTTAATCCTTCTTGTGGAATAGAAACTTCCTGATGAATGGTCGACTTGTCAGTCCACAGCTTTCTTCTGTTTATATAGCTATAAATTATATTCTACTGATTCGCTAATCAATAACATTTTTTTTTTTTTTTTTTTTTTTTTTTTGGAGTTTTGCTCTTGTTGCCCAGGCTGGAGTGCAGTGGTGTGATCTCGGCTCACCACAACCTCCACTTCCCAGGTTCAAGCGATTCTCCTGCCTCAGCTTCCCAAGTAGCTGGGATGACAGGCAGGTACCACTATGACCCTATTTTTTTTGTATTTTTAGTAGAGACAGGGTTTCGCCATGTTGATCAGACTGGTCTCGAACTCCTGCCCTCAGGTGATCCACCTGCCTCGGCCTCCCAAAGTGCTGGGATTACAGGCATGAGCCACCATGCCCGGCCATAAAAATAATTTTCAAAATACTTTGATTCTCTAATATCAAGGTAGTGCATATAATATAGGTTTGTATGATAATCCTTTCTAACATATAAAAACTAAGCCACCTCTCTTCTTGGGAAATCTCAATCCACAATAAACAGCAATTTATTTTTCAATTATCTTCTGCCCTAAAACTATATATCAACATGTTTAAAATTTAGATTCGAAACCTGGTTACATTTTAGGATAAGTAATTTAATATAACAAAGAATAATTTGGCATGTACAATTTCTGTTTAACAAATTTATATCAGGTAAGGTGGCTCACACCTGTAATCCCAACACTTTGGGAGGCCAAGGTGGACAGATCACTTGAGCTGGGCTAGGTGACGCACACCTGTAGTCCCAGCTCCTTGGGAGGCTGAGGTGGAAGGATCACTTGAACCCAGGAGGTCAAGGCTGCAGTGAGCCATGACCTTGTCACTGTACTGCAGCCTGGACAGCAGAGCAAAACCTTTTCCTAAAAAAAAATTTAAAAACTTTACATTATAGGACATAAAATTCTTATAAATATTTTAACAAAGGCCCCGGTGTGAGAGTCTTAGGTTTAGGGAAAAACATTACAAGTTTATTTAGTTCTCTTATTTCATTACTTTAAAAAAAAAAAAGATTACGTGCTAAAATATGTTAGTGAAAAATATAAATACAAACCAATTGATTTATCTTTCCATGATCTTAAAACATAACTAGAGTAACAAAATCAAGAAGTGCAAAAAGATAAGATTGAGAAATGTTTAGATACTAAAACAACCACTTCAAGTGTTATAAAAGAGTTATGAAGAGAATTATTGAGTGTAGAGGAGAGCATTTACTTCAAAAATGTTGGAGCATACTTGTCCAGCAAGGAAGATAACGTGATCATGAAGGTAGCTTTCCCAGGGTGAGGTTTATTTATTGCCCTCTGGATGTGCAGATCCCTGCAATTTCCCCAAAAGTGGGAAACTTGGCTACATAATTTGTGACTACATTGTATTTGTGTTCTTCCCTGGTTAAAAAGAAAAATAGTAAGCTCATAAGGGAAGGCTATTCAGATGTTGTATTAGTTTTGAACTATATCTTGTAGAATGTGATTAACCAAGGCAAAGCTGGCTTGGGAGGAACACAGGAAGGTGCTGTCAGGAATACTATGTGCAAAACACAGCAATGAATACCAAGATAAATTTACATAAATGTAAAAAGTTATGTATGGTACTATTGAGGAAGTGACAGATAAGTGAGCCAAGATCAGATTATGAAGAAACTTACTTGTGATACTAAAGGTTTCCATTTTTATCCTGAAAAAACTATGGATAACTTTTGGGCTAATACTTAAAATTTGTATTTTTTTTTAAGGATCACCTTGGAATCATGGAATATAAATTAGAGAAGAACAGGAGAGCTTGATCAATATGGAAGAAATGGCTGCAAAACAGGCAGGAAATTACACAATTCTGAAGAAAAGTAGTATTAGCAGAATTGAAATAAAAGGTAAGGGTCAATACATTTAGAAGATACAATTGAATAGGTTTGGTGGCTCATTGTAAGTGAGGCATGAAGTAAATGGAATAATTTCTAATTATTCAAAATTTTCTAAATAGTTGCCAAAAATAAACTGGGTGAGCATCTTTAGGACATATTCAGATCTTTGACATATTGAGATTAATGGACATATCAATGTTCAAAAGGAGACATACAAAAAGATACATTGTCTGTCATCAAAGGCAAGATTGAGATAGATATTTGGGAATTGTGGCCCACGGGTAGAATTGAAAATTATGGATGAGACTTTCTCTAGAAGAATGAGTTTTTTTTTTTTATTTTTTTATTATTTTTTTGAGACAGTCTCACTCTGTTGCCCAGGCTGGAGTGCAGTGATGGGATCTCGGCTCACTGCAACCTCTGTCTCCTGGATTCAAGCGATTTTCATGCCTCAGTCTCCCGAGTAGCTGGGAGTAGCGCGTGCCACCATGCCCAGAAAATTTTGTTGTTGTTGTTTTGTATTTTTAGTAGAGACAGGGTTTCACTGTGTTAGCCAGGCTAGTCTTCTGGACTCAAGTGATCCACCCACCTCAGCCTCCCAAACTGCTGGGATTACAGACATGAGCCACTGCGCCCCACCAAACAGTGCATCTTTAAACGTGATCCTGAGATCTCCAGTTGACCCACAATGGTTTGCAGAGAGTGTCTGTATGAAAGGAAAAAAATAGAAGAAAACTCTATTCACACACATCTCACAAAAGTGAAGTATAAGATTACTCATTAAAAACTTTTTTAAAAAGCTCATCATTATTCTCACAGAAATCCAATTACGTGTTTAAAGAGTGTTGGTTTGTATGCTCTGTAAAAACTGCATTGGTAAGTTTATCTTGGAAAATATTTTTATGTTATTTTTTACTTCTGTGATTTTGCATTTTAATTAATACTATTGTACTTTATCCCCAAGTCACAAAAATGGACCAACAGTGACCCACTGAAGCATAAAAGATGGCAACAAACACTACAATACCAAATAATTTTTAAAAAGATAAATAGTATAGCCCTCCAATGAAATGTAGAGTGGGGTGGTTTTACACAAGGACCTGAGAAAGAAAAGTGCAAATGGGAACTGCCATTATGAATATCTGAATATTGCATTATATGGTGGGGTCCATTTACACCCTCCTTGTCAAATAGTGAAGTTTTGTCAAATGATAACATGAAGTATATATGCCTTTGTTCCATATTCAAAGAAAGCCCAGTTTCAATCAAGTAAACCAATTTAATTTTTCTAGAACAAGCAAATATACTATTTACTAGTATGAAGCTGATTAATTGTATCACTTAAACCAAAACTATAGAGGCATCCTTCAACATTGTACATTTCCCAGCCAAAACAGGCAAAAGTCACACTGTTGCTAACAAGCCAATAAAACCAGCCACAAGAGTGAATACTATGAATTTTGCTCACCTGATAAAACCAGCCACAAAAGTGAATACTATTTATTTTGCTCAGCAACAAAACAGATTAAGTTTTGGCAAAAATCTTTTAGCAAATGACTCTAGTGAATGTTGCCCAATATAAATAGCCTACAATGTTAAAGAGGAATCACTGTCTTTGGGGAAATGACCAGGTGGGATATTCAAAATATTTAACAACTGATAAGGCATAGAGAGCAACCAGTCATAACAGATGCCAACTGCAAGCAAATGGTATAGGACTACTGATATGTGTTAGCTTGCGTATCAGCAGATATTTTGCTTCACAACTGTGTAGAGTATGAATAATTTCTTGGCAATTGTCTAATACATATATGAAGGGCTTGACAATGTTTTTTGTTTATCATTAAAAGTCTTAGTGTTCGATTTAGGGGAATTTTTGACCGAAAGTTAGTCCAGATGCTCTTCTCCTTGACAGCTCTAATTAATCAATAGCTAAGTGAAAGGTTCAGAACTTTAAGAGACAGACATTGGCCAAAGGGTTTTTCAAAGTACTCTTTAGTTTCTATTTCAATAATTGTAAGGTTTCTTTATTTTTGTTTTTGCTTGTTTTTGTTTTGTTTTGGAGACAGGATCTCACTCTCGCCCAGACTGGGGTGCAATGGCATCATCACAGCTTACTGCAGCCTTAAACTCCTGTACTTAGGCTGTCCTTCCACCTCAGCCTCTCAAGTAGCTGTAACTCCAAGTGTGCACCACCAGGACTGGCTAATTTTTTTTCAGTACAGAGAGGGTCTCACTAGTCTCACTATGTTGCTCAGGCTGTTCTCAAACACTTGAGCTCAAGTGATCCTCCTGCCCTCCTGCCTCGGCCTCCCAAAGTGCTGGGATTACAGATGCGAGCCACCATGCTGACCAATTTTAAGTTATTCATCAGCTATTATCCACCCTAGTTTCTCAGCTGCCTGCCTAGTTTCTGCTGGGTGTCCCCAGTAGAAAACTCTGTTTCTATACTCACACAACCCTTCTAACACCAAATGTGTGGGCATTTTGCACACCAAGAAACTATCTGATTCTGTTCAGATACCAACTAGGTGTCCAACAATCCAGTTCAATTCTGAAACTAACTCAGGGTGTGAGACTCCATTGGTTTTAGGGCTCAGACCCACAAGAGTGCCCTCACTTCAGAGGCCAGTTCCGAGTATGAGGTTTCTCATAGCATGCTTCTGACTGATACAATGTATAAATTGAGGTTCCCAGGACCCCCTCCTCAGGTTCAATAATTTGTTAGAATGGCTCACACACACAGAACTCAAGAAGCCATGTTATTTATTTCTATTTACTGGTTTATTATAAAGGATACAAATGAACAGCCAGATGAAGAGGTACACAAGGCCATGTCAGGAAGGGTCGCTATGCAGAAGCTTCTGTTCCTGTGGAGTTAGGGTGTGCCAACTTCCAGCAGGTGGATGCATTCACCAATCCAGAAGTTCATCAAATCTCATTGTTCAGGAGTTTTTATGGGGCTTAATCTCTAGTCCCCATCCCCAACTTCACAGAGTTGGGGGAGGGTGGAACCTGAAAGTTCCAAGTCTCTAATCACTTGGTCTCTGGTGACTAGACCTATCTTGAGACTGCTGAGGGTCTTTATCCTAAGTCACCTCATTAGCACGAACTCAGGTGAGATCAAAAGGGGTTTATTATGAATAACAAAAGACTCCTACCACAAAGGAAATTCCAAGGGTTTTAGTGCCTGGATCCAGGGACAAAAACCAAATATATTTCTTATCATTGCTCTTTGTTTGAATTGCTAGTGTTCCCACCAGTAGAGTTGTCCTGTCTTGAGAGGAGAAAGCGGAAAAAATCACTGTCTAAGCCAAGCCTCATGGTCTCAGTTAGGTATTTTCCCCTGGGTTTGGTCACTTGCCTCCCTCTACTATACCTGTAATGCTTGACAGAGATGACAACCAATCACAATGTTTTCTTTCTCATTTGGGGCACTGAGAAACAGGATTCCTAAGTTCTTTTTTCTGTTCTGTTTGTTTGTTTGTTTGAAGAGACACAGTCTCACTATGTTCCCTAGGCTGGTGTGCAATGGCTATTCACAGGTGTGATTATAGCACACTGCAGCTTCAATCTCCTGAGCTCAAGTGATCCTCCCTCCTCAGCCTCCTGAGTAGCTGGGACTACAGGTGCATGCCACAGCACCCAGCCTCCCTAAGTTATTGAATAGAAATATTACAAAGCAGTTAATATGCAAAATTTCTTGTGATATAGAAAAAGATATAAAGCCTGAGTAACACATACATTTGTTCCATCTTCTTATTTTAATTTACATAAATTCTATCTTAGTACGGAAATGACTCAAGTCTTATGGTTCTACCATCTCCTGGTGTGTTTGTCAAGTTCATCTTTTTGCAATAAAGGAAAGCAAGTGGTCATTGCAAAGTAGAATTGTCTAAAGATCTCCTGACTCACCACGCTATTGGAGAAGAGTTTTTATTGTTTAGTTAATTTCTTTCTGGGCTGGAAAGCGTTGATGGGATCAGTATTGATGGGGTACCTGCAACATGTGCAGCAAGAAAAGATGTTGTTATTAATACATTAATAAATGGGAGGCCAGGCACAGTGGCTCACGCCTATAATCCTAGTACTTTGGGAGGCTGAGGTGGGCAGATTATGAGGTCAAGAGATCGAGACCATCCTGGCCAACATGGTGAAACCCCCTCTCTACCAAAATACACAAATTAACTGGGCGTGTTGGTGCACGCCTGTAGTCTCAGCTACTTCGGAGGCTGAGGCAGGAGAATCACTTGAACCCAGGAGACAGAGGTTGCAGTGAGCCAAGATTGCGCCACTGCACTCCAGCCTGGCAACAGGGCGAGACTCCGTCTCAAAAATAAATATATATATAGATAGAAAGATAGATAGATAGATAGATAGATAGATAGATAGATAGATAGATAGACAGATAGACAGATAGATAGATAGACAGACAGACAAATAGATAGGAGTTTTGTCCAAGGGCCCATTCCTAGGATGCTTTCTCCATAACGAATAGCAGGAAGGTAAAAATATGTCTCCAGATCTTAATTCAGAACTTAAGAAGTAGATTATGAAAAATTGTGAATGAGATCAAAGTTTAGCATTTTCTCAGTGTGCTGCGCAAAGAAATGGGCAGTAGGTTCCAGGTCATGCTTTTTACATTTAAAAACAATACCTCTAGAAAGGAAATGAGAGAGAAGATAATAACATCTCTTTATGACATGGCATAGCCAATAAAGCACATTTGTGTGATTGTAAAATCTTGTTGAAGTGGTAAATCTTTGAAATGCATTCAATATTTTAACTTCAGGCCTGAAACACCTTAGTTTTAACATTTAAGATTTCAGTTTCTCAGGGAAAACCAAACTACAGTTCTGTGGTTTCAGCAAGAGTTTATTCTTTTCTAACAATTGGGGATTTTTTTCCCCATGTAAAAGGGATAAACAGGGCCAGGCGTGGTGGCTCACGTCTGTAATTCCAGCACTTTGGGAGGCCAAGGCAAGAGGATTGCTTGAGTCCAGAAGTTCAAGAACAGACTGGGCAACATAGTGAAATCTCATCTCTACAAATAATACAAAAATTAGCCAGGCATTGGCACACACCTGCGGTCCCAGCTACTTCAGAGGCTGAGGCAGGAAGATCACCTGAGCCTGGGCAGTCAGTGAGCTGAGATCATACCACTGCACTCCAGCCTGGGTGACAGAGCGAGACTCTGTCTCAAAAAAATAAAAAGAGGGGATAGACAACATATTTAGGCATATATTTTAAAACCATGTTCACATCCTACAACTAAAACATAAAGAAGATATGTTTCAGCACCAAAAACATCCCTAAGAAGTACATTAAGAATTATTTTGCAATTATCTCCCAAATTATAATATTTGACTTTTGAGTAACTGAAAAATGTGGAAAGTAATTACAATGAGAAAAGTTGCATAATTTCTGAATCCACGTTTGATTCAAATATCCAGAACTACTTGAGAGAATTAACAATTCTTAATGCCATTCTCAACAACCTATACTTATAAGTTTTTATAAAATAGAAATAAAAAGTAATGAAAGAAACTGCCTGGAGTGGGGAGATAAAGAGGGGCAGGTTAATGGGTACAAAAATAGTTAGAGTAAGATGTAGCGTTTGGTAGCACAATAGGGTGAGTATAATTGACAATAATTTACTCTGCATTTCAAAATAACTAAAAGAGTGGAATTGGAATGTTGCTAACACAAAGAAATGATAAATACTTAAGGTGATGGATACCACAATCACCCTGATTTGATCATTGCACATCGTATGCTTGTATCAAAATATCACATATACCCAAGAAATATTGTATAGATAATAAATTATCTATCCACAATAATTAAAAATTAAAAACTTAAATTAAAAAAAAGAAACTGCCTGGATGTGGTGTCTGATTTTAAACTCGAGTAGAGATACTTTGATGGAAGAATGGAAACCATACTATTCTTCTCATAAATATGAAACAACCTTAATAAATAATAAAAATATTAATAGTCACAAAAGTTTATAGTTTTATTTTTACTAATTCAAAACTATGATTAATTTTAAAAGCTATGCTTAAGGAAAACCATGATTACCTTGTATTTAAAACTATGATTAACTTTTTAATAATGATAATTTTTTTAGGGTGCTTTCAAATTGACAACAAAATTGAGCAGATAGTATAGAGAGTTCTCATATACCTCCTGCCCCTCAAAACATGCACAGCTTTCCCCACTGTCATTATCCCATCAGAGTGGTATTAATACATTTGTTACAACTGATAGGCCTAAGTTCACACATCATTATCACTCAAAGTTCATAGTTTACATTAGGGTTCATTTATCACTAAGGGAATTAGTGATAAATGTGTAATGACAGATATTCACCATTACAGTGTTATACAGATCGAAGTACGTCAAACAGAACAGTTTCTTCATCGCTCTCAAAATCTTCCATGCTCCACCTATTCATTCCTTCCTCCCCACAATCTCTGGCAACCAGTGATCTTTTTATTGTTTCCATGGTTTTGCTCTTTCTGGAACGTGATGTGGTTGGAATCATACTTTAGGTAGCCTTTTCAGACTGGCTTATTTTGCACAGTAATGTGCATTTCAGATTCCTCCACATCTACTCATGGCTTGATAGCTTGTTTCTTTTTAGTGCTGAATAATATTCCATTGTCTAAATATACCACAGTTTATCCATTCACTTACCATAGGATATCTTGGTTTCTTCCAAGTTTAAAGCATTATGAATAACACTGCTGTAACTATTAATGTGCAGGCTTTTGTGCAGACACATTTCAATTCATTTAGGTAAATGCCAAGGAGCACGATTGCTGGAGCATATGATAAGGGTAGGTTTAATTGTGTAAGAAACTGCCAAACTGTCTTCCAAAGCGGCTGTAACCATTTTGCATTTCCACCAGCAACGAATGAGAATTTGTATTACTCCATATCCTCTTCAGCATTTGGGCTTGTCAGTGTTTTGGATTGTGGCCATTCCACTAGATGTGTAACAGCAACTCTTTGTTGTTTTAATTTGCAATTCCTTAATGATATGTGATGCTTAACGTCTTTTCATATGCTTATTTGTTATCTGTATATCTTCTTCAGTGACAAGTCTGTTCAGTCTTTGGCCCATTTTTTAACTAGGTTGTTTATTTTCTTACTGCTGTGTTTTAAGAGTTCTTTGAATATTTTAGATTAGCAGTTGTTTTGCTAGAGTAGGTAGCTAGTCAGACATAAACAGAGCAGGAGAGGGTCTCCACCCCCATCAGGAATGTCAGGAGATCATCAGGTGATAGTCAGGGAGTTGTCACACTGCTACTCTAAAATAATAATTGGTCACAGCCGGCACCAGGAAAGGCAGTCTTCCAACAGATATAAAACACCTGAGGCCAGGCATGGTGGCTCATGCCTGTAATCCCAGCACTTTGGGAGGTCGAGGCGGGTTGATCACAAGGTCAGGAATTCAAGACCAGGCTGGCCAAGATGGTGAAATCCCGTCTCTACTAAAAATACAAAAATTGGCCCGGCGGGGTGGCGGGCGCCTATAATCCCAGCTACTACGGAGGCGGAGGCACAGAATTGCTTGAACCCGAGAGGCGGAGCCTGCAGTGAGCCGAGATCGCACCACTGCACTCCAGTCTGGGCGACAGAGCGTGACTCCATCTCAAAAACAAATAAACAAAAAACAAAACAAAAAAAACCCCGGAAACTGCTGGTCATCAGCTTTCCAATAAGATCTCAGGAGTCGAGCAAGTGGGCTCAAGCATGTGCGTTAAGAGGCAAAATGGCAGAGTTTAATTGGTATGTGACCTACGGGGGCATTCCACACAGCTCAGGTGAGCACGCATACAACTGCGGTAAACACGCCGTGCAAGCTCAACTTCCAAGTGCTAGCTGGCCACCACGCATGCCAGCAGCTCACCCCAAGGGAAGAATCAAGGGAAAAGAGACACAAAATACTAGATGTATGCCAGCATAGAAAACGCGAAGTACAAGGTCAAACGGCGCATTTGTCCTCCAAGATGCCTACTTGGTTCTCTTCCAAGTCTACTTTACTTTCTTTTTGTTCCTGCTCTAAAGCTTTTTCACAAATTTTCACTCCTGCTCTAAAACTTGCCTCGTCTCTTCTTCTGCCTTATGCTCCTCAGTCAAATTCTGTCTTCTGAGGAGGCAAAAATGGAGGTTGCTGCAGACCTGTGTGGATTCACTACTGGTGACAGTGTAATGGATATGTCTTTATGTCTTTTACAAATACTTTCTTCAATCAGTGACTTGTCTTCTCATTCTCTTGACAGCGTCTGTCAGAGTAGTATTTAATTTCTCTCTCTCTCTCTCTCTTTTTTTTTTTTTTTTTTTTTTTAGACAAGGTCTCATTCTGTTGCCTAGACTGGAATGCAGTGGGCACATCATGGCTCACCGTAGCCTCGACCTCCTGGGCTCTGATGATTCTCCCACCTCAGCCTCCTGAGTAGCTGGGACTACAAAAGCATGCTGCCACACCCAGCTCATTTTTGTATTTTTTGTGGAGATGTGGTTTTACCATGTTGCCCACACTGGTCTCGAACCCCTGAGTTCAAGCAATTCACCCCCTTCAGCCTCCCAAAGTGCTGTGATTACAGATATGAGCCACTGCACCCACCCTAAGTGTTTAATTTCCACAAAGTCCAGCTTATCAATTATTTCTTTCATGGATCATTCCTTTGTGTCGTATCTAAAATGTCATCACCATACCCAAGGATATCTAGGTTTTCTTGTATGTTATCTTTTAGTTATAGTTTTGTATTTTACATTTAGGTATATGATTCATTTTGAGTTAATTTTTGTGAAAGGTCTGTGTCTAGATTAATTTTTTTGTATGTGGATATCTTTGATTAATTTTTTTTAAAGTATCTTGAATTGGGCTTCCTCTCCTGAACAACGTAGTCATTAGCACAAAAAATTTTAGGAAAACACTAATCTGGAGTCAGAAAAGCAGAAAACTGAGGCAGAGATCCTGGAAAAACACCAGCATTTAAGGAGTAGGTCAGGGGAGCTCTGGAGTGACTGTTGCCTATCTGAGTCATCACAAGTCCGTTGAAATAACTGTTTATTTTTGCCATCACCTGCTTTAGTTACATGATGAAAGCTGCTTTGGGAAGAGGGTGACATTATACTGAAGAGGCAGTTCCTTGCAGCTGAGGTGGGTTGACCTAAAGGAGCTTGGTACTTACTGCATCTGGGCAGCATACTTTTCCTTGAAGAGGGATCTGTTTACCTGAGAGAATAACTTTGCTCGTAGAGAGTAGTTACTGATTTAGGGATGGATAAAGGATCAGGATGTCTGCAACTTACTCTCAAATGGTTCAACAACAATAATAATATGTACTTGCTATTATTACCAGTATTATTATTTTATTTACAAAGAGAAAGCAAACATAAGACATTAACAATTGCTAAGTCTAAGTGAAAGAGAAATGGGCATTCATCATATTACACTTGCAACTTTCCCATACATTTGACATTTTCCAAAAGTAAAAGTTGGGAAGAAAAAAATTCAGGAGCCCCAAACAATTGGTATCTGTGAAACATCCCCAGTAAAATATCTATGACGCTTTATTCATTGATTTAATCATATTTCCATTAAGAGCAAATTATAACACCAGAGGAGCTGGACATGGTGGCTCAGGCTTGTAATCCCAGCACTTTAGGAGGCCAAGATGGGTGGATCACCTAAGGTCAGGAGTTCGAGACCAGCCTGGCCAACATGGTGAAACCCCGTCTCTACCAAAAATACAAAAAGTTAGCCAGGCATGGTGGTGCACGCCTGTAATCCCAGCAACTCAGGAGGCTGAGACAGGAGAATCGCCTGAACCTGGGAGGCAGAGGTTGCAGTGAACACAGATTGCACCATTGCATTACAGCCTTGGTGACAAGAGAGAGACTCCATCTCAAAAAACAACAGCAGCAACAAAACACACAGCAGAACAGGCTGTTTGGGGGAACTCTGAGATGTTCTGGATTGAGATGTGCTATAGGACGGGGTAGGAGCCTCTTGTACTGCAGTCCGTGTGCTATATAACTGTAGATCACCACTGAGGCAGAGGCAACAAAATCAAAGCAAAGAAAGTGTAAGCAACTTTAATGGGGCTTGAGGCTTTTATTATTTGGGGTGAGAGGAGGGCTTTTTAAGAAAAAGTACATAACTTTAGGTATAAATGTTAACATTTAGAATGAAAAGAGAAATAAAACACTATAAATTTTGTGATGCTAAGAGATAACACAAATATTTCTAAATCTAGAAATATTACAACAATTTTCGGTAAGTACTCAATACATCTCTTATTTTTTACATTACTTTGCCGATGTCAATATGTCCATAGCCTCTTCCTATAATAATTATTTTAATATTTTATTTTTATAGAAAGAATAGGAATGTGATTCAGTATTCTCTTTAACAATAGGCTTCAACAATTTTTAAAAATTATTGATTGGATGCAAAAACATGTGACTTTACTTACAGACATAAATGCTGTTTTTAGTATTGCTACAGAGTTGTGACTGGCAAAGAAATTCTATTTTCTGTAATGATTTTTTTGTTTGTTTGCTTGGTTTTTGAGACGGAGTCTCGCTCTGTCACCCAGGCTAGAGCGCAGTGGCACAATCTCAGCTCACTGCAAGCTCTGCCTCCCAGGTTCACGCCATTCTCCTGCCTCATCCTCCTGAGTAGCTGGGACTACAGGCGCCTGCCACCACGCCCAGCTAATTTTTGTATTTTTAGTAGAGACAAGGTTTCACCATGTTAACCAGGATGGTCTTGATCTCCTGACCTCGTGATCTGCCTGCCTCAGCCTCCCAAAGTGCTGGAATTACAGGTGTAAGCCACAGCACATGGACTTATTTTCTGTGATTTCTAACAAAAAGGAAGAAACTGTATGGTACATTTGTAATTGCACATGTTGCATTACCAAGTACATTCCTAATAAGTGATAACTTCTATTTTGACCAGGTGTTTATGGAAACCAAGTCTTTTGCTGACAGTTTTTCACAGACTAGCTTCTGTCTCCATTAATTTCAGCTTTGTTTCTTCTCCACCACCTATATGCTTGTGGTGCAAGTCTCTGCATGCATATCATTGTTCAATCTCTAGCCCT
Source organism: Mandrillus leucophaeus (assembly GCF_000951045.1). Classification (NCBI taxonomy): domain Eukaryota; kingdom Metazoa; phylum Chordata; class Mammalia; order Primates; family Cercopithecidae; genus Mandrillus; species Mandrillus leucophaeus. The sequence continues at coordinate 4,309,866 of NW_012101366.1, forward strand.
GAACCTATGTGTGAAGACTCCAAGTGAGTTGACAAAATAGTATAGGTTTTACTCCTTCTCTAATAGCTGCTACCTAACTACAGATGGAAGTGAATGTCAACCTCATGTATACATAACCCATAAAATACACACTAAACATGATCCCATCTCAACTTCCTTTTATCTGATTCCCTAAAAGATCCCCATAGCCACTCCCACACTATCTAATCCAAAGGGAAATATGAAGAGCAGAAATCTGAATGGAAAGAAACAGCAATACTAACCAATTATACTTAACATAATTTCTATAAATGTATACAATTAGATTGTTTTGAGCAATAGAATGCCAATAATAACTCCTCTCCAAAGACAATTCTATAGTAGAAGCAGAATGAAAATCTACATTCAAAGATAACAAGGAACAATGTAAAATTCCTGACTACTAAATGTTGTTCTTGTATTTTAGACTGATAATGGTGCTATCAAGTCTATATGGTATTTAAATGATCTTTTATGCTTTTAAATGTACTATAAAAGTTTCCATTTAAAAATACCATAGTTAAAATGTTAAAAATTACATCGTTTTTAGCTTTTTTAACTTCTTGTGAAATTTTTTAGATATTAATTTTAAAACATTTAAGGGGGAATTTTTAAAAATTATTTTAGGATGTATAGAAACAAAAATGTTTGAAGACCAGTGCCCTAGATCCTCTGAGCTTTCTGCCTTTATCAAATTAATTCATCAGTAACCTATAAACCGGGATAACCCTCCAGTTCCCTCATAGAAATGACTTCACAGACTATGAGCTAACATATTATACTCCCCTTTCATAGAACTAAAACACAAATTACCCCCTCCCCCACCTTTAAAATTATTTTGAATGCATTTCATTATACCAATAAAGATCCCTAGAGGATATATACCTCTTAAAGTATATGGTAAGGAAAAGTGTGTTCATTTTGATTCACAGGTATGGTCTGTAACATATCAATTCCATTTTATCGTCTGTGTCCTCGAAGTTCAGAGTGAAGCTTAGCACTCAGTTTACTTTCTCTTAGATGAGGTTTCCTAGCACAGCAGTATTCCTTGGCCACCCAAGTTGTCACGTGCATTAGACCTACTTTACTTATCTTAATGATTTTAGGGTTTTATTGCTTGGTTCCTTTGACCTTTAACTCACCCACTAAGCAAATAATACACAAACTAGTTTGGAAAATTCAGTTGAATTAAACAAATCATCAACCTGAAACAAAAAGAAATAGGTTAGATGATGGTATTATTGACAGTTAGATATAATGTTTAGAATACCAAATTAGCAGTGTATTTATTAGACGGCCAGAAATTTAAATTGTTAAAATTGTTACGTTTTCCCCTTCTCATTGATAATCGTACTAATTATTCCTGCTTTGTGACCAAAACCTTAGGTATTCAAAATAGGACACATGGGAAAATCACAGCTGTTTTTAAGAAAACAATAGCCACCTGGACACATATTATGGATTTAAAATAATTGTAATAATTATACAATGTATACATGCATTACAATGTCATGTTGTACCTTATACATATATACAATTATTATGTGTCTAATATAAATAAAAAATTAATGAAAAAGATTATGAGGCCAAAATTATAGTTAGCAGCCCAGTCTTAGTAAATAGAACAAGAAATCATGTAGGAAGTGACCATATGATAAAACAGCAAATAATATTAAGTTCTAAAATATTTTGCAAGGCTACTTAAAATAATTAAATACCATCAATATTATATTTGTAAAATACTACAAAATCCAGTTTAGGGAATGAATGCATTTGTGATAAGCCCTCTGGTAGCAGTTCATATAATGAATTGTTTCCCATTATTTAAAATATTGATTTAAATATATTATTTGTTGCTGGGCATGGGCTTGTCCCTGTTATCCCAGTACTTTGGGAGGCTGAGGTGAAGGATCATTTGAGGCCAGGAGTTGGAGACCATCCTGGGCAGCATATTGAGACCCTGTCTCTACAAAAAATTTAAAAAATTAGCTGGGTATGTTGGTGCATACTTGTAGTTCTAGCTACTTTGGAAGCTGAGGTGGGAGGATGTACTTGAGTCCAGGAGTTCAAGGTTACAGTGAGCTATGGTCACACACGCCACTGTTTGTATTCCAGCCTGGACAACAGAGTGAGCTGAGAATATGTCTCAAAATTATAAATAAACAAATACATATAGACAGAGATATTTGTAAGAAAGAATAATCCACTAAGTGGACTCTATCAAAAAATTTAATAAAGAAGGAATTCAGTTGAGGGACTATATCTGTGACATATCCATGAAGATTCCATGTAGAAATTACAATCCTCACTTTTTGTTTACTGGAGAACTTCACTAACATCTTACTAATTCTTTAAAATGGCACAATAACAAAAACAATAGCAAAACACCACATTTTGCTACTCTTGTGTAATATCCTTATGGCAAAATGCAGCTTAACAATCTCAAATCATGATGTAGAAGTATTCAATTTTTCCTCTATGCTGGGTAATGCACAGTCCAGTATACACGCTGTTTTAGACAGGTCCCGGGACTGTCAGGAGTGTCCCTTTTCAAGAATCACCCAATGCTTGTAAAGAGGTTGCTCTTCAGTTTAAATACTCTCTTTGCTCTTTTTACCTTGACAAAGAAATCCACCATGAAATTTTCCTTTGCAAAAAAAAATAATTTAAAATACATATTGGAGGGAGAGTTGGCTGGGTGTAGTGGCTCATATGCCTGTAATTCTCAGCACTTGGGGAGATCAAGGCAAGGCAGATCGCTTGAACCCAGGAGTTCAAGACCAACCTGGGGAACATGGTAAGACTCCATCTCTACAAAAAATATAAAAAATTAGCCAGGTATGGTCGTGCACACCTGTAGTCCCAGCTACTTGGGTGACTGAGGTGGGAGGATCATTTGAGCGTAGCAAGTCAAGGCTTCAGTGAGCCATGATCATGCCACTACACTACTCCAGCTGGGCTTTAGAGTGAGACACTGTCAAAAAGGAAGAAAAAGAGAAAGAGAAAAGAGAGAGAGAAAGAGAAAGATGGAGAGTTCCCCATATCTTATTTTAAATGAGTCCTACCTCTTTTAAGTCTTTCTCCTATAATTCAAACAACATGTGTGCTATGTCTCTGCTACAAAAATGAAGTACCTTGTGTTACTCGTCTATTTCTGGAAAGGTACGTTCAAAGTCAGAATTTCATGGTAAAACATCCTCTGTCCACTCATTGTCCTGGGTAGTTCAATGACAGCTTATTTCAAAATATTCTGACACCCCAATTAACTGGAACCAGGACATAATTATCCATATTAGGACTAGGGAATGAACAAAACTTATTTGTTGTTTTGCTATTTTTGCCCTCCCTAGTATAAATTATTGTTGATTGAGTTTAGTGAGACTTTTTTTTCTTTTTGAGACAGAGTCTGACTCTGTCACCCAGGCTGGAGTGCGGTGGTGAGATCATGGCTCACTGCAACCTCAGCTTCCTGGGTTCAAGTGATCCTCCTGCCTCAGCCTCCTGAGTAGTTGGTACTACAGGGGCATGCCACCATACCTGGCTCACTTTTGTAGCTTTGTAGAGACAGAGTTGCTCAGACTGGTCTTAAACTCCTGGGCTCAAGCAATCCTCCCACCTTAGCCTCCCAAAGTGCCGGGATTGCAGGTGTGAGCCACCACACCCAGCCTACTGAGGCTTTTCTGCCCCTGCCCTGTAAAGAAAGGAAAAAAGAAAATTCTCCTCCACAGTAGTTGAAGCAGAGCCCTTCACTGCCACTCCAGCCAGCACAATGTCTTTACAAATGAAAAAGTTTTTGAGAGTAGGAGGAAGGATAAAATGCTCAATATTCCAAGCTTGAAGCATTATTTTATATAGCTCCTTTCTGGGGAATCTGCAAGTATAATTCCTAAAATCACATATTCTCCTTGGCTTTGAAATCAGAGGTAGTTATCTGTTGAGGCATAGACCATGGATCAGAGATAATAGGCTCAACCACTTTACTAATGAAGAAAGAGACATGCAGGTGAGTTATCATTTACCTTTTTTCTTTTTCTTTTTCTTTCTTTCTTTCTTTTTTTTTTTTTTTTAAAGAGATGAAGTACTGCTGTGTTGCCCAGGCTAGAGTGCAGTAGCTCTAGTGGCTATTCACAGGCATGGTCATAACACACTGCAGCTTCAAATTTCTGGCCTCAACCTATTATACCACCTCAGCCTCCTGAGTAGCTGGGACTACAGACGTTCCCTATCACACTCAGCTCAGAAACCCAACTTAAACTAGCTAACTTAAAATAGAAATGTATTGGCTCAAATAATTCAGAATGACAAGGTTATCGCTGTTAATCCAGGTTCAAACAATGTCATCAAGTTCTCTTTTCTTGGTTCTATTCTCTTTGTATGTTGGTGTAGGGGCCATGAGAAAGTTTCCCCTCTGCCCTCTAAAGTTTTGCTGAAAATGAACTGATAACAGGTAGATTCATAGAAAAATAGATGCAAATTTATGTAACATGCTTATGCATGGGGGTATTGCAAGAGTATGATTACCCAACAGCTCAATGAGGTTCAGATGCTTATATACCCTTCTTCATAGGAGAAAAGAAGATATGGAAAATGTGGCCCTTTTGAGGCATAATTATTTTTAGGGGGAATGAATGGGTCCATTGCAGAGACAATGGTTAGTAAACAACTCTCTTCGAGAATTGAATGGGACCAGAGAACAGTATGTGGGCTCTGGGTGTGATACAGCCCAATGTGGGCTCTTCCTCTGTGATACAATAATCTTCTCTGGTTAATGAAATTTGGAGGAAAGGATCAATGGCAATTATATTCCTCTTTGGTGAGTCCAGTTTCTAGGTAGAAAAGACATCTGGAGAACAGTCTCACCCTGTGCTTTGGGAGACACAGAGGATTAAGAAGTGGGGAAAGTCAGAGAGACCTGAGACTGCTTCTTTGGTTCAGTGTGTCAAATCTCCATATTTTGGGGTATCATTTCCTAAGCCCAAACTTTGGTATCATGCTAAAGAGAGTCTTTCTCTGTGTTGCAGAGTTCATGGTTAATGGTGGCCCCAGAATTATATCTTTCCAGCATTGTGAGTTCACATTAAAGACAAACTTATCCCATTAATTTTTTGCCTGGGAAGGGTTATACTCCAATTCCAAAGCAAGACCAAGGACATTACTCAAGTCATAGGCCTACTGCTGTTGGCAGAAAAAACAAAACCAGAAGAAGGAAAAAGGAAGAAAAGCTTGTTAGTCAAACAAAAGTGTCAGCTCTGAGACTAGAAAGCAAATTATAATCATCATAAAACTCACTGAAATGGCTATAAATTTAGGAGTGTATAAAATGGAACTATTTTTAGAGAGGAATCATTGAGCAGGAGTTGGGTGCTAGAAGCCAGTTTGTTACAGGGCCTGCTCTGCTGGGGAACATAAATCAAAACAAAATCACTAGACCAAGCACGTAGTTAGACTACATGATAACTCTATCGTCTGCACTCAAAAGCCAGTGGAATCTCCAGGGACCTAAAGCTTTCCCAGAAATTTGAGGAGTACCATCCCCCCAATTTTTCAAATATTCCAATGTTTATCTAGAAGGCTATAAGATTTGTGAGATGTTTGGAGTTCCACAGATCCTCTAGGGAGATCCAGTATATCTGATGGAATCTTGAAGAACCGTGGAATTTCCTGGATGTTGGCCAACTTAAAACTGTAGACTAGATATCCTCAATGTTTGTTAACTGCACTACAGTAGTGGTTCTTAAAATGTGGGCCGCAACCACCAGTGTCAATAACACATGGGAAGTCTTTTGGAAATCGAAATTCTCAGGCCTGTATCCCAATTCTACTGAAACTCTAGGCTCACAGCCGGCACGGTGGCTCACACCTATAATCCTAGCACTTTGGGAGGCCGAGGAGGGCAGATCATTTGAGTCCAGGAGTTTGTGACTAGCCTGGGCAGCCTGAATAGACCTCATCTCTACCAAAAATACAAAAACTAGCAGAGTGTGGTGCGCCTGTAGTCCCAGCTACTCAGGAGGCTGAGGTAGGAGGATCACCTGTGCCTGGGAGGCAAAGGCTGCAGTGAGACATGATCACACCACTGCATTCCAGCCTGGGTGATGAGTGAGACCCTGTTTCAAAAACAAACAAAAACTGTAGGCGTGGGGCCTATTAACAAACCCTCCAGGTGATTCTAATGCAACTAAAATTTGAGAACCACTGACCCAGAAGTAGAGTGGAAATGAAGCTTCCCAGACAGAGTCTTAAAACATCCTTAGTAGTTGTTGATCCACTAGAAGAAAGTGGACTAACTAGACTGGAATAACTCTCAAAGGAACTTTAGGTAACTCCCAACCAACTTCATGAAGAATGATCATGGTTTTCATGTAGATTATACTGTTAGCTGGTCATTTATTCCATAAATAAATGGACTATATAATTATATAGAAACAAAGTGTTTTGGTGGGGTTTTCCCTTTTTCATCGATTTTATATAAAAAGACTATTGTTACTATCTAAATCAATAGTTGTAATACATTCTGATTTATATGATGCAAAGTAAAATTGCCATAATTCCATTTCATTAAAAACACAGCTTGTATGGTAATGCTAAAATGAGAAATATCATGTAATATCCCGCATAACACAAATATAGGAAGGCACCCAAAAGTTAGAACTTGGAAAGTAACCATCACAGTTTTAGATAATAAAATGTACATTAAACAATGTAATTGTGCTTATGTATTATTTGTAATAAATTTAAAAAGTCAATTACACCCTTGCTCTGATATAGAAGTAAAGTTAAAATTGAGATGTTGAAGTTGGTAAAGAAGTATCGGGGCCGGGCGCCCTGGGTCACGCCTGTAATCCCAGCACTTTGGGAGGCCCAGGTGGGCGAATCATGAAGTCAGGAGATTGAGACCATCCTGACTAACACGGTGAAACCCCATCTCTACTAAAAACACAAAAAATTAGCCAGGCGCGGTGGTGGGCCCCTGTAGTCCCAGCTACTCAGGAGGCTAAGGCAGGAGAATGGCGTGAACCTAGGGGGCAGAGCTTGCAGTGAGCCGAGATGGCGCGCCACTGCACTCCAGTCTGGGCAACCGAGTGACTCCGTTTCAAAAAAAAAAAAAAAAAAAAAAAAAGAAGTATTGGAAAGCTACACTTTGTGATCTCTGAGAACTAACATTTATAGAGCACTTACATGTGCCAGATGTGTCATGAGCTTAGACAAACATTAACTCAGTGGAGCATTAAAACATTACTATAAGGTAAGCATTTTTATTAACTTGCTCCACTTTGGAGAAGAGGAAACAGACTTAAAACAACTCTGAGAATAAAATATAGTGGGTAATCATGATCTTGTACTAAGCAATGATTTTTTAAATATGCCAGAAGCACAGGTAATTAAAGAAATAATAGCTAAATTGGACAAAATTTAAAACTCTTGTGCTACAAAGGACATCATTTTGTAATCCCTCCTGAGTAGCTGGGATTACAGCTATGTAATGGGAGAAAACATTTATCTGATAAGAGTCTTGTGTTTAGAATATATAAAGAACTCTTACAACTCAATAATAAAAAGATTAATAACCCACTTAAGAACTGGGCAGTAGCTGGGTACGGTGGCATATGCCTGCAGTCCCAGATACTCAAGAGGCTGAGGCAGGAGGATTGCTTGAGTCCAGAAGTTCAGGACTGTAGTATGCTATGATTATACCAGTGAATAGCCACTGCATGCCAGCCTGAGCAAACACAGTAAGATATCATCTCTTTAAAAAAGAGATTTTGTGTGTGTGTGTGTGTGTGTGCGCGCGCCATTTTATAACTTGATTTGACAACCAGTGGTTGAAAGTGGTAACTAGTACGTAGGTAACCAAAGTATACAGCTTGCTTGGTGATTCTTCATCCTCATTACGTTTTCTGGACAACTGCGTATGGATACAGTATGGAATATTCCTTATTCCTTCGGCCCAAAAAGCTTTGTTTAGCCTTGTTTCAATCCCCTCATCTGGAATCCCCATCACCTTCATGGCAAATTTCTTTTTCTTTTTCTTTTTCTTTTTTTTTTTTTTGAGACAGAGTCTCCCTCTGTCACCCAGGCTGGAGTGCAGTGGCACAATCTTGGCTCACTGCAACCTCCGCCTCCTGTATTCAAGTGATCCTCCTTCCTCAGCCTCCCAAGTAGCTGGGATTACAGGCACACACCACCACACTCAGCTAATTTTTGTATTTTTAGTAGAAACAAGGTTTCGCCATGTTGGCCAGGCCGGTCTCAAATTCTTGACCTGAAGTGATCCACATGCCTTAACCTCCCAAAGTGCTGGGATTACAGGTGTGAGCCACTGCACCTGGCATGGTAAATTTCTGTATCTCTTTGCGTGTATGAGAGGCAGGCTTCTTGAAGTCCACTCCATGGATGCCCTTGTGAATGTTGATGGTGTATTCTCAGGTTCCCACGTCACCGATGGAAGAATGGCCTTTCTTGTTGCCACCTTTCTTGTGGGAGCCATTCTGCTGGGCCCACATTGGAAAGGAGAGGGCAAAGATTCTGAATAGACATTTATCCATAAAAAGTATGCAAATGGTCAACAAGCACGTGAAAAGATGTTCAATATCATTAGTCATCAAAGAAAAGCAAATCAAAACCACAATGAGATATCACTTCACACCTACTAGAATGGCTAAAATCAAAGACAGAAAACAAGTATTGGTAAGGATGTAGAGACGTTGGAACCCTCATATACTGCTGATGGGAATTTAAAATGAGGCAGCCACGTTGGAAAATAGTGTGGCAATTAGTTCTTCAAACAATTGAACATAGAGTTACCATATGATGTGGTTTGGCTCTGTGTCCCCACACAAATCTCATCTTGAATTGTACTTCCACAATTCCTATGTGTTTGGGGAGGGAATCATGGGGGCAGTTTCCCCTATACTGTTCTCGTGGTAGTGAGTACATCTCACAAGATCTGATGGTTTTATCAGGGGTTTTTGCTTTTGCATCTTCCTCATTTTCTCTTGCCGCCTCCATGTAAGTAGTGCTTTTCACCTCCCACCGTGATTCTGAGGGCTCCCCAGTTATGTGGAACTGTAAGTCCAATTAAACCCCTTTTTCTTGCCAGTCTTGGGTATGTCTTTATCAGCAGCATGAAAATGGACTAATATACCATACAACCTGGCAATCCCACTCCTAGGTATAAACTCAAGAGAAAGAAAATATATGTCCACTAAAACTATGGTACACAAATACCATAGCAGCATTATTCATAATGTAACCACCCAATGGGTTCACCTTGTCCACTGCCTAGACAGAGTCAATTTATCAAGACAGGGGAATTGCAATAGAGAAAGAGTAATACACACAGAGCCAGCTATGCAGGAGACCAGAGTTGTATTATTACTCAAATCAGTCTCCTGAAGCATTTGGGGATCAAAGTTTTTAAGGATAATTTGGTGGGTGGGGAAAGGACAGTGATTCGAGAGCACTGCTTGGTTGGGTCAGAGATGAAATCATGGGAAGTTGAAGTTGTCGTCTTGTACTGAGTCAATTCTTAGGTGAGGGCCACAAGATCAGATAAGCCAGTTTATCAATCTGGGTGATGCCAGCTGATCCATCAAATGCAGGGTCTGCAAAATAGCTCAGGCACTGATTGTAGGAGCAGTTTAGGGAAGGTCAGAATCTTGTAACCTCCAGCTGCATGTCTCCTAAGTCATAATTTCTAATCTTGTGGCAAATTTGTTAGTCCTATAAAGGCAGTCTAGTCCCCAGGCAAGAAGGAGGTTTGTTTTAGGGAAGGGCTATTATCGTCTGTGTTTTAAACTATAAACTAAGTTCCTCCCAAAGTTAGTTCAACCTACATCCAGGAAGGAACAAGGGCAGCTTAAAGGTTAAAAGCAAGATGGAGTCAATTAGGTTAGATCTCTTTAACTGTCTCAGTCATAATTTTGCAAAGGCAGTTTCAATAATAGCCAAAAGGCAGAAATATCCCAAATGTTACCAACTGATGAATGGAAAAACAAAATGTGTTATATCTATACTATGAACTATAATTCAGGTATATTTCTTTATAAAGAAAGAGTGAAGCTCTGACACATGCTTGTAAAGGAAAAAAACAAATTGTTTTTTCTCTCTACTCACACACTTAACACAGAACACTCCTGTGACCAGATGTGTGGGTACTCTATATCTCAATTCAATTCTGATTACCTGGAGGTAGTGTCAGATCCCACAGATTGAGAGCTCAGTCCCACATGACTACCGCCATTTCAGATGCCAATCACATGTAATAGATGTAATCTATACTTCTGACTAATAGTCTATAAATCAGGGTTCTTACAACACTTTATTGGGTTTGATTAATTTTCTGGCTGATGTGGTTTAAATATTTGTCCTCCCCAAATCTCATGTTGAAAACGTGATCCACCATGTTGGAGGTGGGGCATAATAGGAGGTGTTTGGCTCATGGGGGTAGATTCCTCATGAACAGCTTGGTGTCCTCCCCATGGTAATGAGTTACTATGAGATCTGATTGTTAGAAAGAATCTGGGACATTCCCCCTCTCTCTCTTGCTCCTTCTCACACCATGTGACACACCTGCTCTTCCTCCTTCTTCTGCCATGAGTAAAGGCTTCCTGAGGTCTCACCAGAAGCCAAACATTTAGTGGTGCCATGCTTATATAGCCTACAAACCATGAGCCAAATAAACTTCTTTTCTTTATAAATTACCCAGTCTCAGGAATTCCTTCATAGCAATGCAAAATGGACTAATACCCTAGGGCAGCTCACAGAACTCAGGGAAACACACTTACCAGTTTATTATAAAGGATATTATGAAGGATGCAGATGAACAGCCAGATGAAGAGATGGATAGGGTAAGACTGAGAGTCGGAATGCAGAGCTTCCATGCCCTCTTTGGGCATGACACTCTCTCAGCACCTCCCTGTGTTCAGCAACTCAGAAGCTCATCAAATCTTATTGTTCAAGAGTTTTTATAGAGTTTATCTATAGGCACTCTCTCTCCCCAATACACTTCCCAGAGGTCAGTGAATGGGGCTGAACGTTCTAACCCTCTAATCACTGGGTCTTTATGGCGACCATTCCCATTCCGAGCTTATCTAGGGATGGCCACTCTAAGTTTAGCATAAACTCAGGAGTGGTCAAAAGGGGCAAATAATGGAATAACAGTAATACATGCTCTTATGCCAGGAATTAAGGACAAAGACCAAGTGTATTTCATATTTTACAGTAATGCTGTACCATGGATAAACCTTAAAACATCATCTTAAGAAAAAGGAGTCAGTCACAAAAGACCACATATTTTTCAATTCTATTTATAAGAAACACTCAGAGTACACAAATCTGTATAGATGAAAAGTAAATTAGTGATTGACTAGAACTGGGTGATGGCTAAAGGGTACAGAATATCTTTTCTGGGTCGATAAAATGTTCTCTTTTCTGTTTATTTGTTTGTTTGTTTGTTTTTGTTTTGAGATGGAGTCTCGCTCTGTCACCCAGGCTGGAGTGCCATGGTGCAATCTCAGCTCACTGTAACCTCCACCTCTCAGGTTCAAGTGATTCTCATGCCTCAGCCTCCCAAGTAGCTGGGATTATAGGTGTGCACCACCATGCCTGGCTAATTTTTGTATTTTTTAAGTAGAGACGAGGTTTTGCATGTTGGCCAGGCTGGTCTCCAACTTCTGACCTCAGGTTATCTTCCTGTCTCAGCCTCCCAAAGTGCTGGGATTACAGGCATAAGCCACCGCAGTCGGCCTGGGGTGATGAAATGTTCTAAAATTTATTGTAGTAGTGTTATACAAATCTGTCAATATGCTAAGAATCATTAAATTTTTAAATTATCAAATTATTTTATTTTTTAAATTTTAAAACTTTAAATGTGTAAATTGTATACGAGTTATAGCTTAATAAAGCTATTATTTTTAAAAATGGAGAGAGAGAGAATGATTACAATTCTTGCAAGAGTGGAGACTTCGAATAGCTATTGGGGTTAATGTGATAGGAACTGGTCAAAGATAAACTACTTCTATCCAATGGTGAGAAACTGATTAAATTAGATTGCCTGCATGTGTGGAGTGTCAAGGCAGCAGCAGCAGAGTTCTGTAGCCTTCATCTCAGGGTCTGGAGGGCGGGGAGAATGAACAGGCTAAAGGGCTTGCACAAAGAACAAGATCAGGGTTTAGACCTAGGCCGCCATATGCCTTTCCTGGGTTCTTTCCCTCTTCTCTGACCAGTCCTTTATGCTTTACTTTCTGCAGCCAATCTTGTTCCTGGGTTCATTTCCAAACGCTGTGTCCTTAAGGGCTCCACATGTCAGCCCTCTACTTTTCTCTCTCCACGGTCTCCCTTGGTGAGCACACACCCATTCTCATTTTCTGATGAGTCCAAATTGCATGTCCCTAGCTCAGACCTCTCCTAAGCATCAGATGCAGTTACTCAGCTACCCACTGGACATTTCCACCTGATTGTCCCACACACCTTTCCAATGTAAATACCCAACATTGCTCCTTCTCTATCCAACTTATCTTCCTCTACTTCCTATTTTGGAAAATAGAAATCCTTTGAGGGTGAGCGTAATTTTGCACACAGTAGAATAGGAATTTCATAGAGTCCTGTCAAATAAAAATTCTAGGAAGCCATTTTGGACTAAGATTCTGCATTTTAGAGCAGACTAAAAATCAAAATGAAATCACCCGTGCTAAAAGTTCCACATCACCAAACCCAAACTAAGTTATTATCTGACTTTCTAAGAAATTAGGAGAAAGAAATAACAGCCAATTTCCCAAACAGATCAGTTTAAATCTTCAATTGGCATGATAATGAAATTTCCTTTGCACTAACAAGGTACCCTGGGCAGAGGTAGGATGATCCTTGAGCCCAGGAGTTCAAGACCAGCCCTGGCAATGCAGCAAGACCCCACTTCTAAATATTACTTAATTATTTATAAAAGAGGCTGAAATAACCTAATGTTAACTAGTATTTTCCTATTATTCTAAGAGTAATTAACATACTCTTTGTTCTTTGCTTCTGCTTTCTTCAGCCCTTGTCTATGAAGCCAAACTCTTCTGCTCCGCTCATTGGAATACATTGTATTTTATAGAATGAAGTGTTGCTCTATTTTAGAACCACAAATAAAGCCAACTGAGATTTTTACACTAAATTTGTTGGAATTTTGTCCTTTGACAGCTCCATGAAATGAGATGGTTGATAGAGGCAAAGAGAACTAGGGAGTAAAATAGATTATTACAAAATTAAACTTTTGATCAAGCCACTCCTTTGGTTGAACACTTTCAATTACTTTTTAATATCAGAGATAAAATGCAAATTCTATATACCATTACTCATAATTCACCTTTAGCTGTATACTTAATTTAAAGTAGCATGTATCAAACAGAAATAACCCAGGCATATACAAGGAATTGTCATATAGACTGACCTTGACCCCGATAGCTTATGGTCTAGCAAGGGAGGTTCATGAGTAAAGTGTCCATATGATGTGATAAATGTAAATAAGGATTAAGCATGTTAACAAAAGACCATGGGATTCTTGGAGAAAAAAGGGAGAACTTTATTTTCTTTCTTCTGCTTCTTCTTCTTCTTCTTCTTCTTCTTCTTTTTTTTTTTTTAGAACTCTATTTTCTAAAAGCAATCTGCAGTTGGAAAGATACAAGCCTTCAGTGCAAACCAAAAATGTGGTCCAAAGTGGGGTGGGGGAGGATGCAGAGTTAGGGATTATTATATAAAGGCAGAGCAAGGAGAGAAAGAGAGGGAAAGGGAAGGGAGGGAGAGAAAGGGAGGGAAGAATAGGATCTTGATTGGATGACTTTTAAGCCCCAAATAATAAGTCTTTCTTAAGTGGCTGGTTCCAGGTGGTAGGTTGCACCAGGTGGTAGGTTGCCACCAGGTGGTCTGTTGGTGGTTAGTTGGGGAATTTTCAGCTGTAGTCTATATTGACACTGACAATAAGAACTGATTTGGTTTGATTGTAGCCAAGAACACAGAGTAGGTGACTGCTCCCTCACCCAGTCACGGCTGCCTCGTTCTCATGTTTTAACTTTGAGCTGCTCCTTTAGCCACAGGGGGCCCATTTTGTCTGTTGGCCACGGGCATATGTTAGCAAGTACAAGATGCCATGACAGCACCTCGGGCATCTCACCCAGCAATTTGGAGGGTATAGTGTGTTAGAAATGGCTTCCTTGAAGCCATGAGAGTTCCTGAAACAAGAACTACGAACAGAAGTTAGTCTACTGCTGTGGAGGAAAGAGTATACCAGGCATGAGCTTGGCCTGTCTTTGGGCTGCTTCAGGAATGGTGAGTGCAGAGTGTTGAAGCCTGGAGAGGGAAATTGGTGAATATCAACGGCAATCTTAGGGAATGAAGTGGGAGCAAAACTGAATGAGAAGGAAGGCTGAGGACACAAAAGGGAATAGAACACTTTTCCAATAAGTTTGGCTGTGAAGAGGAGCAAAAGATAAGGCAAGAAGAAAAAGGGGTGTGGTTTGGTAGAGTGCTTGGGGTTATTTGTGTGTGTGTTTCCAAAGTAAGAAAGATGTGAGCATGACTAAGTGCTGAAGGGAAGAAGCCAGAGTCCTGAGAGCAGGGACAGCAGTGGAGCAAGTACCTAAGGTGGGAGAGGCTGAGAAACTGAGCAAGATGAAGGTATTAGCCTCATTCGGTGGGATTCGAAGAAAGAAGGAAGGATGAGCATGGTAAACAGGGTGACAGGAGTTTGACGCATTTCATTTTCAAAGTCACTGAGGGGAGCAAATGAAGGGTTTGCAAAGTGTGAAGAATGTTTGAAATAGCCATAATGACTATAGAAGGACTGAGTAGGAAAGATTGAGTTAGAGTGAACAGGAAATGAACTAGTGTTTTCTGTGAAGTTTGGGAATACCTGAATTAGGAGTAAATAAGCAAGAAAACTGCAAAGGCAGGCAATTGGAATTTGAAAATGGAATGTTTACTTAATGATTTCAAAAGTAGATCAAATTCCAGGTGAAGGTAGAGTTTTGACCTAGCAATGAGACTGAATGACTAATTGGGAAAAAGATGTGAAGATATTTGGAATGAAGTCAGTGAGCTAAGAAGACAATCAGTTGAATGGAGGACCCAAGTATGAACAAAATTCTGTTTGATGGCAAGTCTTGAGAAGAGGAAACTAGGGCTAAGGCTTTCAGTGACTGACAATGAGGAAGTAGAGGTATGAAGGTGATGGTCACGTGGAGAGTGTGCTACAACTGAATGGCATGACCTTACTTACAGATGCAGACTGTTTACAAAATAATGGAAGAGGAATCATTCTGAACCTATTTCCTTGCATCTATCATCTAGCAGTTGGGTAAAACTTTTTTTTTTGTATGTATTTCTGACCATGTTACTCCTTATAAAGGAAAAAAATGTTCCTCTCTTTTGCTCTCTCACACTCAACACAAAACACTTCCATTATCAGATGTTTGGGTTTCTTGCTTTTGTTTTCCATTCACCAAGCAATTCTCCAAAATACACTAATTGTGTGTCCTATGATCCAATTCAATTCTGACACTATTTATCTGGAGACAGTGTCAGGTCCCACAGGTTGAGGGCTCAGTCCCACAAGACTTGCACCCTACTTTAGACACCAGTCACAAGCAGAAGGCCATCACCTCTACTTCTGACAGACTTGGCTACAAACTGGGGTTCCCATGGCCTCCTCCTTGAATTCAATTAATTCGCTATGAGGGTTAACAGATCTCAGGGAAACACTTACTTACATTTGCTGGTTGATTATTAAGGACATTATCAAGGATACAGATGAAAAGTCAGGTGAAGAGATGGATAGGGCAAGGTATGTGTGGAGGGCAGAGTGGAGCTGCCATGCCCTCATTGGGCATGCCACCCTCCCATCACTTCCACATACTGAGCAGCCAGAAGCTTATCAATTCTAGTTGGAGTTTTCAGAGAGCTTAATCTCCAGCACTCCACTCCCTTTATCCTGGATGTTAGTAGGTGGGGCTGAAAGTTCTAACCCTCTAATCTTCTAACTATTTGGTCTTTCTGGTGACTGGCCCCATTCTGAGGTTATCTAAGAGAGGCTTCACCTTCAGCCACTTCATGAGCATAAGCTCAGGTGTTACAGAAATCGGTTCATTTGGAAAAATGATATTCCTATCACTCAGAAAATTCCAAGGGCTTTAGGAACTCTGTGACAGGAACTGGGGACAAAGACCAAATAGATGTCATATGATACTGCACTCCTCTACTCAAACCCTCCCATGGCTTCCCACCTCCCACTGAGTACCCCCAGTATCTTCACCACGGCCTTTCCTGACTAGCCTGCCCCGTTTTCTGACTTTATCTCTTGCCACTTTACTACTTGCCTATCCTGCTCCAGCCAGACTGGCTCCCTTGCCATCCCCAAACCTGACAAAACTTGTGACCATCTCAAGCCCTTTGCACTTGCTCTCCCTCATGTCTGGAAATCTCTTTCCCTAGCGGCTCCCTCATCTCCTTCAGATCTCTGCTCAGCTGTCCCCTTTCTAGTTTCCTCCTGTGCCACCCCAACAAGTAGTCCCTACTCTATATCCCTGCTTAAATTTTCTCCATTGGATTCATCACCACTGAACTTTAAATACATTTTTTTCCCCCTAGTTAACCACTCCCAAAGGATGTAAGCTACCAGATGGCAGGATTTTGATCATTCTGCTCACTGCTATATCCATAGCAGGCATAAAGACTAATTTTTTGAATAAAGGCAGTGGCAATAGCTGTGAGCAGGACTCTGACCCTACGTGCTGTATGTGAGATAACTCAGAGAAATGTTTCCATAGAGGGAAGTTGTAGGGAGGGAAGAATGTGAACATGTCAGGGTGTTGTCACCATGCGGGGGCCTTCCAGTGGGCACCCTGGGAGGTATAGGTGGACCTGTGGTCATAGGTTGCTGATGGGAAGCCTGAAGCAGTATGGGACACACAGGCAGGGCGGATGTTAGCAGCGGCTAATCCACACAGGTCTGTAGCCTCCTCAGAAGAAAGAAGAATTCAATCCAGGGGCATAAGGCAAAGTGAGAGACCCAGGCAAGTTTTAGAGCAGAAGCAAAAATTTATTAAAAGGTTTGGAGCAAGAACAAAGGGAAGTAAAGTACACTCGGAAGAGGGCCAAGCAGGCGACTTGAGAGATCAAGTGCACGGTTTGACCTTCGACTTGGGGTTTATATGGCGGCATCCTCCTCCCCTGATGGTTCCCTTGGGGTGGGCTGTCCACATGCGTAGTGGTCGGCCAGCACCTGGGAGGGGGTGCGTGCACAGTATGTTTACTGAGGTTGCACACATGCTCCCTTGAGGCGTTCTTTCCTTACCAGTGCAGTGCTCCTAGAGGAAGGTCATATAACAGTTAAACTCTGCCATTTTGCCTCTTTGTGGGCATGCTTGAGTCCACTCACCCAACTCCTGAGATCTTATCGGGAAGCTGCTGATCACCAGTTTCAGGTGTTTCTAGATAATGGGAGACTGCCGTTCCCTGGTGCCAGCTGTGACCAATTATTATTTTAGCAACTGTTTTAACAAAACAGTTTAACAACTGCTTGACCATCACCTGATGGCTGTCCAACCAGCCATCTTTGTGGAGGCTGCCTCTTGGTGGAGGCAGGCGGATGTGCTCTGTCCTGCCCTGCTCATGTCTGACTAGCTACCTACTGTAACAGGAGGAACTTGCTTTTCAGAAAGTCTCCAAGAATAAAGACAGGGATGAGAAGTATGATAAAATTTTCTGGCTTTCCAAAAGATATATTCCTAACAGGCTTCCTGGATTCATTGTACTTCTCAAGGAATTCACATGAGAAACAGCAACAGACATGGGTGTGGGAAGATCACAAGATTTTTGGAAGGATTTGCCCATCTTGTGGCTGCGTGTGTTACCAAGGGCTTCCTGGCCTGGAAGTAGGAAGGCAGGCAGAGAGCAGGTGGACGGTTCAAGACTGGATAGTACCCGGGTGCCTTATGAAGTGTTTTCCACAGCAGTAGCTCCAAGGGTTAAGGGGTTGGCCCTGGAGTTATGTCAGGTCTGGTCAGGCCTCCTGTTTATTTTTCCCACCTCAAATGTGCATTCCCGGTATTTTCCTGCCTCTACACCTCTGCTCACCTACACTGTTCTGTCTGGAATTCCCTTCCCCTCCCACCCTACAGCTATTCACATTTTGGGCATCCTTCAGGACCCAATTCAAGCTCAAGCTCCCTGAAAAAGTTTTCCCTCACAGCCCCAGCCTGGAGGGATTGCTCCTTGCCTTAAACTCCCATTACAGTTATTGACTGGAGAATTCATTTTGCAATTAATCACCTACTGCCTTGTGACATCTCTTCAATTATGGCTTCAATTGAACTTTTATTTATGGTTTCTGGGTTGTATAACTTTTCTTGTGATGATGGTTTGTCATCTCTCCAGCTTCCCTGTGGGCTTCTTGAAGCCAGGAGCACCTTTTGCTTGTCTTTGGAGCCCCTGTCACTTCACATAGCTCCTTAGACAGGAAGATATTCAGATTATATAAGTTGATACACTTTATTAATCATTGATATTCCATGCTGACACCTAACTGATAATCCTGTTTACTTTCAAATGATTATTTAACATGTGAGTACTGTAATAATATTTCTTCCCACCACAAACATGTTGTGTACTCTTCCTTTTCCATCACAGATGTTTCTGAGGACTAATGCTGTTGAGTTCTCTGTCAAACAATTTGATCTTAATTTTTCAGCAGAGATGGGAGAGCTTGGTAATAAGCGAACAGCTCTGGAAACAGGTGTCCTGGTTGGAGTCTTAGCTCTGCCATTTGCTAGAAGGATGAGCCTGGGCAAGTCATTTAACTTTTCTATACCTCAGTTTCTTCATGTGCAAAATGGGGATTATAACAGGCTTTTCACTGATCTATTTTGGGGGTTAAACAAATTACACCATGTGAAATTCTTAGGTCAGCATCTGGTGAATGGTGAAGCCCTTGATAACTTGCTAGCTGTTATTTCTGTGTGACTGGAAATTTCCAGGTTTAAAGTATGAGATTCACACATCTTTCCACTCTTCTTTTATCACTAAAGAACAGACAGCAGGCAGGGAAGCTGCCTCTCTGCCTCAGAACACCAGGCTGTAGTCTAAACTTTGCCACTTAGTTTGTGTTATTTTAGGCAAGATACTCAACCTCTTTGGGGTGCTGTGAAGATCAGAGAGTAAACATCTGTGCAAGTACTTTGTAAACAGCATACTTGCTTACCCAAAGCAAGGAGCTGTGGGTGAGAACAGGAAATACATTTAATTGGTTCCGTTTTGAAAATCTTACCCTTAGAAAATTCACTTTAGGAAAAGAGTAAGTCTTTGTCTCACTTTGGCTGGATTACCGTAATTATCTTATGCGGCCTTCATATTTCTTTTCTGTTTCATGTCTTTTTGTTGTAGAGAGTTGTCTGGTTGTTGTTTAAAAAAAGAAAAAAGCTACTGCTGCTGTGGGAACTCTTTCTGAGCCTATGATATGCTTCCTTTTCTCATCTGTAAATCTGGTTGGTCTACTAAACAAACAGCCGCATTCACCAAAGTCATACAGATCCTTCATGATTTAAAATCTGTGGCTGTGCTTTGACAAAGGAGCTCTGTAGGGAATGGTAATGCGATTAGGATGGTAACTGGCTGGAGGAGGAAGAACACACCAACCAAATAACTCTCTTTGCAGGGTTCCTGGGAGACAAGTGTCAGAGGCAGGTTAAGAGCAAGGTTTCCAGCACCAGGCATTTGGGTTCAAATCTCCGCTCCCTACCATTTATTTTCTGGGTAATCTTGCAAATTATTAAAACTCTGAGTGCCTCTGTTTTCACATCTGTAAAATGAGAACAACTATAACACCTAACTTATAGAGCTGATGGGGAATTAAATGAGTTAATATATGTAAAGTGCTTATGTATAACACAGTAAGTGCTAAGTAGTTGTAATTAACATACACATAGTCACTGGCAGCAAAGGCATGTCTTTTTGTACTAAACGAGCCTTCCCAAATGTCAATGCATCCTGAGAAACTGTGCTAGGACAAATAGAGGATTCATTTTGTTTAGTCTAGAGGTTTAAAAATAATACACGCCTAATAGGTTTATCTTCCTCTTTCCCCTTTTCCTCAAGGCCACAGCCAAGGTTAGGAAAGATGGATCTGGAACATACTGATTAGCTTGAAAAAGATAAGAGAGTGAGTGAGCTCCAATACTGGTTGAGCCTTCACCTAGGTCTTCCTAGGACAGAAGTCATGCTCAATGAATTTACTCCCTGGCTTATTTTGCCCAGCTGATAGAGGAAAAGAAAAAGGATGATGATGATGAAGAGGAGGGAAGAGAGAGAAAAAGAAAGAGGATTGGTTTAGAGAATCTGGGCCTCTCTCTGGAGTAGGAGCCAACCCTTGGCCCCATCGTTCCTCTTCTACCTCTTAGAAGGGAATGTGGTAGCCAGAGAGAGATGCCTGGGCCTTCTGCATAGTATAACTTGCCCTCAAGTTTGAACTACCTTGTCTCATGAGTTGCATGAAAGGAAGAGAACCCACAGAATGAAAGGTCAATAAGAATCAGGCAGATTGGGCCTTTTCTTAGGAAGAGAAGGCCAGTCCCTCACTCCTTCTTACTTTTCTGACTTTATAAAAGAAAATGCATTCAGGCTGGGCGTAGTGGCTAACGCCTGTAATCCCAGCACTTGGGGAGGCTGAGGTGGGCAGATCATGAGGTCAGGAGATCGAGACCATCCTGGCAAACATGGTGAAACTCCATCTCTACTAAAATACAAAAAATTAGCTGGGTGTGGTGGCGCGTGCCTGTAGTCCCAGCTACTTAGGAAGCTGAAGCAAGGGAATCACTTGAACCCGGGAGGCAGAGGTTGCAGTGAACTGAGATGGTGCCACTGCACTCCAGCCTGGCAACAGTCTCAAAAAAAAAAAAAAAAAAAAAGAAAGAAAGAAAAAAAAAAAGCATTCCAAGAACCCAAGGGAGGGATCCTCAGAACTGCAGAGCACTGCGGAAGTGTGTGGGCGGTGGGGAGCTGTGGACATTGTTGTCTAGTTTAGCACTTCTCAAACTTTGCTGTGCATCAAATCACCTGAAAATTTTGTTAAAACACATGGATGGGGCTGAGACTTTGCATTTCTAACAAGCTCCAAAGTGATACCATCTCTGCTGGACTGAGGACTTCAATTTGAGTAGAGTCTTCTAGATGAATGGTGTCCTAGAGCTGCATGATATACAGAGTTTCCTGCCAACCTACTACGTCCTTGATAATGTGGCCCATCTGTGTACACTTAAACCTGGCCACTTGCTTCTTGGATGCAGGGTGACAAGAAATGCCCCAGTCCTTGATTCTGATCCCAAACTTTGAAAGAAAGAAGAGGGAAAAAAGAGTACAAAGGTTCTTATCTTGGCCAACCAGTTCTGTGAGTGATTTTTTCCAGTCTGTTCACAAGCTAGAATTGGCTGAAGGAAGTCTAATATGATTATCACAGCTTGGTGACATTTCATGAACTCTTGTCTTACGCCTTAAATTCAAGGATGTGAAATAAGATTATTTATCTTCCTGATGACACGATAACTCCAAATGACATCTTTAAAAATCTTATCCTTATGACTACTGAAATCTTATTAGTCCTTCAGTTTAGCTATCGTTAATTGCACAACTTCTATATATCAGCGCTTTACATACACAATTTTATTTAATTTTTCCCCTCAAATGTTTCAAGATAGACATCATCACTTCAATTTTACAGTTAAAGGAATTGAGACTCAAAGAGATCAAGTAGTTTGCCCAAGGTTACCTGGCTGAGGCAGGATAGGAAGCTAGAGGTGTGTCTTACTTCATTTCCTTTCTCTTTCCACTACCTCCATGCTGTCTCAGAGATAACAGGATAATTATTTTAAAATTAAGAAGAATTATTCATTATTTAGAAACAATTTAAATCTCACAGTTGTTTGATATCCGCTGACTTCCTTGATATGAATTTACTGCAAAGCTATTGAAGCTTAAGTTTCAAGGACCATTCACTGGCAGAAGTGCCTTCCAAGCCTCTGTATCAATTTTTATTCATAATTTTGTATACTTTGTTTGGAAAAAGTACTCCCCAACCTTAAAAACTTCGGTCTCCACAGAATTTGGGTCTGCTCCTGCTGCTGTCAGATGCATAAATCCTCTTTTACAACATTCCCAATAAGTCATAGTTGAGGCTGTGCTTGAACGCCTCTGATTCAGACGAGCTCACCACCCCAAGGGAGTTTGTTTCATTTCAGATCATTCTAATTCTTTAGGACTTATTCATTTAAATTATTTATCCTTTTACCAACATCTCTCCAACCCAGAAGTTCTTTTTATATTGTGCCAAAATCTACCTCCTGCCAGCATCCATTTATTGATCTTAGTTCAGCCCTCTGAAACTACAGTAAGTCCTTACTTAACATCATCAATAGGTTCTTGGAAACTGTGACTTTAAGAGAAACAACAAACCAATTTTACCATAGGCTAATTCATATAAACAAGTGTTAAGTTTCTATGGCATACCTCTGGTCACAAAAACATTGCCAAACTTAAATAAAGACCCCAAACAGGCGAGGCATGGTGGCTCACACTTACC
The DNA here is from genome assembly GCF_000951045.1 of Mandrillus leucophaeus. Taxonomy (NCBI): domain Eukaryota; kingdom Metazoa; phylum Chordata; class Mammalia; order Primates; family Cercopithecidae; genus Mandrillus; species Mandrillus leucophaeus. The sequence goes on from NW_012101366.1 coordinate 4,332,484, forward strand.
ATCCCAGCACTTTGGGGGGCTGGGGCTGGAGGATCACCTGAACCCTGGAGTTCCAGCCTACAATGCCATGATCATGCCACTGCACTCCAGCCTGGGGTCAGAGCAAGACCAGACACTTCTAATATTGAACACTGAAATAAATGTGAGCTATATATACATTTAAGAAAGATTAATAAAACAATATAATGTTTACCTGCTTATTTCAGTGCAGGGTCAAAGGTGGTTGGAGCTTCTCCCCAAAGCTCAGAGCCAAGGTGGGAACTAACCCTGGACAGGATGCCTTCCTATGGCAGAGTGCACTCATACACACACCCACACTCACTCACACCGAGACTATGTAGATATGACAATTCACCTAACGGGCAGAATTTTGGGATGTGGGAGGAAAACCAGAGGACTGCAGAAAACCCATATGGTCATGGAGAGCACGTGTAAACTCCACAGAGCGTGGCCTTGCTGAGAATTCATTTCTTTTTCTCATCAGTGTTATAATAAAACAATGCTGAACGAAACAGCATTATTTGAGGATCTGCTGTACCTAAAGTAAACCTAATCCCTCTTCATCAATAGGCCTGAAATATTTGAAGACTGTTATAGTACCTTTTCCAAACCCATCCACCATCCTTAGAACCATTCTCGTCTCTTGCCACCCTGGCCCATCTTTTCTTTGAGTTGTTGATGTCCTTCTTAAAAAACATTCTGGATTTGGCTTGACTGACAAAGAACAAAATAACCCAACTGCTATACTAATTTGTTGAAGACTTTGCATTCATCACTATGGAAATGTATTACTGATATTATATTTGACTAACTGTTGCAACTTGCCAAATTACATGGTACCCTGATTTTATTTCCACCCCAGCCTTCAAAGTCCTGAGAAATGCTTCCTACTTTTCTTTTGGTTATGTTGTTCACATCCACGTGATCTGTCAGGAGTTGGCCAAAGATTTGGCAGGACTTAACAAGAAGGCTTCTTGGCATATTCCAGACACATTATCTGGGAAGACAGCACACCTACAACTGTCCTCACACAAAACACCACTGTGTCTATAATGCGTGACAGGCATTACCCTTTTCATAATCATACTTTAACCCAAATGTTCTCAAACCACTTACCATCTTTGGAAAAAAAAACTCTGCAGGCAGAGCTCATTGAACAGCGTAATTATACATTTTTTTTCTTTTTTGGTCACATTTGCCATTTATATCCTTTTCTACATGGATTTATCTCAACCTTTTGCCTTCTGTTTTTGTTTTTTTCTCAATATTCCATCTGTTTTTGTCTAGAAACTCATTACCTTCCTTGGTGTGTAGAGATGGAGAAGCACCCCAACTCCTGTGTCATGTTCCTTGAGTGCACAAGCCACACTCAGGTGATATGCCCCTTTGGAGGGAAGCCAAACCATGTATGCCTTCAGTTTTCAGCCTTGCTGCTCTCCTTGCCACAATCCCTCCCCTGCATCCCAGCCCTTCTTCTCCCACTTTTCTTCTACATTACCTTAAAGAGCCCTTCTTATCTCCCTAATGCCTTTTCCTTTGGTTAGACAAACTCAAATGTTTTAGGTCTAGAAGTTAGAAAACTTCAGAGTTCAGATTGTTTTGGAGATAAGAGGAGACTTCCCCACCCTCCTACCTTAAATTTTAAGTGAACTGCTTTCTGCAAGCTTTATAGTAAATTGCTTTCAAAAAACTAAAATGCATATAGACCCTGAAGCCCAAAAAGGCTGATGACCCCTGAACCTATTATTTGCTCACTACATATGTGTAGTATGTAGGGGAACAGCAAATTTAATTTTCATGAAAGATGATATAAACACTGTAAACCAGAAGGAAAGAAATCCAAATTAATTATTAAGTACCTGCCACCGAGATTACCTTATTTAACCTTCTTAATAACTCTATATGGTAAAAATTATTGTGAAGATTTTTACATACTAATGAGGAAACTCTGAGAGGTTAAGTGACTCACTTGAGAACTGAGATGGTAGCCCTTGCTTGCCTGATTTCGAAGCCAGCTAAGTTTCACCCTACTTGACCTCACTCACTCTGGAACGGCTGTCAGCCAAGCTGCATGAACTCTATTAATGATACTCTAAAAAAACTTGTATTTTCATGGCCCCACAAAAATATGAGTAGGCTTAAAGGGTAGTGGCTTGACAAACCAGAAAACAATCCTGAGTAGTTTAAAATGAATACTTCCCATCTTCTTTACATTTCATTTTTAAACTTTGAATTCACTCATAGACGAACTTGATAATTGTTCCCCTGAGCCTTGTGTGACTACTGTACTTAAACTAAGAATCTGTGTTACTGAAAAACAGAGTAGCCCTAGTACACAACTGTTTTTGTTATTAGAAGAATTAAACTAAAATCTAAAGAGTAAAATCTCTGGCAATGGCAGAAATTCTTAAGTATCTAGTTTCCAGTGGATTTATTTAGTTATTTTAGGGGTATTGGTATAAATTCTATAAATGTCCAAGGGCAACTTTTGTCTTCTTTTTTGTTTTTAAATAATTTCAACTTTGATTCTAGATTCAGGGGGGTTACATGTGCAGGTTGGTTACATGGGTATATTGCATGGTGCTGAGATTGGTGTATGACTGATCCAAGGGAGACTTTTGAACAGTTTGGAATAACAAACTTACAGACCCTTGGGTTTTAAATTAACATTCAATTTATTAAAGTCATAGTTTTGTTCCTCAGGTCTTCAAGTCCAATTTTCACATCTTATTGGTCAATTTTTAAGTCTATAAGTATTTGAATAAAATAATAATTTTCACCCAATATTTGATTAATGCTCTATTAATCTCAAAATAAACACAAAAATTTTAAAAATAATTTCATGTAGGTAATTTATTAATTAGTTCAAACTACTTTCCTAAATTTAATACAATTATATTCTTCCAAGCGTTTTTTTTTAAAATATTTTTTTTTTTACCTGTGACACAGCCCTCAGGAGAACATGTGCCCCCTTCCAAGCATTTTAAACGCCTGAAATGGCAAATTCATAGCCCTAACATTCAAGTGACTTTTATGAAATAGCTATCAGTCTTTGGAGCAAGGAAATGCTTTGCTATCTCTGAGAAACTGGCAATTCTTTTCTTTCTGATATGAAATTACAAAACCAATCATGTTTCTCTATTTGCTGTGGCTGCTAGGAAGCTCAGGGTCAAAATTAAAGCTCAGATAAAACATATACATTGACACTATTGGTCATGTTTGTTTTTTCTTTTTCATTGGAACTGATTTTCTATTTCAATTTGTATTTTACTATTTTATTATCTATGACTCAAGTTCTTTTGAAAAGAAAAATGTCATCAGTGCAAATAAATCAGGAAATAGAACCTGAATGGCATTATTACTGGTGGCCCTTGGATAGTTAAGAGAATCCATAACTACCATTAAAAATTAATGCTTGCAGCTGCTAGGGAGAATATCTGTTAATAATATTGGGAGTGCTTCCTTTGGGATACATTCCTCTAGCTCCCTTCTTACTGAATTTCATAGTTTATGTTTTAATTCAGGCCATTCCTTTTTTTTTGTTTTCCAAATCTGATAAAAAGAAAAATTGCTGTAATTTTGCTGTGATGGGATAACTCCATTTCATTTGTGTAGTTCTAATAAAACTAAAATTCATTGATTCAATAAGCATGCATCAAATGCCTACCATGGGCCAGGCATTCTTCTAGGCATTTAGGATTTATGTGCATATGCCAGGGGCATGGGCGGGCTTATGGTGGAGGGGTAGGAGGTAGAGGAAGCAGAAAATAATTACCCACTCCTATTATAGTGGATTCTGCCTAAATAGTACAAAAGGTAACATATCCCTGTATATACACTATACAAACTTTTGTTTTGTTTTGTTTTTGTTTTTGAGACGGAGTCTCACTCTGTCACCCAGGCTGGAGTGCAGTGGCGTGATCTTGGCTCACTGCAACCTCCAGCCCCTGGTTTCAAGCGATTCTCCTGCCTCAGCCTCCTGAGTAGCTGGGGTTACAGGCGTGCGCCACCATACCCAGCTAATTTTTGTAGTTTTAGTAGAGAAGGGGTTTCACCATGTTGGTCAGGCTGGTCTCAAACACCTGACCTTGTGATCCACCCACCTTGGCCTCCCAAAGTGCTGGGATATAAACACATTTTAATAAACTGTGAAAAGCATTCGTTTACGTTAAGAATAACCTGTCTAAAACAGGGCTCAAAATACATTATACCAAATATGTGGCAAAAGACAAAAGTTAATAAATTGGGGCTGGGCGCGGTGGCTCACGCCTGCAATCCCAGCACTTTGGAAGGCTGAGTTTGAGACCAGCCTGGCCGATATGGTGAAACCCCATCTCTACTAAAAATATAAAAATTAGCTGGGCATGGTGGTGGGTGCCTGTAATCCCAGCTACTCAGGAGGCTGAGGCAGGAGGATCACTGGAACCCGGGAGGCGGAGACCGCAGTAAGCCAAGATTGCGCCACTGCACTCCAACCTGGGCAATGGAGCCAGACTCCATCTCTAAATAAATAAATAAATAAATAAATATTGGAAAAATATATTAGCAATACTAATGACAAGCAAAGGCTTAATCTTACAAAATACAGTTAGCTCCTAAAAATGGGTAAGAGAAATACAAATAATACTAAAAAAAATAAAAGAGGCAAGAATATGAACAGGCAGTTTGCTGCAGTGGGAATTGTACATGGCCAGTAAGCAAATGCCAAGATGCTCAACGCCTCAAGCAGTCAGGTCAATACGCTCTTCACCCATCAGAGCTGCAGTAATTTGAGGGGTTGGGAATAATCTATGCTGGTAAAACTACAGGAAAATGAGCACTTTCACACTTACTGGGTGACTACATGAAATAAAAAACTTTTTCATGCAGTAACCTTACAGTATATATGAAAATTTTACATATCCACTTTGTGACAGCAATTCCACTGTTGGAAACCTCTCTAGTAAAATAAAAGTGCCAACATAAAAGAATATTTTGCAAGTACTGGTATAACTAAGTTTATTACAATTTATGGTTTATTACAATTTATGGTAGGTGAAAATAGTGGCTATTAATCCAGGTATTTTTATTGAATAAAACATGTTCATATCATAGAGCAGTACGTTGTATTAAAATAGTAATTTCAATTTATATATTTTTTAACCTGGTGAGATGGCCATAATATATTAAGGTAAAAAATCCAAGTTTGCATATATATGTTGTGTGTGTGTGTGTGTGTGCAATTTTATGTTAAAAATCTCATAAACACATATGATTTGTGTAAACTAGAGAAAAGTGAGAAAGGATATACTATCAGTTAACATTGATGAATTCAGTGTTTGGAATAGAGGTAGATAGAATAGAGAGGCTTTTCACTCATACACCTCTGTGTACGGCTTGTGGAAACTAGCATAATTTAGTAATAACTTTAATAATAAGGATAAAAATGACAGCCAACATTTAATGAGAGTTTACCAGGGACTATTCTAGAATCTTTTAATCTCATTCAATTCCTGAAACAACCTCATGAGATGGTAATACTATCATCTTCACTGTTTTATAGATGAAGGAATGAGGCTCAGAAGGATTGAAGTCACTTGCTCAAAGGCTGCACTTTTAATAAGCAGCAGACTAGAATATAAATCTGAGTAGTTTTATCCAATGAAAGATTATTAACAAAAAATAATAAATTGAGTATCTGGAATTGGCATGTTTTAGAAAGTTACAATTGCAAATACACTAGGCATTTTTGTTCTATATTTTCATGATTTTTAATCATCGACTTTATTTTTTATTTATTTTTGAGACAGGGTCTTGCTCTGTCACCCAGACTGGAGTGCAGTGGTATCATCATGGCTCACTGCAGCCTCAACCTCCCAGGCCCCAGCGATCCTCCCATCTCCGTCTCCTTAGTAGTTGTAACAATAGGTACACGCCAACACACCCAGTTACTTTTTTTTTTTTTTCTTTTTTAGTTTTTCTAGAGACATAGTGTTACTACATTACCCAGGCTGGTCTTGAACTCCTGAGCTCAAGTGATCCTCCCACCTCAGACTGCCAAACTGTTGGGATTACAGAAATGAGCCACTGCACTTGGCAATCACCAGTTCATATATAACCTTAGGAAAATTAATTCATCTATGTCTTAACTTCCACATTGACCAAATATCTTTTATTTTATGGCAACAATGATAAGCCATATAATACTCCTTTGCACATATAGATTGATATAAAATATTGAACAGTTGTATATGCTATGTTCCAATAACTGCCAATAGCTATTAATTGTGTTCTAATGTGAATTAACTATACATGTAACTGGGCTGAAATAATAAACTTTATACATTTAAAAATTCTGAATTAAATCTTCTCTGAAGTTGTACATGGGCAGACTATGAGAGAGCTAAATGCATACATGTGAGGAATAGCAAGGCCATCTACTTATCTGCTAAACACAGCACTCTGCAGGTTTATCTTGATTCACTTGCCGGTGTCAGTTATATATGTATATGTATATGCATATGAATATCCAAATTACATTACACTTAAACTTTGTAAAACTTTCTCTGCTTCCTGAAAACAATTATTGTTGACTAAGGAATTTATTTTTAATGCGATTTTATATTCTACCAGGGTTTTACTATGGTAACAACTATGCATGGTCCAGATGTACTAATGAGGCTATTTGTTCTAAGTGAAATATGTTCACTAAGTCCTATGTCTAATTTCTGGTTGGCTATACTCTCAGTTAATACATTTTTGAGCAAAAGTGGATGTTAAGCTTTGACTATTCTCTGGCTTATGGTCTCTCCAAATCTTTGCTATCTGCTTCCCAAATACAAAATGATTTGTGTAACTTTCAGAGGGTGCTAGGAGAAAAAAAGAAAAAAAAAAATGAAGCAGCTTAACAGTTATTTAAAAAGTAGCTTCCTGGCTGGGGGCAGTGGCTCACACCTGTAATCCCAGCACTTCAGGAGGTCAAGGCTGGTGGATCCCCTGAGGTCAGGAGATCGAGACCAGCCTGGCCAACATGGTGAAACCCCCTCTCTACTAAAAATACAAAAAGTAGCCAGGCATGGTGGCAGGCACCTATAATCCCAGCTACTTGGGAGACTGAGGCAGGAGAATCGCTTGAACCTGGGAGGCGGAGGTTGCAGTGAGCCAAGATGGAACCATTGCATTGCAGCCTGGGGCACAAGAACGAGACTTCATCTCCAAAAAAAAAAAGGAACTTCCTAAAAGAGACACTCAAATACAGTCCCCTTTTCTCATTTATGCCATGTTTGGGCCTAAGTTTCTTCTTCTGAAGTACTAAGTAACCTCTGGAGCTCCTTCTGTCACATTCATTCAGGTGTCAACCAGTGTCCCCTCCTTGCCAAGTCCCCTCATTGTTCCCCCACCCTCTGGGTCTCTCAACTCCATAACTACAAGGATAATTTGTGGCAGAGGACTTCTACCTCTAGGACACTATTTCAGCTTTATGGAAGTGTTTGAGCTGAATGGTCAGTGCTCAGTGTCGTCAAATATTTCACATACAAATGCTGATTTCCTCTGTGTGTGTACATACTGGGCCATAATGTAAAATATACTTATTCCTTTTTTTTGTCTTTGAGACAGAGTCTTGTTCTGTCACCCAGGCTGGAGTGTAGTGGCATGATCTCAGCTTACTATAGCCCCCAGCTCACTGCAGCCCCTGACTCCCAGGTTCAAGTGATTCTCCTGCCTCAGCCTCCCAAGGCACTCGCCACCATGGCTGGCTAATTTTTGTATTTTTAGTAGAGACGGGATTTCACCATGTTGTCTAGGCTGGTCTTGAACTCCTGACCTTAAATGATTCACCCAGGCTGGTCTTGAACTCCTGACCTCAAGCAATTCAGCCCACCTTGGGCTCCCAAAGTGCCGGGCTTACAGACGTGAGCCACCGCGCCTGGCCTAGGGTCATATATTTTTAAAAAGTACACACTGGGCCAGCCATGATGTAAAATATATGTATTTCTGTGGGTCATAGTTTTTTAAAAGTTTGAAAGTCACTGTTTTCTAGGCAATAATGAGCGTAGGAAGGAATGTTTTTAGACCACTTCTTCCTCAGGGAAGAGACCACCCTCGCAGGCCTGAGGCTGAGTATTTTGTTGAATTTATGTTTACATTGTTGAAGAAAAAAAATAATTCAGGATGCTTGTTAAAGACAGCAATAAAGACTTTAGTCAAGGAGAGACTATCCAATGGGGTCTTGCAGTGGGAGAGAGAGATTGGACTCAACTATGATTACAAAGACAACTAGAGATCTGAAGCCAAGGAGCAGGGAGTCAGTGGATGGAAAATTACTAAGGGGAAATTTCCAGAATAAAGGAGGATTCTGGCTAAACCAATTTAATGGGATTATTGCTAAAGGCAGGCCAGGGTGCTAAGATATCGAGAACAGGGGATAAGGAATTTTATTGGATATCAAGTATGGTTAAATACTAAGGGTGAGGCGTTTTTACCCAACCGATGCAGCAAGATTCTTGCTAAAACTGGACTAAATGGACAAAGCCACTAAACTAAGGACAGTTCCAGGTCAGGACCTAGTCAGAAAGAGGACTCAGACGAACCTGATTAAAGTTTGGTCAAAGGAGAGAGTCTTTGTCAATATTACCTCTCTAGCAAAACTAGGTTTCCACCGGGTATCACACTGAGGACTTTTGGTTGTTATCTTCAAATGGAAGACAGCAGAGGGAGGAGAAGCAAGCTCTTTCCTGATTCTTCTAAGGTTACTAACCTCATTCATGAGGGCTCCATATTTAATCCTAATTATCTCCCAAAGACCCTACCTTCTAATTTCTAATACCATCACACTAAAGGGTAGAATTTTTCCTTCCTTTCCGTCCTTCATCCCTCCCTTCCTTCTTCTTTTTAAGACAGCCTGTTGCCCAGGCTGGAGTGCAGTGGCGCCATCTTGGCCCATTGCAACCTCCGCCTCCTAGGCTCAAGCGATCCTCCTGCCTCAGCCTCACAAGAAGCTGGGATTACGGGACGGCACCACCATGCCAGCTAATTTTTGTAGAGCCTGGGTTTCACCATGTTGCCTAAACTGGTCTGGAACTGCTGGGTTCAAGTGATCCGCCCGCCTCGGCCTCCCAAAGAGCTAGGATTACAGGCGTGAGCCGCGCCCCACGTAGAATTTCAACACATGGATGGGGAAAGGGGCAGAGAACATAAACATTCAGTCCATAACAGCCAGGAACTAGAAGACTTTGGTCCACCATAAAAAGCAGGACTTAACGTTTCATGGATACTAGTATTGCCACTTACCTACAGGGTGGAGGATATTTAGGACTTTGTGGATTCATACTGATGGTAAGCATTATTATTATTATTATTATTATCCTATATATTTTTTGAGACGGAGTCTCACACTGTCGCCTGGGGTTGGAGTGCGATGGCTAGATCTCAGCTCACTGCAACCTCCACCTCCCAGGTTCACGCGATTCTCCTGCCTCAGCCTCCTGAGTAGCTGGGCTTACAGACACACACCACCACACCTGGCTAATTTTTTGTATTTTTAGTAGAGGCAGGGTTTCACTATGTTGGCCAGACTGGTCTCGAACTCCTGACCTCCTGATCCGCCTGCCTCACCCTTCCAAAGCATTATTTTTAATCTATGGTTCAGAGTCAGTGACATTGCCTCTCTGAAGCAAGTTTTCTAAACGAAAACGACAATGAAAGCCCCAATTCATAAGACTGCAAAATGTCTTCATTTATCATGGTGAACTGGGGGGAGGAGGGGACCTGAGGAGACAGTATATACGTAACTGCAAGAAGCACTTTTGAGCTTTCTATATTGTACACGATGGGGAAAAAACATGTTGTTCAGGGATCTCTGGCTCATTTTATAAGATGGGGTAGACAATGCCATGTAATTCTTTATTCGAATTGCTTTGTCTTGCTGCATGGCTTTGTCACTAGCTGATTTTGCAATTACTTTAACAAGCAGAGGAAATGCCAGTCAAGTTCAGCATCTGGGACTTCCTCACCCTTGCAACATGTCAGGCCTCAGGCAGGAGACAAAAATGCCCAAGGCTGAGTGTGGAGCCCAGGTAAAAAGAGAGAGAATGGCTTTGAGCCTGGGTAAGCATGCCTTGTTCCCAAGGCCAGTATTTACATGTGGGGTCACTTCCACCTTTGGTACAGTTAATCAGGCGCTGATTACGTTCCATGGCATCATTCTGACTTCAGGACTTTGTAGGAAAGCTGAGGCAGGACACTGCTCAAGTGCATTTGACAATAAAATGCTTTGTGCAGCCAGATGTAAATTCCACTTGCCCTTATGCTCATGCTAAACCGTAAGTGGGGCTGACCCTTATGGAGCTGGGCTTTTCTCTGCCAGGAGACTCTCTTGTCAGCTAAGGCTTAGAACTCCGCCAACCACTTAGGCTTTTAGGCAAAACGCGATGCAACCCTAGAAGGCGGGTCACTGCTCTGCACCAGCTGCCAGCCAGAGAGACAACAAATAAAAATGGAAGATCCTTCTCTGTGAGAAAACAGGCCTCGGACTCAAAGCGGGGGGCCTGAGGGGAAGGTGAGCAGAGAAAGGCAAGGCAAGGGCGCTGCTTCAAGAAGCCGGGTTCATTCAAACCCCGAGGACAGCAAACCCCGCCTCCCCACGCCGCCGCCCGCTCAATCGCCGAGCGCTCCGGGTGTGAGCTCGCCCCGCGGGGAGCGGCTTGGAGCCGAGGAGGCGGCGGCAGAGGTGCTTTGGGCAGCCCCGCGCGGCGGATAGGCCCAGGCAAACAACACCCATTCCCCCTCCTCCTCGCTCAGTTCAACTCCCACTCGGCCCCGGCCACGCCCTGTCGCCACCGCCCCCTCGGGCAGCTTTCCGCTCGGCAGCCAGGCCTCGGTCGGGGGCGGGAGAGAGGCGGTGCCTCGAAGAAGTCACCGCGGCCGCCGGAAACTACGAGTACCGAGAGCCTCCGCGGCAGTACCCCACCCCCTTTCTCCTACCACTCAGCGCGCGTCACCGTGGGCTCAGCCAATGGAGACCGAGCCAGGGAAAAAGGGCGCCCGGGTCCGGATGCGCCTCAGGAAAGCCATGCTCCCTACGCGGGGGCAGCGGCCAGTTCACCCGGCAGGCCGATCTGTCGGTGGGCTGCGCGCGCCCACGTCCGCCCCTCTCGCTTGCCTGGGGCAAAGGCCCTACTTTTTTCTTTAGTGGCAACTGGAGGGATTGCTGGAGCGGGTTTTTGAGTGGAGGGCGCTGGGAAATGAGTAGGGGGCGGGATATCCTGAGACAACAAGTTTGGCTGTATGGAGGGCCTACCGACAGCGCTCCTGAGCTAGAACGCGGAGAGAAAGAGCCCCAGAGCAGCCGGGGAGGAGGAGAAGAGCTGCTAAAAGAATAACCCCGAGAAAGGGGGTGGAGAGGAGGCGGCCCCAGCGCCCCGGCCCCCGGCAGGTCGGCGGCCAATCCGCTGGGGGAAGGGGTGGAGAGTCGGAGGCTCCGGCGGAGAGAGGCCGAGGGGGGTGGGGAGTCGGCCAGGCTCGCACCGCCCTGGCCCCGCCCCCGACCCGCGCCGCCGCCCGCGCCGCGCGCCGCCGCTGTCAATCAAGGGCGAGTCAGCCGGGCTCGGGCGGAGAGAGGAGCTGCTACGCCACAGCCCAGCGGCGGCCATTCGCGGAAAAAGAGGCAGAGCCTGTGCCAGCTACAGCCTCCTCCGAGCCACCGCGGGCGGGCGGGACCGGCCTCTCCTCCCGCCTCGCCCCCACCCCCACCCACCTCTATCCCAGTGTCTCCGTCTGAGGGTTTGTCCTGTTAATGCGGGATGAGCGGTACGTATTCTCCACCCCCCTCAGTCTCCTTCGCCGCCTCCCTCTCTCCCTCCCTCCCCAGACCCTGCTCGGTTCTTCCCCCTCCCCCGGGGCCGCTGAGATGCTTTAAGGGGAGGAGGAGAGGGCGGGAGGGAATCAGGGGGAGGGAAGGAGGGTTGTGTTTTGTCTTAATGTCTGAGAGAGAACAACCTCCTTCTGGGTGTTGCTCTGGAGCCGATGGGTCGGGTTTCAAACCACGTTTTGTGATATCCCCCTCCTCCCTTCCCTCCTTCTCCCCCACCCCCTGCCGGTGTGCGTGGATCGCGGGTTTATGGAGATTAATGTTCGGGGGGAGGGGGGAGAAGAGGAGAGGAAGAAGACGAATAATAATAATCCTAATAACCTGTTGTCGTGTGTGTGTGTGGTGGGGGGGTTTGTTGCAGATCAGAAGAAGGAGGAGGAGGAGGAGGCGGCAGCGGCAGCGGCGATGGCTACAGAAGGAGGGAAAACCTCTGAGCCAGAGAATAACAATAAAAAACCCAAAACCTCAGGCTCCCAGGTAAAAGCAAGCAAATAAAAAAAATTCATCACGACACATTAGGAGAGAGAGAGAGTTATGCCCTTTAAATGCCCAGAAGTAACAATAAAAATGTTTATCCACTCAAAGCATCTTTCTGAGAGTGTGGAACTTAAATTGTAAATTCATCAAGATTTCACCTCTTTAAGGGTATAACGCTGTTTAAAATTACATCAGGAATTCAGACTATAAGAAAAGGGTGTGTGTGTTCCTAAGGGCATTTTGAGTTTAGGAACATAACACTTTACAAAGTTTTAAAGAAATTTCCTTTTATTTAAACTTATATTATAGGACTTGCTTCCTTATTCATATAGTTCTTATCTACTTTCGTTTGTATTTCTTTTTGATTTCTGCTGCTTCCTAAATTCTGTTATGTAGAGCTGTCAAAATAAGTAACCCCCTGGCAACTACTGGCCTCCACTAAATCCGCCCACTTTTTTTCCCCCCCCCTCTCCTTTACCATCCCATTTTGGGTAGGACTCTCAGCCCTCTCCTCTGGCTTTACTGGCAGCTACTTGCAGCAAAATAGGGACTCCTGGTGAAAATCAAGCAACTGGACAACAACAAATTATTATAGATCCAAGTCAAGGATTGGTGCAACTTCAGAATCAACCACAACAGCTAGAACTGGTAACAACGCAACTTGCTGGAAACGCTTGGCAACTTGTTGCCTCCACTCCTCCTGCTTCAAAAGAGAATAACGTTTCTCAACCAGCTTCTAGTTCGTCTAGTTCTTCCAGCAGTAATAACGGGAGTGCATCTCCTACAAAAACTAAATCAGGTAATTCTTCCACCCCTGGTCAATTTCAAGTCATACAAGTACAAAATCCAAGTGGTAGTGTACAGTACCAAGTAATTCCACAACTTCAGACAGTGGAAGGTCAACAAATTCAAATCAATCCAACTAGTAGTTCATCTCTACAGGATTTGCAGGGTCAAATTCAGCTCATTTCTGCAGGTAATAATCAAGCTATACTTACAGCTGCTAACAGGACAGCTTCTGGGAATATTCTTGCTCAAAACCTGGCAAATCAGACAGTTCCAGTCCAAATTAGACCTGGTGTTTCAATACCACTGCAGTTACAGACTCTTCCTGGTACTCAGGCTCAAGTTGTAACAACCCTACCAATTAACATTGGAGGAGTGACTCTAGCTTTGCCAGTGATAAACAACGTGGCCGCCGGAGGAGGGACTGGGCAGGTTGGCCAGCCTGCTACTACTGCTGATAGTGGGACTTCCAATGGGAATCAATTAGTTTCCACACCCACCAACACCACTACTTCTGCCAGTACTATGCCGGAATCTCCCTCCTCCTCCACTACCTGCACAACCACTGCTTCAACATCTTTGACAAGCAGTGACACATTAGTGAGCTCAGCAGATACGGGCCAGTATGCAAGCACATCAGCCAGTAGTTCTGAACGCACCATTGAAGAATCTCAAACACCTGCTGCTACTGAGTCTGAAGCCCAGAGCTCCAGTCAGCTTCAGCCTAATGGAATGCAGAATGCACAGGATCAATCAAATTCTCTTCAGCAGGTGCAAATTGTAGGCCAACCTATCTTACAACAGATCCAGATCCAACAGCCTCAGCAACAGATCATTCAGGCTATTCCACCACAGTCATTTCAACTCCAGTCAGGGCAGACAATTCAGACCATCCAGCAGCAGCCTTTACAGAATGTTCAACTTCAAGCAGTAAATCCGACTCAGGTGCTTATCAGGGCTCCAACTTTAACACCTTCAGGGCAAATCAGTTGGCAAACTGTACAGGTTCAGAATATTCAGAGTCTTTCAAATTTGCAAGTTCAGAATGCTGGGTTATCCCAACAATTAACCATCACCCCAGTGTCTTCAAGCGGTGGCACAACTCTTGCTCAGATTGCTCCGGTGGCTGTTGCTGGTGCCCCAATAACTTTGAATACTGCCCAGCTTGCATCAGTGCCTAACCTTCAGACAGTGAGCGTTGCCAACCTGGGTGCTGCAGGTGTTCAAGTGCAGGGAGTTCCCGTTACAATCACTAGTGTTGCAGGTAAGTTATGACATCTTTTAAAGTACCTTTTAAATAGTTTTTCATAACAATTACTGCTTTTCTTTGCTAATTCTTAGGTTTGACTTAAACCTCTGAAGTAAACACAGAATCATAAGGAACCAGAAACAGGAATATTATACTAACAAACATAGCTCTATAGTAATCAGTGTGACATGTTCACTTTTGTAGATTTTATAATGTGTTAAATTTGTTAGTTTTTTAAAAGTATTATTTTATGGTTCAAAGCTTTCTGATTAGAAACATAATTGCCTTCTGTAATTTAGTGGTCTTATTTGAATACATTCGAACTCTTCAGAAAGAAGCCTAGTCAAAATGATATTTATCTCTTTGAGGGAAAGTAATTTTAAACTGAGTTGGCATATATAATTGTGAGTCTGTTGAACTTTTAATTCTGTGGTGTGATAAGGCTAACTTTTTTTTCGTGCAAGTTATTTCTCAAGCTTCAGCATCTTGTCACCCATGCTTTTGTGTTTTATTACACTGGACTGTTTTAAACTAGATACTGATACAGTTGAGAGATAATTTTAAGTTGTAAATTGTTTGGTTAACTTTTATGTCTACTTTTATGCTAATATCAGGATTTGAACGAATAATCCTTCATTTATAGAATTATATTTAATTACATCTTATGGTCATTGTGTGATTTGTAGATGTTTAATATAAGATTGGTGGAAAGCAATGAAAAATGTTGACAGTAAAATGTCACTAATTTGAATTGTGGTAAAGTTATTTTTAAACCAATTGTAAAAGCAGTTGTTATTTGTTATGCATATAAATAGATACTTCTAAAGTACTTGGGAAGTAGTTTTAATCTTTTTTGGACCAGTCTTATTGTACCTAATAACTTTTGTTTTCTAGTAATTAAACCCTTTTCATTGATTTCTGATTTGATGAAAACCTCGTTATGTTTTAGTGCCTTTGATACTTCCAGAACTTGTTAGTCAAATATTTCTATTTTGATAATCTGAGATAAGTAAGTTTATCACTTTTGAATGATCTTTCTTGAAACAAGTTGCAGAAAAATTACACTGGGGTCTTCTTTTATGGTTAATACCTAAAGTGGACATATATATGTAAAATTGTAAATTGCCAGATAAAGCCATCTGATTCAGGAGAACTGAGATTATATTTTTTATCCAGATACCACTGATTCTAGGCCAGCGCTATCCAGCAGAACTTTCTGTGGTGTTGGAAATGTTTATGTGCCCTATCTAAAATGTTAGCCACAGGCTACATGTGGCTGTTAAGCAGTTAAATGTGTCTGGGGCAACTGGGGAACTGAATTTTAAATTTTATTTAATTTAAGTAGCCACATGTGGCTAGTGGCCCTTATATTGGCAAGCACAGTCATCTACTTAGTGTGTTGATTGTGGTACTTTTTCTCCTAAAACTATTACAGCATAATTACATAAGTGTTTCTGTGGATTACAATCCTTAACTTGCTTTGTTTCTATTTCTTTGCTAAAAACTTTGACAATAATTATAGTATTTCAGAAAACTTTTTGTTTTTGGTGGGTTGAATGACAGTTTGCATTGTCAAAGCAGAAGTTACTTCACTTCCATTTCATCTTGCTTATTAAACATTAGTTAGTGAGTTGTGATTAAGAGAATTGAGTAACTTATAATTTAGGTTAGAAGTAATCAATTTTTCTGCTCTCTGGTTGTTATCTTTTGCAATCCAGAGGTTTTCCTTTAGCCATTGTGAGGGTAAACAAATGTTTTGGCCACCCAAACTTAGATTAACTTGAATGGTGCATTATAATAAACACAGGATCCAGTTTTTGGTAGTATAAGTTTTGAATTGTGGGGGGTCAAGGGATTTGCCTTTCAAACAAAACTTTCCAGGTGATTCTAAAACTCATTGAAGTGGCTGTCTGTGGTGGCTCATCCCTGTAATCCCAGCACTTTGGGAGGCCAGAGTGGGAGGATTGCTTGAGCCCATTAGTCCAAGACCAGCCTGGGCAACATAAGGAGACCCCGTCTCTACAAAAAATTAAACAAAAATTAGCTAGGTGTGGTGGCACACCTGTGGTCTCAGCTTCTTGGGAGGCTGAAGTAGGAGGATTGCTTGTGTCCCGGGGATCCAGGCTGCAGTGAGCTGATTGCCTCACTGCACTCCCACCTGAGTGACAGTGAGACCCTGTCTCAAACAGACAAACTCACTGAAGTTTGAGAATCAAGTGTCTGGTCATCAGCAGTGAACCGGAAGACAGAATATGGAAGTAGGTGGGGGTGTTGAGTTAGTTCATTTGTGCCTCAGAGAATGGATTTTGGTGGCAACTACAACTTTTTAGTTTTTATTTTACAAGTGTATATTGAGACGGCTACTGTATGCTGAACACTGCCAATAGGTGTGGTTATTCCTTCATTTTCAGGGATAATTTTTTCACTTAAAGGATTTACATGATTTGGGTGGTTCTGTTTAAGTATAGGAGAAAATTTGAACTCTATATAGTTGGATTTTTTCCCCCTGAAACCAAAGATTTAAAATTTTGTCGATGTTGTTTATGTTCTAATAAATATGCTCGATCATTTTAAAAAGACAGCAGTCTGACAAAGACCAGAAATGTACCTTGCTTGATGTCTACAAGTCAATACAGTTAATCTAGGCCTAGTTGTTTGCAGATTTTACCCCATTGCCTAGCATAGTAGGTGCTTGACAAATGCTCTTTGAACCAAGGTATAAAAGATAATGAAGAAAATAGCAGTTTGTAATTAGGAGCAATGCCTTGGAATGGTTTTAATGAAGCGAATGAAACAACTTTGTTTTCATTGATTTCTTTTGACTTTGCATTTTTAAGACACTAAGAGTGGGCCGGGTGTGATTACTCACGCCTTTAATCCTGGCACTTTGGGACGCCAAGGCAGGCGGATCACCTGAGGTCTGGAGTTCGAGACCAGCCTGACCAACATGGAGAAACCCTGTCTCTACTAAAAATACAAAATTAGCCGGGCGTGGTGGCACATGCCTGTAGTCCCAGCTACTCGGGAGGCTGAGACAGGAGAATCACTTGAACCCAGGAGGCGGAGGTTGCAGTGAGCCTAGATCACGCCGTTGCACTCCAGCCTGGGCAACAAGAACAAAACTCCGTCTCAAAAAAAAAAAAAAAGAAAAAAGACACTAAGAGTGGGACACCAGGAACTTTACTGTCTTGACAAAGGGGAGAAGGAGCAATGCGTACCCATTTCGCTCTTTTATAAATGAGCCCTGAAAGTTCAGATTTTTTACTTGGTGTCCCCATTCATCTGTAAGTACTTTCTTGGTCGGTTCATTGTGTTCCCCAGGAGAATGGTATTGTTTAATCTGTGGGGAAAATTTTGCTGTAAATTTTTATGACAAGTCTTGAAAAAATTAGTGGCTTTGACAGATGTAATTGCTAGCTCAAGGACAATGAGCTAAAACTCTCCATCCACCATTCTCATTTTACTCTTCAGGAGGTTAGGGGAAGTCTGGATGATATGGACAGAAAAAAAGTAAAATCATACAAGGTAAATCTAATGAAACCAGTACTTGAAGCTGGGGAGCTTCATACTTAGTTTTATGAAATGAGAATGTTAGTGACAACCTAGGGGGATCCTCTTCCCATTAATGTGTTCAGTATAATGTGTTTCTGTGCTTTGGTCTCAGCTGTAAATCCTGACCTTCATGCTGAGCATTAGTTAGAATTGTAGTAGGAACTAGATATGTGTATGCTCTGCATTCTTTTTGTTTCGTTATTGGGATTCTGAATTTGACTTAAAATTTTTTTACTTTTACTTTAAAAAAAATAGATTTGGGGGTACAAGTGCAGTTATGTTACATGGATATATTGCATAGTGGTGAAGTCTGGGATTTTAGTGTACCCATCACTGAAATAGTGAACCTTGTACCCAATAGGTATTTTTTCCACTCTCACCCCACCCCCCACCTTTTGTAGTCCCCAGTGTCTGTTGTTCCACCTGTATGTCCTTGTGTAATCATTTTTTTTTTTAGCTCCCACTTATGAGTGAGAACATGCTGAGTTTGACTTCAAAGGAAAAGCAGAAACCTTATTTTAAGCTCAAAGACAACTAATTGTACCTCTGGCTTAAGCTCCTTTATTTTAACTAAGTGAGGAGAGTGAACTACCTGTTTTCACAGTGTTTTCTAGTAGTCAAAGAGCCCAAAATAAAGTGAATTTCAGGTGTTACATTTCCTTAAAGAATTTAGAGCTTGTAGGAACAATTGATATCTAAATCTGTAATTAACTTGGAGTGGCCCACAATGTGACTTATTTTTGGCAGTAATCATCATATGTAGTAACAGAGCTCATAGTGTAAGCCTTTTGATTGATGAATTAATATTTCTTTGTCAATTTTAGTAGAACTTAGCAGTTGTATGCTGGTTCTCCCACAGAGGAAGTTCAGACTTAATGATAAGATACTGCTGACCCTTCAAGAACTTGACTCTCTTACCTAATTTCTTTACTTCTCCAGGGAATTAAAATATGAAACCTGGGGATATAGTATGAAACCAGAAATGGGAGGACCAATGCTTCATTATTGGTAAAAATAGGTAACAAAGAAAATAATTAAAATTTATATTTAATTTTAAAAGTGAATTTAATCCAGTAGAATTAACTTCTTACACTGATCTTTTTTTCCAGAGCTACTAAAGGTGGAAAATTGGCTTGACGTTTCATGCAAATATGGTTTTCCTTTGCCATGTATGTTTTATTAATTTGGATTTCCCTAATGGGCATCTGTATATATACATACTCATGTACTCCTGTGTTTGGCTCCTCTTTTTCCAGAGGAGTCAGATTTACTCAAGTAATCTTACTTCTTTAAGATTTTCTAATACTGTTTGTTATAGATTGGAATTCATTATTAGAAACTTAAATCTTATACTCAATACAAATGACTTAGATTCTGAACTACCAAGCTGGCTTTACCTATTAAATGATTTTTTCATAGAAGATGAAAAGTACTCAATGTAGAGCCACGTTAATTTTTTAAAAGGGCATTTTTTTTTTAGAAGTATTTCAGGATAGAGTAGCAAAGGAAAATAGAGTTTTTTGTTTGTTTGTTTTGTTTTTTGTTCCATTTGAGATGGAGTCTCATTCTGTCGCCCAGGCTGGAGTGCAGTGGCACGATATCTATTCACTGCAACCTCCACCTCCTGGGTTCAAGCAATTCTCCAGCCTCAGCTGTCCAAGTAGTAGGTACTACAGGCACGTGTTACCACACCTGGCTAATTTTAGTAGAGATGGGGTTTTGCCATGTTGGCCAGGCTGGTCTCGAACTCCTGACCTCAGGTGATCTCCCCACTTCAGCCTCTCAGAGTGCTGGGATTACAGACGTGAGGCACCGTGTCTGACTGAAAATAGAGTTTTAATCACCTGCTTTTCAAATTCTGAATCAGGGAATATATAATGAATAATAGGGAATATTGGGGCAGGCATGAAAGCAGGTTGAGAATATTGGGGCAGGCATGAAAGCACTCACAGCTCTAAATTTGCTTAATCAAGAGAGAAGATAGGGAATGGTGCTACGCCTAGATCTTGCTGAAATAACAAAACTTACAAAATGATAGAATTGTAGGTGGAAAGAATCTTGGCGATTATGGCTCAGCCATTGTAACCTTTTGATACTGCTGGTAAAGTCTATTTATAAAGGCATTTTGTGTTTTTACTGTTTGAAGTGAAAGCAGAAATATGGGTCGAAGGTTCTGCATTGCTACATTAAGTACTTGGGGGTGACACAGTAAGGATTGACAGTAATGGGGGAACCTGGCCTAGTATCAGACTATATACGTATATGTGCTCTTCTGTACTTTTCTGATGTGAGTTTGAGTTAAGATTGGATGTTGAGTTAAGATTGGATGTTCATAATGCTTGTCATTTTGCTACCTAGTGAATAAGGAAATTGTGGCAAAGGAAACCTGTTGAACCACAAATTGCTTATTTAAGTATGTGGTGCGATGAGGGCTTAATGAAATTGTAGTTACTAAGGTAACTTAAAAATAAATGAGCCTCTTTCTCCCACTCTCTTTCCTTAGCCCTATTTTAGAAATGAAGAAATTGAAGCCCAGGAAGGTTAAATGACCCTCTTATATTTGATGGCAAAGTGAGGGCTAGAATGTTGACTTCTCCTCCAGTTGTCTTTCTACTGCATTTCTGGGTTTGCTTTTTGGAAGTCAAGACAATAAAAATGCATGTAATCCTAGGGTCAGAAGGAACTTTCAGATTCAGTTTCAGGCTAATATCAATAACTTAAAATTTATGCTGCGTGGTTAAAAAGTACCAGAAAATTTCACATGAATAACACCTCAATTTTTAAAAATATTCTTAACTTCAGACAAATGAGCTTGATAACTATCCTTAGCAAAGTCCTTGAGTGAATTATTGAGTAGTTGGCTCTTGAGCATTTTAAAAAAGAACTGAGGAATCACTGGGAGCCAGTATGGGTTCACTAAGAAACTAGGTTCATATCTTCTTTCTTTAGGGTTTCCATATGAGTATCCAAAGGAAATAATGTTAACATAATTTATCTTGATTTTAGTATTGATAGTTGTGGCCTCTTTGAAGGCTCACAGCTGGTTGCACAATTGTATGAAAAGTGGTAATTGATTATTCACCTCCGTAAGAGGTCTCACACTATGGCATGGGGTTCTAATTTTGATGTAGTGTGGCATTTTTTTTTCAGATACCAGGTTGAAGGATGGCTGAATTTACTGAATTCAAATATGAGACAGAGCTGGTAGATGGTGCTAATATGATAGAACTGAGATTCAGAGTGATCTTAACAGGCTGAAATGGTGGGCCAGAATTAGTAAGATATAATTAACAGGTAAGATCCTCTACTTAAGATGGTGTGAATTACATACCTACAAGGTAAAAAACCTGGCTTCGCAGGAGGACTTGTGAAAATGCTTTGGAATTTATTGGCTTAAAATGAACTGAGAGTAGAATAAAGCTTCTTCTGTACCTTGTGCTTGTCAGACGCTTCTGCAATATTGTGCGCAGTACTGGGTGGCACATTTTAAATGGGACATTGACGGACTCACAAATGTATGAAGAAGGATTCCCAGAATGAAGAATGTGGAAAACATTTCGTACTAGCAATAATCAAAGAACGGAGTTTTATCTTTAAAAGAAAACAAGAAATTGTGACATCTGTCTTTAGATGTATGAAGGGCTTTTTTTTTTTTTTTTTTTTTTCTGACATAGTTCTATAATTTTGTTTGGCCGTGGAAAAACATGTATATGCACACACAAAGACAGACTAGAGTTACACAACAGTGGAATGGTTTGTTTCGTTAAGTAGTGATAATTCATTGAAGATTGGATGTTCATCTGTCAAAGATTCTGTAGACTGCAAAAGAATTTCTTGTACCATATAGAAAACTTGATTAAACTATAAACTCTGAGTCTTACTCTAATTCTAAAATTTAAGATCCATGAAATTAGAGTATATATTTTACTTTGTTCTGGGTACTGCCATCCAGCACATGGTCAGAGTTCTCTGTAAGTCTTAAACTTACATGATTAAGTATTTAGGGATTTTTGTGAGGGAGATTTAGAGTGATATTTACCATTTTTCTTATAGAGGCTGTATAATTAGGGTGAATTCTATTAAGCAATAAATGTAGCACTTTAATTCATAAATTAATATATTTCTGTTCATTCTTAAATTTACTATGTGCTTAGGTGCTATTTTTCTATGTCATTTGCTCCTTTATTTGGTGAATACCAATACATTAGTATTTTAAACATATACTTTAGTTCTGACACTGAATTTGTAGTTTGGATATTTTATCTCGGTATAGTAGCCTCCTCTTATCCGTGGTTTCTGTTACCTATGGTCAACCATGGTCCAAAAATATTAAACGGACTATTCTAGAAGAAAACAATTTACAAGTTTTAAATTGCATGCCTTTCTGAGTAGTGTGGTGAAATCTCAGTCTGTCCAGGGCAAATGGGAATCTTCTCTTTGTCCAGTTATACCCTCTGTATCTGCTAACGAGTCACTTAGTAGCCTTCTCAACTGCTGTGATATCTCAGTGTGTTCGAGTATTTTTACTTTACATATTTATGGACTCAAAGTGCAAAAGTAGTAATGCTGGCAATTTGGATATATCTAAGATAAGCCAAATATATGCCAAAGAGAAGTTATTTCATACTTTGTGTAATGTATAAATTAAACTTTATCACAGGTGTGTATGTATGTATGTATGAAAAAACAATATGTATAGGGTTCGATCCATGGTTTCAGGGATCCAGTGGGGGTCTTGGAACATATTCCCCACTCTGATAAGGGGGGACTGCTCCAGCTCTTTAACCATAGTTGTGTTTCTGATACTATCACTTTAGTGTGAACAATGTGATTACTTTTTCTTGAGTGGAATTAGAAAACAGTTGGAAAATCTAGGATCCTAAAAGAGCCCAAATTCTGGGAAGCACTCACAGCTTTAAATTTGTCAATTTTCCCTGTGGAGTAAGTAAAATCCAGCATGCCTTTTTATTTATTTATTTTTTAGGTATTTATGCTGATCTTTTATTTGTATAATTTTGTGAGGTACAAGTACAGTTTTGTTACACTGATATGTTGTATAGTGGTGAAGGCAGGGCTTTTATACTGCAGTAATGTACATTGTACCCATTAAGTAATTTCACATTCTCTACTCCCCTCACACCCTCCTTTCTTTTCTTTCTTTCTTTTTTTTTTTTCCATGAACAGTCCTGCTGCAGTAGTCCCCCCCTTTTTTTTTTTGGCTCAGAATATCTGGTACAAAGGTGTTTTTTGAAAATGTTTGAGGCTAAGTGCAGTGCCTCATCCTGTAATCAGCACTTTGGAAGGCTGAGGGAGGAGGATCACATGAGCCCAGGAGCTTGAGACCAGCCTGGGCAACATAGTGAGAGTGTACCTCTACGAAAAAAGGAAAAAGTAAAAAATCAGCTAGGTGTGGTGGCCCATGTTTGTAGTCCCAGCCACTCAAGTGACTGAGGCGGGAGGATTGCTTGAACTCAAGAGTTCTGTTCAAGGTTATAGTAACCTGTGATCGTCACTGCACTCCAGTCTGGATGAGAGAGTGAGACCTTGTGTCTTAAAAATATGTCTGTGTGCATGTAAAATGTGCAAGACTCAAGAATCTTTCGAATAGGAAAAGTGGTAATTCAAATATATGAAGCTTCTCTTTTCCTGAGGGATGATAATAAAGTTAAGGAGGTAGGAAATACCTGTGCTTAATCAGAGGTGTGGTTCTTATAGTAGATTTATTATTAGTGCAGACCACATGAGGCTTCATGTGAGCACATGAAGCTTCACAAGAACCTAGAGGCTTCATAGAGCATAACACTAAGAATTAAAACTCACATTTTCACTTGGGTGCTCCCCGCCTCCACCAATTAGTTGTACCACTCTGGGCAAACATCATAATTGTAGTTCCATTCCTTTTTTTTTTCATTTGCAAAATAGTGATATTAGTTCCTGCCTTCTTTACCTCATAGAGTCTCAAAGATTAGATAAGATATGTAAGAAAAGTCTTTGAATAATGTAAAGAAAACTGTATGCAGGAGGTGGTAACCCAGTGACATCTCTACATAGTGACACCCACTGGAAGAATGTGAAGTAGTAAAGTGGGAGAATGAGATATTTTAGGTATGGATGTTAGCTTGAGTTATATGTCAGAGGTAAATGAGAAATTTGTATAAGAGGAATGTCAGAAAGCTTTTGTAAAGTGCAAGCAAGGGTGAGGTGAGGCATATGGAGAGAGGTGTATTTACAGGTGGAAAAGAAGTGGTGTGGCCAGGCATGGTGGTTCACACCTGTAATCCCAGCACTTTGGGAGGCTGAGGCAGGCAGATCACTTGAGCTCAGGAGTTTGAGACCCTCCTGGGAAACGTCGTGAAACCAATCTCTACTAAAAATATAAAAATTAGCTGGGCATAGTGTTGCATGCCTGTAGTCCCAGCTACTCTGGGAGACCGAGGGGGGAGAATTGCTTGAGCCTGGAAGTCGAAGGTTTTAGTTAGCTATCGTGCCACTGCACTTCAGCCTGGGCAACAGAACGAGACCCTGTCTCAAAATAATAACAACAACAAAAAAGCAGGTGGTGTATTTTAGTATAGTAAAAACTAAATGTCTGCTGTCTGATTAACCCTTGTTAGATTCTGAAGATACTAACTAAACCTGTCTTAAAATGATGCTTATGTTCAGGAGAAAGACATACATGAAACCATTACATGGCAGCTGCAACTACATATGAGAGTTTATACTTAAGTACTGGGTTTTGAGGCATGGAAAACAAGTGTGAGAGATCAGAAGTCAGTGAGGTTAGTGGGAAGTAAACAAGCAAGGCTTTTTCTGGTGGAGATAGAACTTGAAATAGGCCTTAAAGATTGGTTTGGAAAGTAGACATTTGAGACTTTGGGGGTGACAGGTGAAGAGTGAGGATGGCTTGAGTCAAGCTGCTAAACTTGGAATGAGCTTGATGGGGACCAAAGAGTGGAAAAGCGTAAAGCTATCATGTGGAAGCTTATAACTAACACAGAATGATGGGTTCTCTTCTGTGTGCTTCCTAGAGGCTTAGTGGTCTCGCAGAGCAGCTCAGGGTTTGCCAACCAAACAGCCTGCCACTCCTGCATCAGCCGCAGAAGCGTGTTTGTTGAACCATTTCCTAACATTTTGTTTGAAGAAGAGATTCTACCAAAATAATAATAAAAAATAAATTTGAAAAAACTTGAATCTAGTGGATTGGAGGTATTGAGTAAAAATATTTGCAATGCAGATGATACTTACTAGAGTGTTTCTTTGTAGATAAAAGTGTAGAAAGTTAGAAATCAGGAGCTCAGATAAAAGGATGTTGTTGGAGTAATTTAGTTAGGAATTCACAGTGGTCCCTAGAAAGGCTGTGGCGGCAAAGTAAATGGTTACTAAATATGAAAAACAGCTTATTAAACTTCTCTAGGACCCACACTGGTGACGTGAAAGAAATGGTACGGAATTGGGTAAAAACGTAAGGTTTGTTTGTTCTTTTCGCCTCCTGTGTATCAAGCATGGTAATGGGCATTGAGAAACTAAAGATGAAGTGAGACATGTTTTCTGCTCTCATACGATATATTATCTGTTGTGGGAGACACAGTGTATTTCTCTGCTTCTAGGACATGCTTTTTACATTTTATTTTTATTTCATTTTACATATATGTTTATATACATATATATATATATATATTTTAAGATGGAGTCATGTTCTATCACCCAGGCTGGAGTGCAGTGCCACGATCTCGGCTCACTGCAGCCTCTGGCACCCGGATTCAAGTAATTCTCCTCCCTCCCAGCCTCCCGAGTAGCTGGGATTATGGGCATCCGCCACCATGCCCAGCCAATTTTTGTATTTTTAGTAGAGAGGGCATTTCGCCATGTTGGCCAGGCTGGTCTTGAACTCCTGACCTCAGGTGATCCACCCACCTTGGCCTTCCTAAGTGCTGTGATTACAGGCATAAGCCACCAAGCCCGGGCCCGTTTTAAATCTTTGAAATTAAAACACACCTTATAATCAAAGGCATGTTGTAGTTTAATTAGCAGAACTTTTTTTTTTCTTATGATCACTTGCATCTTAGACTCAATGGTATATGATAGATATTATCTATTTATCTGTATAATATATATATATAGCTAACTAAATTACTTTGTGGTGTTTGGTTTATAAAAGCTATGAATGAAATGTTACAGAAGCCCAGAGGAAGGAAGAACTAGTTCTGCTTGTAGGGTTCTGGGAATGTTTTCATGGAAAGGGTGATAACTGAGCTGAGACTTAAAGGATGACTAAAAAGTTTATCATGTCAGAAGGAAGAGAAGGGCCACTTCAGGTTATGTTGGATTTGACATGCAATTTGAAATTCAGTTAGTTTTTTGTTTTGTTTTGTTTTTGAGACGGAGTCTCACTCTGTCGTCCAGGGTAGAGTGCAATGGCACGATCTTGGCTCACTGCAGCCTCTGTCTCCCAGATTCAAGTGATTCTCCTGCCTCAGCCTCCTGAGTAGCTGGGATTATAGGCGCCTGCCATCATGCCCAGCTAATTTTTCTATTTTTAGTAGAGACGGGGTTTCACCAGGTTGGCCAGGCTGTTCTCTAACTCCTGACCTCAGGTGATCCAGCCACCTCAGCATCCCAAAGTGCTGGGATTACAGGTGTGAGCCACCACGCCCAGCTCAATTAGTATTTTGTAAATATTACAAAGTTCAGACTTAGCTCAAGGAGTATTCATATAAAAGTTGAATTGTAAGCTTCATGTAAGTAGAGTCTGTGTCATATGTGTAAATATGTGTTTGAATTTATAATTTTATTTTTTCTCACACCTTGATGAGCATTGCTCAGTATCTGACATTCTGATACTGAACCAGAAGAAAGGACACAGGTGGAGAACTGATTTCATAGGAGAATGGGATAGACAGATCCTTGGAGTAGACTCAAGATATATGTTAAAGGAGTGAGAGAGTTTGTGATCATAAAAGGAAAAGTGATGAGTAAAGTGAAATAAAGGGAATTAAATCTGATTGCTTCATATGTTTTTGTAGACAGTTGAAGGTGAGAATCTTACCAGTTAGGGGAACTTTGAGAAGAAATTGAAGGTGTGTAAAATTTCCAGGTTGATTCTGTCCCTCTGATATTATTATGTAGATGCCTCATAATGTGGCCGGTCAGAAGGGGTTTAGTACAGTTCTGTAAATAATGAGTCAAGTCACCATAGCTTTTTGTTCACAGAAGCGGAGCTGCTTTTACACAGGAGTATAGGAACGAGATAGTGATCTGTGCTGTGGTAAGTGGGTATCTGTGCCTGGTGTGGGGCTGGGGAAGGGGTGGAAAATCCTTTTTCCAGTCTAGTTGAGGATATCTGTGCCAGAGAGTTGAAGGAGAAGAGGGAAGAGGAAGAGACTAGGTGAATATGATGACAAGTACTAACTGGATTTATATAAGAGAAAGAAAGGCTTAAAGGGGTTTGTGAATTCTGCAGGTTTTTCCAAATATTTAGATCTACATATGAACCAGGTTGAGACAAACATTTGACGATATTTGTCATAAATACTACAAACTATGATAACATGCTTGTTGAAGCAAACTTTGATTATTTCTGATTTTGTTAGTGTAGGTTTTTAAAGTTAAAGCATATTATATTTTTATTTTCAGAATTTCTCTCACCTGTTGTTCTTATTGGTAGGATGTCACTGCCTTTACTGATTTTAATTATAGGGCAGGTAAATGGTTTTAATATCCCCTTGATAGACTTTCATCTATTACCTGTACTCCCTACTGGCAGATCGCATCCATGAATTCAGTCAGCAAGTAAATACTTAGCGTCTATATTGTGCGGCTTGACGTGTTCCTTAGGTGATTGAATAATATGGGACTGAACTCCTGCATCCATAATATTCCGGCGGGGAGAGAAATTACGCAGTTTTCTTTAATGAATGAAACAAGAAGTAAAAGGATACTTCTTTGAACCTTATGTTTGTTTTATATTTTGACTGACATTTTTGGCGTGTTTATAGTATACCAGATAACGTATGCAGCACTTGATCTATTAACTCATTTAATCTTCACAATACACTGTAAGGTAAGTATTGCTGACATCTCTCCTTTCAGGTATAAAAACTGAGGCCTATAGAGGTTAAATAATTTGCTCATGGTGACATAGTGAATGATGGAACCAGAGACTAAACATACTTGTACTATTGCCACTTACTGCCCTAAACTATGTACTCTGTATACTGTAGTGTTTGTTTTCTGTGATCATTTATGGACTCAGTTTATTGTCTCTTATATGCC
Source organism: Mandrillus leucophaeus (assembly GCF_000951045.1). Taxonomy (NCBI): domain Eukaryota; kingdom Metazoa; phylum Chordata; class Mammalia; order Primates; family Cercopithecidae; genus Mandrillus; species Mandrillus leucophaeus. The sequence continues at coordinate 4,360,668 of NW_012101366.1, forward strand.
ACTGTTTAAGCACTTTGTATGTATTAACTTGTTTATTTTTCACAATCCTATGAAGAAAGTGTTGGTGGTGACCTTAAATTATAGAACAGGAAATGAAGGCTGTCAGAGGTTAATTTACTTGGCCAAGATCATATAGCCAGTAAGTTACGGTGCTAGTAAGTACAAATTCTTTATAAAACAAGTCCAGGTGAATAGGACTGTAATCTCCCTTTACAGCTAACCACCACTACTTTAAGTATCTTATTGTAATTACTGTGATATACTCAATAAGGAACGGATTCCTAGATCTTTAGCTGACTGCTTCACTCTTTGTGTTCTTTTGGGGGTTTGGGGTACACATGCGACAAAGGGAATTAGAAAAAGAAAGTTTTTATTACTTTGATGGACTGTGTTGATTGGGAATGTGAGGCTAGTAATAACATCTTCCTGACTAAATATTTGTGTATCACAAACTAATTTTGAATAAATTAAAAGCAAAACACAGATTCTAAGAATATAAGCCAAATAAGAGTCTCCATTCTTTTTTTCCTTTCTTTTATTTTTTGAAGAAAAGGGCCAAAAGAGGGAGTCTTATATCTCATTTTGATTAATTGTTGTAAAACTCCAATAAGAATATACTTTGTAAGGCTTACATTTCATGACTTGCTTCTTGATAAGGATGTGACATGTCATTAGATAGGAATTTATGCCCATTTTCTGAAGGAAGTAACATTAAGAAAACCCAGAGACCCTAAGAATTAGTATATGTGTAGAATTTATGTTCTTTAGCTAATCCTGCATGTAATTTTTATGTAGCATTAGCTTAGTTGACAGGGTTGGTCCTGCAAGTTTATTGTTTTCTGCTGGATAAATAATATTTAGTATCTGCCATTGCATACATCGCATATTGTTCTGGGTGCTGGGGAAACAAAACAGACATGTTCTTTATTCATGGAGACTATACTTTGTTCTGGGTGAGTTGTGTTTTATCTTGATCTTAGATTATTGCTGTTTTTAGTAGATGAGAAAATCAAGGCTTAGAAAGTTTCAATAATTTGCCTAAGGTTACAGGATTGATACGTGGGGAGTATTGAGAAAAGAACCCAGAGTTTGTGTGGCTTCAAAACTGTTTCTGCTGGTTCATCACAAATCCTTGAGGCCAAGGAAATCATGGTTTCCCTGAAAAGTTTTAAAAGGATTTTCTCTTTTTTTAGTAACAAGCTACCAAAGATAATTGAAGACCAATTTACATTTTGCAAGAGTTTGATACATCAGAGTGCATTCACAGTATACAAAAATAGTTAATTTAGTCCATATTTCCAAAACATATGATTGAGTTCATTTCGTGTGTCTTTGTGTGTGTGTGTGTGCACGCACACACATATGTAGGTACATATGTGTGTGTTGTGTGTGCACACTTAGTGTATATGTTTACTCATTATAAACACATTCAGGAAAAACTTAATATTCTATACCTATTCATCACCTTTCTTGTTCTCCCACCCCTTCCCTATAATGAAGAATACCAGCCCATTTGGAGATACTTCTAAAAATTAGCCTACCTCTTCATACTCCTATCCTTACCCTAAGCCACAAAGAAAACTTGATTGTTGAAATCAAAGTGCTTACACAGTCTTCAGCACTTTAAAAATGATTATTTGGCAGCTGTCTGAACTGGTAGTGGTAACTATGTATAATTTTCAAACTGGAAGGCAAACATGTTTTATTCTATAAGTGGTTTGTGATGAGCAGAGTGTAACTATGACATACTTAAAAAAAAAGAGCTCTGTGCTAGGTAGCAGTTTGCCTCTGCCATTAAACAATTTTGTAACCTTTGGGAATGGAGGTCTTGATTTTTTTTCTTTTGTACAGTGAATGTGTGTGTAGTGTGTTTGGTAAAATTAAATAGTTGAGGTACTCTGATTTATTGTTAGAATTCTATAGGTACTTTCATTTAGTGTTAGAATTCTATAGGTACTTTCATTTAGTGTTAGAATTCTATAAGGCACAAATATGTAGATACTAAATTTAGCTTAATTTTATTTCAGTGAGCCAATGGGAAAATACTATTTACTAATATTGCTAGTTTTAAAATCAAATTGATTTCTTTTTAAACTGTGAATGGAGCATGTTCGTATAAGGGTTTGTTTGTTTCGACAAATTCTTTTTTTTCCCCCAAGCCTGGGTTCCAAAAAATGTTTTGACAGATTCTTGAAGCCAAGTCTAATATTGAGTCTAATGCTATTCTCCATTAAAGCAGTTTAGTCTCTAGGTTTTAGTCATTTTTAGGATTCACAGAATGTTTTAGAATATGGTTCATTCACTAGCGCCCTTGTGACGAGCCACGTGTCCAGCCTTCAGCAACAGCAAAGATGGGGGCCAGGCCCCTAAGCCCTTGGGCATGTAGATTGCCATCTGGGACCTCATCTGACTATTCAAAATGCCCTTGCCAGTGGATACAGACCTTGAAGATGCCTAGTTAGAAACCAGCTGCCCTTTAAAGCCACAGAGTGTGATTGCTTAGGCCTGAGCATCTCTAGCTTACAAGCAGTATAACCCTGTAATATAGAGCTCTCCTGTTTAATATTACCTCCTAACCTTTCCAAAACCTAGTACTTTATACCAAATATTTTACCATAGTCCTTGCTGCCTTCTTACCATCTCACTTTTGGTAACCATCCTAACCTACCTAACCATTTTATCACCTTAGCACCTTATGACTTGGACTTCTGGTCAGTGTGCCCCAGGAACAGTAGTGTAAAATCTAGAAATTTAGAAGTAGAAGAGTTAGATGGATCTTTGTATTTTGGTTTCAAAGGAGACAACTTTCTAATATTCTAGAAGTTGAAGAATATCATAGCTGATTTATAGTCCAAGAGGTCTCATTAGAACAGTGGAAACTGTTTGCTGGACCTGTTGAATTTTCTGCTGGAGTGTTAAGGCAGGGAGAATACCATTTTCAGCCTCACAACTACTGACACACATAGAGTTTAATGTTGGATTCTAGCTGCTATCTTAGAAAGTACTTTTTTTGAGCCAGAGTCTCACTGTGTGATCCAGACTGGAATGCAGTGGTGTGATCTCAGCTTACTGCAACCTCCACCTCCCAGGTTCAAGCGATTCTCGTGTCTCAGCCTCCCAAGTAGCTGGGACTGCAGGCATGTGCTACCACATCTGGCTAATTTTTGTATTTTTAGTAGAGATGGGTTTCACCATCTTGGCTAGGCTGGTCTTGAATTCCTGACTTCAAATGATCTTCCCTCTTCGGCCTCCCAAAGTGCTGGGATTACAGGCATGAACCACTGTGCCTGGCCTGGAAAAAAGTACTTCTCTAAATAATAGAATTGCATGAAAGTCAAAGGGTGCATGTACAGAATGACCCCCCATGAAGAATTTTTTAAATTAACAATAAAATATAGAAATTTAAAATACAGTATTTGCTTAGATTTCATTTTGTAGGTTAATCTAAATTTATTGAAACACTTTAACAAATATTTAATTCCCCATGATTACTGAGAAATAAAAGAACTGGTTTGGAAGTAATGTCTTAGAAAGTTTAGTTGAGGTCTAGCTCACTACTACTATACAGAAATTTTTTAAAAAAGAAAATTGTGCTTTCCAGTACCACTGGCAAGTACTCTTAGTAAAGAATTTGTGTTTCATTAATTATTAAGAATCCTACATGTTTTTTAATGTAATAGTAGCCCATTCTTATTAAAGAACATTGAGCAGTCAATCCTCAGTGGTTAGGAATAGCTGTTTTTTTCTACATGATAATTATATAGATTTAACTTAAAATGAAGGTGACATTGTGGTGTTGGTGAAAATAGAAAAGGACAAGAATGAGACATGGGTTCAATTCCCTATTCTTTTAGTTACCGTCTGTGATGTGGGAATCTCCTTTAGCTTTCACAAGCCTCAGTAATAAACACCTATATAATGAAGATAATCTGCCTACTAGACAGGGTTTTTCTGAGGATTAAATGGAGTAATATGTGCGACAATGTATTTTAAGTGCCAGAGTACTGAATGGGTGTAAAGTGTTGTTACATCATTATGTTTACCTTTGCTCTTTTCTTCTAAATTACTATGTGTGTATGTTTAACATTTTATAGTCTTATATTCTATTACATGGTCATTTTTACACCTGGAACATGCAACAATGCTGATATATAGTGCATGCTCAGTAAATAGCCAGTGGAAATAAGACTCCTTTATTACTTGGCTTGATTGAGTATATTAACCTTTTATTTTATGTATTATGATGCTTTGACATCTGAGGTCTGCTGACTTTGGAAGGGCTGCCTCTTCTGGGGTTAACCAATTCCTAAAGACAGTAAACAATTCTGCAAATGCGCTTTTCAAAACACACACCAACCATTCCAGAGCCTGCATCCTACCCACCTCCTATATTAGGTTCTCATACTTTAGACCACCTGCTCTAATCACCCCCCAGGGCTAGGTACCAAACACCTAGGGACAGCCTCTATGCCCCACAGTCTTCTAAAGTTATTCAAACTAGCCAATCCTAAGCCTGTTTACCCTGCCTTGCCTGTTCCTTCTGGTGGAAACCACAGTAAAGGACCTTGCCCACAGTTTCTCCCCCTGCTTTTGTCTCCTGACTGACCCATGTGCCCCACATCCTATGGCAGGTTGTCCTGTCTCCTCTTGGGAACTGTAACATACTGTCTTTTCAGTGGCAACCAATTTTCTATTAATATACTACCTTTTAAAACTTTGGGCTACTGATTTTTTTTTTTTCAATCCTTGTGCCAAAGAATCTTGTTGTTAAGAAAGTATTAAGTATTGTTAGATTTAAAGCTTTTTTTGAAAGTAACTTGGAGAGATTCAGAATGGTATTGAAATAGATATGTGCGTATAGGTAAATATGTACATATGTTTAAGTATATGTATGTGTATATATGCACACACATGTATAATGCATGTGTGTAAAAAAACTTTAAACTTGATTTGGAAGATGACAAATTCTCATCTATAAGCTCCCTTTACAGATCATCTTTGGTTCCGCTCTCTTTGTTTATAAATGGAAAAACTAAGGCCCAGTGTGGATATATGATTTACCCAAATCACACCTTTAGTTATTGGCAAAACCAGGATAACCTAGGTATGATTCCTTCAGGCTTAAGTAGACATTCAAATGTAGGCATTTTTTATTGCGAAGAAAATTATAGCCAAGTCTTTCTTTCTTCTTGCCTTTCTCAAGGGAATAAGGTATTAAAGTTAATTTTGTTTTCTCCTATCCCAAGTGGCAGTGGTTTGGTTGCTAAGTAATTGTTCCAATTGATACAGTTTCTGCATCTGACAAAACTAAAATTTAAAATTTAATATAGTTATTTTATTTTATAAAACTATTTTTACTAATAGATCCCAGATACTTATTTTATGTCCCAAATCTACCCATTTGTATCTCAACTTGTTTTTATGTTTTTTTCTTACTTTGTTTTATTTGGCTTTTGGTATTAGATTTGTAAGTTTGGAAACTTGTAGCAGCCTTTAAGCTAGGTACTTCGTTGTAAAGATTTTCCAGGATTTCTGCTTTTATGGTAAATTTGACTGGGTCAAATAGCATTTTGTGAACAGAGCCAACATGTAAAATTGCTGACTAGAGATATCAATAATTTATAGTGAAACAAAAATGATTTAGGAAATTTGGTGGATTTTTTAAGGTAATTTTTTTTTTTTTTTAAATTTTAAGGGGCTTTTTTGGTGGGCGTAGTAATATTGAGGTAAATATACGTGCTTTGGGGTGAAATAGGTTTCTGTTGTATTCTCTTTCATTGGGCCTTCATGTAAGTATTGGATCCGGTTTGGTGTTCCACATTTTAAGGAGGAGAGAGATGAAGCCTGAGAAGTGGCTTAAAAATGGTCCTCCATACAGACACTTGTGATAGTTCTCCATTTCCTCAGAAAATTGAACAAATTGTGATGTAATTATGACAGAAGAAGAAATTTAGGTTAAAGAAATACATTATTAATAATGCAAGTGCTTAAACAGGGTATAACTTACTGAGGAAGGTTATTAACTCTCTGCCCGTGAAAATCTTTCATATACTACGTAGTAGCTTATTCTGGAATTGCATGTCATTTTGTTAGTGGTTGTGAATCTGTACAGGGCTGCAGCAACCTCAGTTCTTGCCTCCTTGGAAGAAATAATTTAACCAAGGGGCATAAGGCAGAGGGAGAGACTGAGGCACATTTTAGAGCAGGAGTGAAAGTTTATTAGAAAGTTTTAGGACAGGAATGAAAGGAAGTAAAGTACATGGAAATGAGCCAAGCAGGCGACATGAGAGTCTTGACCTTTGACTTGGGGTCTTATATGTTGGCATGCTTCTGGGGTTGTGTTACTTCTTGCCTGATTCTTCCCTTGGGTTGGGCTGTCCATATGTGCAGTGGCCTGCCAGCACTTGGGAGGGGCTGCATGTACAGTGTGTTTGCTGAAGTTTTATGCATGCTCACTTGAGCTATTTTTTCCCTTAGCCAGTCCAGTGTTCATATACCAGTTAAACTCTGCCATTTTGCGTCTTAGTGTACGTGCTTGAGCTCACTCGCCCAAATCCTGAGATCTTATCAGGAAGCTGCTGATTGCCAGCTTCAAGTGTTTCTAGCTATTGGGAGACTGCCTTTCCTTGGTGCTGGCTGTGACCAATTACTATTTTAGAGCGACAGTTTAACAACTGCTTGACCACCTGATATTCTTGGTTGCGGGATCAGGGGGTGCTCTCTGTCCTGCTCACGTCTGACTACCTACTGTAACATTTCCTCCCTTAAGAGTCCAAGATCCCAATTCTTTGGGGAGAATGGATGGTCAGTCTTCTGTAGCTGCTCCCTGCTGACAGGGGTGATAGTGGTTGTTCTGTGGGTCTTGGCCTCTTGCTGGCTGTCAGGGCAGGGTGGCTCTGTGGGTTGATGAAAGCTGAATTCAGTCAGGTCCAAGGGAGACAGGGGCAGGGTTTTGCTTCTGTCATGTCCCGCTGATGGGCAGTCTAGGAGTCCTCTATAGAAGGGTGACTCTTGAATATTGAGAGGATGGTATTCTTTACTGAGGATCATCTGGAGCTGGATGGCCTGAAGGTGAGAGGAGACAAATCCGGTTATTAGATTTAGAAGATGGACCAAAAAGGACAAGTAGAGATGTTAAGATAAAATAAGGGGATGAGGACAGATTAAAGAATTCTGAGAATTCTGAGACTCCCGACATGCCAGGCAGGTGGCTCTAGTCATGCTAGCTGTAGTCATGCCGTTTTGAGACCTGGGTGCGTGGGGTTGCTAACCAATTCTAATATGTGCCCAGAATTAGAATATTGACCCGGATTTTTATATTACCCATCCCTTTTGTTTCTTCTGAGCTGTAGCCAGAGATCACTGGTTGGTTCACAGGAATGAGCAGATCTATTCTAAATTGCAGAAAATTAATAAGAACTGATGAGACTAAAATAACAGTAGTACCATAGTTCTTGAAACATGATTTTTCTTTCCAGTCCTCATTTTTATTAAAAACAAATTATGATAGGATTGATTTGTTTGCAAAATAAGCTTTAGTCCTATTATACTTGGCCTGATGAGTTGCATAAAGCACAGCAAGAATAATTATTTGCCATATAGGCTCCTTTTTAAATTGGCTTTGATGGAACTTCATTCCATAAGGAATCTCAGATAAGGCTTTTCAAAACCTTAAGCCCAGCTATCAGTTGGTGCCATCAAATACCTGTATGAATTGGACAGATTCCCCTTGTCTTGCTTGGGGCTCCTGGGCCTCTCAAAAGTGACATTCTTTACTTACCACAGGTCAGGTATCCTATACAGGACTGTGTTGACAAGGTATGAGTTCAGTTTTTCCAAGGGGCTTTTCTTGGCTTTATGAGTCAATTTTGATTCTTAAAGGAAAGCATGTCATTCCAGTCAAAGCCTTGGTAAAATAACCAGTTTATCCAATTGTGTCCTGTTGCAAAAAAAAAAAACACCAGATTTTTATTGCACTTAACGCAAGTAACTATATTGCCATTAGTTAAGAATACTCACAAATGGTTTCCAAATTCTGCAGAAATCTGAGAGAAGTATGCTCCAAATTTTGTCTATAGGAGTATACTTTACTCAATTTTTTTTTTTTTTTGAGATGGAGTCTCACTCTGTCACCCAGGCTGGAGTGCAGTGACGCGATCTCAGCTCACTGCAACCTCTGCCTCCCAAGTTCAAGCGATTCTCCTGCCTCAGCCTTCTGAGTAGCTGGGACTACAGGCGCCTGCCACCACACTGCCTAATTTTTATATTTTTATATTTTTAGTAGAGACGGGGTTTCACCAAATTGGCCAGGCTGGTCTTGACCTCCTGACCTTGTGATCCGCCCGCCTGGGTCTCCTAAAGTCGGGATTACCGACGTGAGCCACTGCGCCCAGCCTACTTGATTGTTAAAAGCTGTAAATAGCTCAGAAGTTTTCTTGGCATTGAAAAACAAAGAATTAGCAATGTTTTAAGCAAAAAGTCATAAATGGATTATTTTAGTTTTCTATTAGTTCAGTCCATGCAGTTAACTCCTGTTCTGCTTTATATTCATGAACATTTCAGCTTTCATGAGAGTCCTGAAAGGTTTTTTCTTTGTCCTATGTCACAATCTCCAGTTATCAGAAACCTGCATTTAAGCCTATGGATAATTTCCACCTTTTAAAGAGGATTAGAACAAGATAACAATTATCTGTGGATGATAGAAAGTGTTAGGGCAGCCACAGCCAGACACAGTTCACAAGGAAATTTGTTAGCCCTTGTAACACAACAATTATAATTATTACTGATAATGTATGCCTAGTCATATCAGAATTATAGGAGTTTCACATAATTCTGGAACCCATACCAATAACACACTTATACAAATACAGCCCAAAGAAAGCTGGATTTCACTTTTGCATTGGTGTACTATTGATGTCAAACCCAGTTTTTAATAAAACCCTGTAGACAAATCTATTCAATCTTAATCAGTTTGCCCATAAGGTAAGATTCTCATAAACCTTTTATAACCCTTTACAATTTTTTTTGTTAAAGACCGGAATAATTCTCTAAGAAAACTGTGTTATGCTTTTATTCCAATGTTTAATTTATGGATAGTCTGAATAATACCCCTTTAATGTTATCTAACATGTTCACACAGGATTTCTTTTACAAGATTAATCTTTTACAAATCTTCCACAACTTGCTCAAACCTTTAGCTTTATCCTATCTAACTTAAAACAATTCTTTAACCCTAAACTAGGCCAAAAAAATCTATATTCCCATGCCTTCTTATGATATTTTACCAAAAGTGCATTTTACTTTCCTTACATGTTTTGCATGTAAAAATGTTTTTTTCAGTAGTCTCAAGTACATGTTTCACTGCTAACTCTTAGCAGCTTTTTACTTTGGATGAAAACCTGGTAAGTAAGATATTCTAATGATATGCTAGGTGTGGAGCCTAGGACACCAGACAGAAGTGTAGATAAGGTCTGACTCTTTCCAACATAACTAGGGGACATGGCTAACTCTGTATGTCTTCAGGCCTTACCTAGCTTTAAAGCAGGCAAGTTGTCCAGTTAAGAGTCATAGTAACAGTTTAGGAAGCATTTAGTGGGCTTAATAACCTTTAAAGTTATATAACATTTCTTTATAAATTCCCTTTTACTAACTTTCTTTTTTTTTTTTTTTTTTTTTTTTTACGCGACATATTCAGACCATTTACAACAGACTGGAATTCTATGACTTGGCCTAAACATCTCTCTTTTTATACAGCCATTTTACTTTAGGACAATAATTTACCATATAAGATCCTTTCTCATATAAAATATCTTTTCTTCATAACCTTCCTTACCAAAAATATCTCTTTACCTTTATAACCTTTGAATTAGACAGAAGTCATTTTCCTTCTATTAGGAAGTTATGATTTGTTGCCATGTGAGTCCTGCAAAGAGGGAGCAGATGAGGTTATCTATATACTGTGGAAGTTATCCCCCCTCAGAAGATGGCTTGATTAGATTTTTACTAAGGCTTTTCCCAATACTTGTGGGCTCTCTCTAAACCTCTGAGGTAGGACTTTCCAGGTTGAAGTTATTGGTTAAAGATTTAGGTAGTTTTCTGAAGAGAAATGGGGCTGTTAGATGAATTCACAGGTTGAGCAACCATCTTTGAAAGTATGTTTTTGCTCCAAAAGGGTTGAATCTTTTCTTTTTAGGGAAGGGGTGCCATATGCCCCCACTACCTGACAGGATTTGGAGGAGAGTTGATCAGAGCAGGACGTTAGCACAGAGTAGGCAGCTTTTGAACCCAAAAGGGAAATTTATAATTTTTACTTGCCGCGTCTAGAGTTTCCCTTGGCTTTGTACTGTTGATGGCAACAATATCTGATTTGGAAGCCAGCCAAAGCAGAGAGCCCCTTCAGCTCAAGGCCATCAGGAGTTGAGATTTTGTCTTGGGGGTGGGGGCATGCTTCAACCCTCAGGGATGCCCTGTTTCCAGTGGCCGAGCTTGTGGCAGAGGGGCTGCAGGGATTTTTCCATGTTTATCCCATTAGGGAAGTTTGCCTTCCAGTAGCCTGGCTTCCCACACCACTTGCAGTTACCTGAAGGAGTAGGCTTTTGTAATTTTTGTCCAGTTTATTTTTAGGTCAAACAGTATATTACAAAGGAAAACTAGTTTTTTGTTTTAAGGTTTGAAGGATCAAACTTTTCCCAGTTTGTTGAGGATACATCCATGGGGCATGTCCTGGGGTATGGAAACATGATTACCCATCTGTGAAGCGAGATCAGAGAAGGAAAAAGAAAAAGAAGGTGTCCCCTCTTACTTTCCTATATCCTGAATAGGACATCCCCCATTCATCCTTAGGGTTCCATAATGAACTGGTCTTACCATGTACCCTTAACCTTTGTCACATCTTGTCAGAATTATCCACTTGTGAACATTGGAGACAACAATATGAACAGGGCCCCCCAGTTCATCCTTGGGTTTCCAGAATGAACCTGTCTTACTGTGTACCCATCATTGTGCCTTCATCCCTGTTCTAATGGTAATTTGTTAGCCTGGAACCAACCTTCATCTCTGTCTTACGGGACTCTTTTGCAGTCTTGGACCAGCCTATATCCTTGTCTTCATAACCTTAGAGTGACTCTCGCTCAGAGCATTTTAGCAACAAAATGATGCTCTCTTTTCTCAGATTCGCATTTTCCATGTTCTTTAAGTAGATGAGAAGCCTGCTTTTCCAGCTAACTCAAGGGGCTAGACTTCCCTCTCTTCAAATATGACCCTGAAGATCTTGATGCATATTGGGAAGGTCATGGAAGTAATTGCTGAAATGGAGGCTACAGGAGGAAGTGGGAAGAAGCGAGAGGAATACTCATGGAAAGCCTTCATATGCTTGCAAAAACAGCAGCCCTTGGATTCGAGAGGGCAACATTTATTGGCCCTCTTGACCTAAAGGAGGAACCTCTGGAGGACTTGGGCTTGGGGTAAGAACTCACAAATGGCAAAAGAATATTCTTCTCATCCCAAAGGGTTGCTAACTCCAAAAACGCAAGCGGGTAAGGTCCTTAAAGGGCCTCAGAGTGAGGCCCTGTGCAGGCAGGCAAACTGCTTCAAAAGCCACTGGAACACTTGGCCCTGGGGCATTAACAGGAACAAAAGATATATGGTAAGTCATAAGAAGCTGGCAGAGCCGGGGTTCCGATTAGTGTTAGTCTTAGCAGTGTACCAAGAGACAGAAAGGGTTGGAGGTCATCTGAGCTGGTAGGGTAAAAACAAGTATAAATCTTGGAATATCCATAAGGGAGCCCCTGTCTGCTGCTACACACATAGCAAGAGCTGCGGACACATGAATAACAGGGAGTGTGTGTTTAAGAAGTCAGGTGGCATGTGAAGTGAAAAGGAAGAGGCAGACTTGCCCCTGAGGCAGGCGGTCTGGCGGGTGTGCAAGGCCATTTCAGAATACCCACGGGGAAAACAGGAGAAAAGTTGGTGTGAGTTTTTGGGAAAGAGCCGATTTTAGTTGAAAAAGCAGAGGAAATCCCAGACGGCACACAGTCTTAGGCTTTAGCCTTACCATTCTCACAAGCCTCCTGTCAGTGATACGTCTGGAATTTCCTCTGCTTTTTCAAATAAAATGTCTCAGGTCTGCCTCGTGTGGATCCCAAGGTCCTTCCTATCCCCGCAAGCTATCTGTCAGGGTGAGCTGAGAGATCATGATGCCCAGTGGAGGGGAAGCAGAGCCACTGTGGCCAAGAGGAATCATTCTGGGGGTTGGTTAGTAAGCAGGAGAGTGAAAGGAAGAGGAAAACCTTGTACAGGGGTTGAATGCCTCCAGCCTAAGAAGGCAAGACGTAGAGGTATCTTACCACTGGGAAACATATCCGAGTCACATGGCGCCAAAGTATGTATCTGCTCCCCAGGGAGCCTGTAACTTCCTAAATAAAACAAGTTTGTTTTTGTTTTTTTTATTACTATATTGAGTAAAGCATTTAGCAACTTTATAGTACAACCTTTTATCATAGGAGAATGATAAAGAATAATCTGGTTTGGAAACTCAGGGAGTTTTTTTTTTTTTTAGTCATCTTTTCCCTGTCAGATTTCCTATTTCTTGCCAACTCTTATACTTGGTCTGCATGAGGCCCTGAGATGCTCTTATTGCTACAACTTTCAGCTTTTGTAATGGAAAACATACAGTATAAATGGTAGCTAAGTAATGGTTCGTTATACTACCTCTGACACTTCAGTAGTGCTATCATCTTTGCTTCCTCCAGTGTATAGATTGTGCCTTGCATGTGTTTGGTGCTTAATGAATACTTGACTGAGTAGATGAAGGTCTGTTGGAAAAAAAACTTGCTTTGTATTTAATTATTTGGTTCCGTTTTTTATACGTTTATAGTTTTTACTGTATCTAGAAATAAGAACAATTGCATGTTCCTTTCCTTTTCAGAATCATCTAGAGTAAGCAGGCCAAGAGTATTTTTGATCATTAACAGATCATTGTCTGCTAAGATGATGAAGCACATTGAGTTTTTCAAAAGAACCAACAACATAGCAATACAAAATGATAATTAAATCCCCCAGTGTGACAAAGGGGTAAGCGGTATGACCATGACCCACTGCTGCTTATTTTTTTTATTAGGGGTGTGTGTGTGTGTATGCATGTGTGTGTTTGTGTTTAGGAGTTGGGGTCTTGCTCTGTTGGCCAAGCTGGAGTGCAGTTGCACATACGTAGAAATAATCTGGAACTATCTTAGCTATGAGCAATTAATATAATACATCACTAATTTTAGAAATAGTAATATAGGTATTATAAATTCATGGTCTTTTGGGGGTTTATTGTGATGAAATTAAAAGGCTAAATTATTCTTAAGAGTTCTTATAACTTTCAAAGAAGAAATGCAGCGATCATTTGTTAAAAGGATTTGGCTTTGATTATAGCTTTACAGTGAAGTTCATTTCTTGTCTGACCACGTCTTTAAATTATTTAAATAAGTCTTTTCCATCAAGTGCAGTTTTTCTGTCAAGGTTTATGTCTTTTTTTTGGTGGGGGCGGGGGGAGTGGAGTCTTACTCTGTCGCCCAGACTGGAGTACAATGGCACAATCTTGGCTTACTGCAACCTTTGCCTCCTGGGTTCAAGCGATTCTTCCGCCCCAGCCTCCCGAGTAGCTGGGATTACAGGCACCCACCATCATGCCTGGCTGATTTTTGAATTTTTGTAAAGGCAGGGTTTCACTATGTTGGCCAGGCTAGTCTTGAACTCCTGACCTCAGGTGATCCACCTGCCTCAGCCTCCCAAAGTGCTAGGGGTACAGCCGTGAGCCACTGCGTCCAGCCAGTTTATTTCTGTAAATAAGTTTTTAAAAATCATATTGTGAATTCATCACATAAGTGAATGAAACATTTTCTTTGCCTGTGTTCTCATTTCTTCTCCCTTCACCACAGAAATGCCAAAAGTCATTTGTGTCCAAGAAAGTTAATACAATAATTTTTTAAAATCCTCCTTTTCCCCCAATAAGTGCTCATACTCTTTTCACCTTAATTGGAGGTGAAAAGCTGAATTCCGTACTACTGAAGATAGATCTGGATTGCTTGGTAGAATATGCAGGATGGTTCTTAGATGGCACCCCCACCCCCCAACACACACACACACTTTTAGAGAAAAATTTGTAGCCAGTTCATTTACACTTGAATGTAGAAATCTAGTATTTCCTGGTTGTTCAATTTGCTGTTTAGAGATGCAGCTTAAAATAGCCATCTATGGAGTTAGACTGATCCATGACACTTAACAGTGTTGGACTAACCTCTCTTGGCCCTAAACTATGCAACTATTTTAAGCTATGACCCTAAGAACTGACAGGGCATACTGTACCCTCTTAGCACTGAGCATTAGTTCTGTATTTTCAGAGCTGGACTGATTTAAACTTCTATAGAATTGAAGTTATCATTGTAATGTTCTAGGAATTCTTTTTTTTTTTTTTTTTTTTGACATAGAGTCTCACTCTGTCACCAGGCTGGAGTGCAGTGGTGCAATCTCAGCTCACTGCAACCTCTGCCTCCCACATTCAAGCGATTCTCCTGCCTCAGCCTCCTGAGTAGCTGGGACTACAGGCATGTACCACCACACCTGGCTAACTTTGTGTATTTTTAGTAGAGACAGGATTTCACCGTGTTAGCCAGGCTGGTCTCGATCTCCTGACCTCGTGATCCACCTGCCTCGGCCTCCCAAAGTGCTGGGATAACAGGCATGAGCCACCATGTTTTGGGAATTCTTATACCCGCCTACACAAGCTGCCAGCTTGCCTTGGTATATCAGATTCCATTAAAATAAATACTAGGTAGAGGGGAAAGATATTAACCATAAACTGTGTGTTTTACCCAAGTAATATATTTTGAGCATTACTTGTTTGGATGAACCGCCTATAAAACAGAAAAGTCCCAAGAATGGTTTGATGATCAATGTAATAGGATTATACTGTTTTTAGATGGTTAGTACACTAATACATGATTCTGTGATTGCCTTTGCTCATATTTTCTGCTGTCATGGCAGATTGCTTTTTACCATTATTTCCTATTTTATCCGTTTAATTGTTAGTGGTCCTGTTTACTAACTTTGTCCTCTTACCACTTCTCAACTGCATATCTATTTCTTTGTGATTTATTCCTTAAATTCCTACTGGGTGTAATCACAGGGCTAAGTTCTGAGAGCATAAAGGTAGAAGTCTTTGCCTTCTAAAAGCTTATGTTCCAATTGAGGAGACAGAATATTCATTAAAATAAAAGATAATGCATAGAAGTGTAATACAAGTGGTATATGCTAAAAGAGAGATGAATAGTAAAAGATGGTAATATTAAAATTAAGAGTAAGATGAATCCTCTGAGAGCCAGGGCAGAAATAAAAGGCTCCATGAAGCCTGGGAGGCTTGAACTGATTCTTTGAGAAAAGGAGAGCCCTAACAGGAATAAAGAAGGAAGGCATTGTACAAAAGATAGGAAGTTGGAATATGCTTTGTGTATTTCAGAAAGAATGGATAGACCTTTAAAGTTGTAGTGGAGACTTTGAGGAGAATGTTAGAAAATGAAGTTCTCAAGGTTGGTAGAAGTTTGATTGTAGAATGGTAATGTCAGACCAAGGACAGGTGAAAAGGATATGTGAATGTGTGTATTTTTGAGGGGTAGGGGACAGGAAGTTTCATTTATAAAGTAGTGTTTTATTTTTTTTTGGTTTTTTTTGTTTTGTTTTGTTTTGTTTTGTTTTTTAAAGACAGTGTCTCACTCTGTTACCCAGGCAGTGCAGTGGGGTGATCTTGGCTTGCTGCAACCTCCACCTCCCAGGCTCAAGCAGTCCTCCCACCTCAGCCTCCCAAGTAGCTGAGACTGCAGGTGTGCTGCCACCATGCCCAGCTAATTTTTGTATTTTGTAGAGACGGGGTTTTGCCATGTTGCCCAAGCTAGTTAGTTTTATTTTTTAACAGACATAGGAGAAATGGGGAAGCTAGTTTCAGGACCATAGTATTGACTTAGATATCAGTGATGGGAAATCCGAACTTCACTGTAAAGTATGTGGTTCTCAAGAGTCTTAAATAAAAATAAAAAAGACAGGATTTGATGTATGAAAGGAGAGAGGAAAAACATTTTAAGGGTAATTCTGTAGATTTTGAATCTGGATGACCATGAAAGTGCTTGTGCCATTCAAAGAAATGACTTTTAGAAAATGAAAGTGATGAACCTGAATTTTGATATTTGTTAATAAGTCTGAGCTAATAGTATATTGAAAGTGTCTGGTTTGTATCTGGAGATTGGGCCTGAGAAGAGATCAGAATCAACAGTCTAGATTTGAAAGTCTTTTGCGTGGAGATGATGGTTGATATTATGGCAGCGTATGAAATTGAGGCAGACAATGTTGCATTTGATTGGAGAATTATGAGAACTGAACTTAGGGTTACACCTAGTCTTTGGGGGCTAAAAACAGAAAGTTAAGAAAAGTGAGAACCATCAGAGAAATAGAGAACAGGGTAGTATGTCAGCAGGTAAGAGGAATCTCAGATGGTATTGAATATTGACTTGAGAGTATTGAGAAAAGTTCAGCAGGTTTTGTGTTTGAATCATTTGATGAGACCTAAGAACTGTGTTGTTCAGTATGAAAGCCCCTGGTCTCATGTGGCTTATAAACCTAAAATTAATTAAAATTAAAAATTTATTTCCTCAGTTGGATTAACTACATTTAAAGTGGTAATAACCACATGTGGCAAGAGGCTGTCATATTGGACAGCACTGATATATAACTTTTTTTTTTTTTGAGATAGGGTCTGTCACCCAGGTGAAAGTGCTTCTAAAATGAGATTTTAAAAAGATGAGTCAACATTTGGAGAACTAGTCAGATGCTGATGCTGATAATAGAAGGGAGAATAAAGATACTTCTGAGTGACTTCTCAGTAAATTAGAAGGCAAAATCATACAGATTGTAAGGTGCAAGGAAGGGAAATGAGGATTTGAGGACAGAGGGAAAAAAACTGAAACAGCCAGTGAAGGGCTATGTACATTGCCAACTATAGGATGAATGAAAGGTTACCAAGCAACAGTGATGGCTCAGATAATGTAAATTAGAAAAACTGAAGAGGTAATAGAGCCCAATGTAGAATAAAAGTTGGTGATAGAGGCTATAAATGCATTACTACTGTGGTGACTCATTATACATCTAAAGGACTGAAAGTAGCTTTAAAACTTTTAAAGATTATTTAAAATTTCACATAGAATTAGCCAGATTTTCCTTTTTTGATTTATTTTTCACCATCAGCTTAGGCAAATGTGATTCAACATAGAATGAGGGAAAATTAGAAAGTGTTTTGTTGTTGTTTTAAATATTGCAAATTCTATTTAAGAAAAGTATTCAGATCTTTCTAGGGTTTGTCGGCTAGGAAGGATTTCTTCAACACAAACAGAGTTGAGAATAGTTGACAGTTATCTGGAGCAAGATTAGAATAAATAGAAATAACTAGATATTAAAGAGGAGTGTATGTCTTTGTTTTCCTAAGCTTTTCTCTCTAACACCAGATGACTAGAGTTGCCTTTCCTTCCTAGCTCAGGGAAGTTAAGAGCAATACCTTCAGGCATTAGGATTGATAGACAGGTGTTACTATGTTTACCACTAACTCCCTGTTGCCTCCAAAGTCCAAATAATATCCTTAGTGCACAAAGAGAGAATATAGGCAACCGGGAAAGAGTGTAGGGCTCTGGATTCAGGCTGACCTAGGTCCACATCTTGTCTTTACAACTTAATAGCAGCTGCGTAATCTGGGAAATGTACATAACCTCTCCAAGTCTTAGAAGAGAGTATTGGACAAAGTATAAGTGTAAAGTAGTTTAGTTCAATTCTAACCATTTAGTAAATCGAGTAAATGCAAATAATTATTGTGTGGCAGCTATTCTGGATTGGGGATGGGAAGGATGGGCATAATACCTTAACAAGGATTCCCTCTCTCCTATCCCAGAAAGTCCCTTCTTTAAGAAATTGACAGCCTGGACAACATAGCAAGATCCTGTCCCAGTAAAAAATTTAGCTGGGTATGGTGGCACTTGTCTGTTGTCCTACTTGAGAGGGCTGACGTAGGATGATTTCTTGAGCCTAGGGGTTTGAGATTACAGTGAGCTATGATTGCACTACTGCACTGCAGCCTGGGCAACAAAGTGAGACCCTGTCTCTTAAAAAAAAAAGAAAAATTAAGGCCCTTCCTGATCTATCCTTCCAACCCCATCTTTAGCCCCCTCACTTCCTTGAACTTTACTCCAGTGGTATGCTGTCTCAGGGTTATGCCTTTAAATATAGCCTTCCCACTGCCTTCCCCATTTGCCTTTTTTCTTTCCACCCATCAGTGGTTTCATCTCCTCTGTGAAGCCTTCATTGTTTTGTTTTGTTTTTTTTTGACAGTAAATCACTGTCCTCTCTATTAAGTAAGCATTTTATGCACATTTTTGTTATTGTACATATTATAGTTATTTATTTGAGTGTGTCTTCCCTACAGGTGAGGGCTTCTGGTCAGATCTTATTTATCATTTCTCCAGCAGCATTAAGCACATAGCAGGTACTCAGTAGATGTTTGCTGAATAAATAAATCTCACTTGTATACTAAGTTCACATCCAAAGTGCTAGGAGTTAAGGAAATGTGAATGGCTGTTAAGTATTTGTACTTAATATGTTTGCAGTTTGTTTTACTGTAGTCAACATTTCTCTTGAGTATTTATCACATTCCAGACATTATGCTAAGATGTGTGCTATATACACTGTTTCAGTCAACTCCTACAGCTCCCAGGTCCTCAAAGGAAGAAACTGCAGTGAGAATCAGAACTCAGAAACAGGTCTGCTTGAGGTGAAAGTTCTATTTAAACTGGCTCTACTAAACTGTTGTGCCTGTTCAGTAACTCAGTATTGGTTCACAGATTGTACATGACCCATAGTATGTAAATAGTCCTGGAAGTCATTGGCTAATATGGTTCACCTTCATTTAAGAGATACAGAAGGTACTCAGTTGTTTCTTAGTATTTTCATTTGTAGTTCATCTGTAGGAAAACAGGTCATTGAAGCTCTTGCATAAGGCAAAGAAGTATTTTATAATTAATAAGCATAATTTTCCAGTCAAGGATTTTTTTTACCACCACTGTACCATGGAATCTCTCTAGTCGTATGTCTGTCAAAACTGTCACAGCCTATTCCCAAATTTGTATAGCTCTCTTTTCAAAGGCTTTAATTCAGAGTCATATAGTTTCTGTTTTTGTGGAGACTCATGTAATTTTTATAGGGATCACACAAATGTACCATATTTTAATTTTTCATATATTTTGTTACAGCTGTTTATAATGATATGAATGATAGGCATAAATGTTAGTTGAGTTCTTCCAATGCTGAGTTTCAGCGAATTTCTTAACCTCAGCATTATTGACATTTTAGGCCAGGCAATTCTTTGTTTTTGGGATATGTTTTGTGCTTTGTAAGATGTTTAGCAGCATCCCAGGCCTCTACTCACTATATACTAGTAATCTCACACTTTGTGATGACCAAAAATGTCTCCAGACATTGCTAAGTATCTCCTAGAAGGCAAAATTACCTCCTTTTGGGAACCACTGGCTTAAAGGTACTCATAGCCAACAAAAGTAGAATTAAAAAAAAAATTTTTTTTAAATCTAGTTACTTTTAAAAAAACAACTTTATTTATATATACACATACCATATTATACAACAACTTTAAGTGTATATTCAATGGCTTTTGGTATATTGGTAGAATTTTGCAGCTTTCACCACAATCTAGTTTTAGAACATTCACATGACCTCATAAAGAAACCCTTATTAGCAGTCATTCCCCATTTCTCCTCTCTATCCTCTCCAGCCCTAAGCATATTTGGTTATCTTTTTATGTTTAGGAATATACAGCCTCCTTGCTTATTTTAAGTCAGATCATTATGTAAACCAAATCCTATTTTAAAGTGTGTTTATTGAAAGTTATTTGCAATGTTAGGAGACATATTCTTTGAGAGGACCTTAGACATTTGCTTAGGCAGATTCCAAGTTTAATCTGTAAAGGAAGTCAATCTAAGTAGGCTCAGTTAAGAATCATTTTAGTATTATTCAGAACAGAAAAAATGCCACTGGCCCCCATGGCAAGTTTTGTATCATAGAAGTCAGCAGTTTTTGTTTTTCCTGATCAGTTCTCTTAGAAAACCTTGTTCCCTAGGTTATATGCGCAAAACGTTATTAAGAAACACATGTACTTTGAACCTGCTGTATGACTATTATTAAATAGTCATTTTCAGTTTATTGGTAGGTGAGTTTATTTATAGGCAGATAAGTAGTTTTGTTTTGTTTTTCAAATTTGCAGATCTATCTTACTTACAGAGTAATGTTACTTACTATTTACTATAAGAAAAAACCTTGCAAATCGTCTTTTCCAAAAGAAGAAATAAGGCACAGTTGGATTATTTTGCGTACACACACACATCTGTTTTAAACTGTGTGTTCATTTCTGTCCCTATTCCTAAGCTGACAGCTCCTTATTTTAATTACTGTAGCTGCATAACATATCTTTATTCTACTATTCTGCTTTTTCAGAGTTTTCTTACTTGATTTTTCACATGTCAGATTAGCAGAGTTTCATGGAAAAGTTTCGAATTAAATTTGTGATTGTATTCACTTCATAGAATAATTTTGGAAGAATTGACACATTTAGTTTAATGATTCTTCCTATCCAAGAACATATATTTCTCTCTATTGAGGTCTTGTTTTATATCCTTTATTAAATCTGCCTCAAGATCTTGCATATTTCTAATTAGACTGATTTCTCAGGTATTTGTGGTTATTGTTGCTATTATGAAAGAAATTGTTTTGTTTTGCTTTTTTTCTTTTTCAAGTGCTTGTTGCTTATATGGTTGGGAACTGTTGCTTTTTTATGTTGATCTTGTATTTGGTCATCTTGCTGATGGCCGGGTGTCATATTATAATAATTTGTTGATTTTTCTAGAGTTTTCTAAATAATGCAATTATATCTTTTGTAAATCATAACAGTTTCGTTACTTCCTTTTCAGTCTTTATTGCTTATATAGATTTGTTATTTCTTGCCTTACTACATTGGCTTGCACCTTAAGGAAATATACAATATTAGAGGTGAGAGCAGTAATCACTTCTATTAGAAACTACAGTGAGATAATCCGATTTTTTTATTAAATGATTTTATAATTTTTACTGAGTTTCTCTTGCTCCATGAGATGAAACAGCATTCTCCCCCATACTTCTGGTGGAAATGTAAATGAATGCAGCTCTTTATATATACTCCTGTAATTTTATAATCTAGATAGTCTTACAAATGTTTCATGTCCTTTGATTTAGTAATCTCACTTCTAGGACTATCCCTTGGAAATAATAAACAATATTTTAGTTCAAGTTGCTCATTACTTTGTTACTTATAACACGTATTTGGAAATAAATATCTAATAGTACAGTAATGACTTTGTAAATTATGGTATATGATGAAATATTGCACAACCACTATATTAAAATAATTTGTAATATTAATAACTTAGAAGTACTTATTAAATAAGTAAAAGAGGCTAATACAGAATTTTTATGTAGTAAAGTTGTATCAGCATCAGAATGCACTGAACAAAGATTAAAACAGAACTTAGATCATCACATCAAAATGATAATAGTGGTAATCTATGGGTAATTACTTTCTGGATTATTTCATTTCCTTATTCATAGTTTTCTATGATGAGCATGCTTTGTTCTTAAAATCAGAAGAAAAAGAAACTTAAAACATATGTGTTTATAATACTAAACTATTTACTTTCATCAAAATAGGGAGAAAGGGAGAAATCTTGGCCTATTCCCTAAATGGCAAGTTTAGTTATGATTTTTTTTTTTTTTTTTTT
>NW_012101366.1:4384160-4435977 GCF_000951045.1 Mandrillus leucophaeus
TAGTCCCAGCTACTCGGGAGGCTGAGGCAGGAGAATGGCGTGAACCTGGGAGACGGAGCTTGCAGTGAGCTGAGATCCGGCCACTGCACTCCAGCCTGGGCAACAGAGCGAGACTCCATCTCAAAAAAATTAAAATATCTTACTACCTACCAATAAACTGTCCCCCTCCATTACCATGGCCCAGTTTCTATGTTTGAAAAAATTAAAAAAAAAAAAAAAAAAAGCATAACCAATAAAGGAGTAAGAAAGATGGCTTGGCTACTCCAAGCAGCCTTGTAATGTTCTACCTCTGGTAATATGGAAGAAAAATAAAAGAATGGCCATCCTCAGTCTGTTTCACCATAATGTGTAGTTACAATACCAAGAAATTTTGAGTTATTAAAAAATTATTTTACAAAGCAGTTTCATTGGTAAGAGAAGGATTAAAGACTAAAATCTGAAAGATGAATAGGCTTTTGTCAGACCAAGGGAGATGGAGATTTGGGGTGGGAGAATATGTTGGATTCCAGCTGTATTACTCAAATGTTCGGAGACACAGAACATTAGAGAAGATAGGAGTTCACTGTAGGTGATGGTGAGAGTGGGCATGGAGCAGGAGTGCCCAGAGATGAAGTTATAAAACTAAGCAAGAGTTAGATCATGAAGAACTTTATGTACTCTGCTAAGAAATACTGACCTTATTGTGAATGTATGGAGGGCCCATTGGCTTTTTGGGGAGCTAGGTCTGCAATATGAATATAATTAGGGGCAAAACTGACATAATGGTGATAAGGGCTTGCACTAATGTGCAAGCAGTGGGTATGATGAAGACATTTGAGATATTTTGAAGAGGTAGACTCAACAGGGACTTATGATCAACATAGATAATGTGTATGGTGGAGAGAGAATAGCTTTTTGAGTTGGCTAAGCCTGGGTTCAAATCCCAGCTCTGTCACTTTTCCATTTCAGGATCCTGGGTGTTTCACATACCCCTCAGAACCTTAGTTTTCTCATCTTAATTGGGACAGTAAGCTGGGTGCCATGGCTTATGCCTGTAGTCCCGGCTATTTGGGAGGCTGAGGCAGGAGGGTCGCTTGAGGTCAGGAGTTTGATTCTAGCATGGGCAACATAGTGAGATATAATCTCTAAAAGAATTTTTAAAATTAACTAGGTGTGGTGGCATGCATCTGTAGTCCCAACTACTCAGGAGGCAGAGGCAGGAGGATTGCTTGAGTCCAAGAGTTAGAGGCTACAGTAAGCCATGATTGTGCCACTGTACTCTAGCCTGGGCAAGAAAGCAAGACTCCATTTCTTACAAATAAAAAGTTGGGACAGTAATATTCAGCCCATAGGGATATGAGGAGTAAGTGAAACAGTGTATGGAAAGCATCCAGTAAAGTGCCTTACCACATAGTAGATATAAAACAATAATTGCTCTTGTTGTCAGAGATGAAGAAGATAGAGAGGAATCAAGAATGGCTTCCAAGTTTTCTATTTGAATGGTGAAAAAGAGCTATATTAGGAAAGTGGGCTAAGCTGTCTGGTTCTTAGATTGCTTGTGAGGAATCTGAGGTGGAAGTGTTCACTGGCAGTTGACAGTAGGAGTATGACACTTCTGAGTAGAAGGCACAGATCTGCGAGATAATCAGCTTATGCATAGCAGTAAAAGTTACGAAAGTAGATGAGGTCCCCCAAGAAGAGAGTTAGAATGAAAAGTCAGAACCCTGGAGAGTAGCCTAGGAAGAGTAGAGGGTGTTTGTTTGTTTGTTTGTTTGTTTTTGAGAGGGTCTTGCTCTGTCACCTAGGCTAAAGTTGAAGTGCAGTGGTGCAATCATGGCTCACTGAAGTCTTGATCCCCAGGGCTCAAGCGATCCTCTCACCTCAGCACCTCAGTCTCATGAGTAGCTGGGACTACAGGCACATGCCACCATGCCCAACTAATTTTTTAATTTTTTTAAGAGATGGGGTCTCACTATATTGCCTCGGTTGGTCTTGAACTCCTGGGCTCAAGCCGTCCTCCTGCCTCTGCCTCCCAAAGTGCGGGGATTACAGGTGTGAGCCACCGCACCTGGCTGATACATCTTTTAAGAATGTGACATAAATTTAGATTTAAGTGCTGATTTTAAAAAATTGCTAAGGCCATACATGGTGGTGCACGCCTGTAATCTCAGCTACTTGGAAGTCCAAGGCAGGAGAATTGCTTGAGCCCAGGAGTTCAAGACTAGTCTGAGCAGCAGAGTAAGACCCCTATCTCTTAAAAAAAAAAAACCAACAAACAAAAAGGAGCTAACAGAGAAGAAGGGGTTTCTGAAATGTGGGAAGTTAGCTCACAGAGTAAATGTTGGATAAGGATGGAGTGGCATGTAGTGTCAAATGCAGCAGAGCAGTCCTGTAACGGTCACTGAGAAAATGCACAATAGATTTGGTCATTAGGAGAAAGACTGTGAAGCAGGAGCTAAGTAAGTCCTTGTGGTATAGTGCTTTGAATGCCAGACTTTGGTCAGTGGAAGAATGATTAAACGTTACTGAGCATGAAAGTGAGACGATCAGAACACGACTTTTTTATTTTTCTGGCAGCAGTTTGAAGGATGAGAAAGGAGGGAAAGCTTCATTTAGGTTGGTAGAGGCACAGATTAACAAGGGCTTGGATCAAGATGATAGTCTTGCTTGGAAACAGATTAGTGTAAGAGCTATTATTATGCAGTAGTGTCTCCATAATTCGGTCATCACTGGATGTAATGGGTAAAGAAGTAGCCTAAAAGATGACATTTTAAGGTTTTCAGTGTGGATAATAAGGAGAGTGGGAGTAGCATTTACTGAAACAGGGACAGCAGCAGAAGCAAGACTGGAAGGTGAAATCATTTTTTATTTTTAAACTTTGATTTATTAAACATATGTTATTGAGTGGCATTGTTATTGAGTTATTAGGCACTGTTATACTAGTGATACAGCAGGGAACACAATAGGCAAGATCCCTACTTTCATGGCACCTTACCTTCAGAAGTGAGTTGAAGACCAAATTATAAAAGGACAAAGTAAGACAAGACAAAACTAGGTGGTGATACAGTGATATACTGAGGGGAACCACTTTTAGATGGGAAGGTCAGGAATGGCATTTCTAAAGAGGACAGATTTGAACTCAGACCAGAATATTACAAAGGAATCAACTATGTAAAGATCTGCATGCAAAGGCATCCCCACTTAGACTGGAGAGTATATGCAAAGTCCCTAAGAAGGAAATGAGCTTGATTTGTTTGAGGGCCGGAAGAGAGGCCAGTATATCAAGTGCAGAGTGAGCAAGGGAGAGACTAATAGAGATGAGGTCTGAGAAGGCAATAGAATTAAACTTAAGTGGGACCTCAGAGGTCTTGCTCTGGAGTTTGGTGACTTACTGATGGCAGTGGAAATAAAGTAGTTGTTGAACTTAGCTGTCTGTGAAACATCTAGATGAAGTCAACTAACAGGCTTCAATATACAAACTCAAATATAATTTGCCTCTATTATTCATTGAAATAACTTTCCAAGTTGTTTAGGCATTGAACAAAGAAAGGCTCACAATATGGAGGCATGAGGAGTATGTCAAGGACATGGTCAAGGGACCAGAGGAATCAGGAATCTCTAGCAGTTCTTCCCCACCCCTCACCCCCCAACTTAGCTTTGACTTGAAACTCATCTAGCAGTTCTTTAGCAAAATAAAGATCATCTTAAATATTATTGCGACCTTTAAAGTAATGACTGTTATATAAATGTCATGAGAAAAGTAGTCAAAAAATTGTGGCCGAAAATACCTGTGTCTTCAGGGGATGTAAAGGGTATTTGTCAACTTAAAATACCTGCAGCTCCATAGGGACCATGCTGTAGATTTTGTAGAGTGCTTGTTCAGACAGTACTCTCATTTCTAGAAATGCATTTTTTTTTTTTTTTGTAGTAAACAGAAAGTGTGTGTATCACTGTGCTTCTTGGTACACAAGTAGTTTGAATAGATTGTGTAGCCACGGTCATCCTTAAGGCATCTGGTTTTCCTAAATACGTGTTCAAAAACACTGAAACAAAATAATTATACCTTTTGTTTATATATTGCTTTATAATTTATATAGCCTTTACCCCTGGAAAATCAACTTGATCCTCAGAAACAGCTCTTTAAAGTAGAGAGGGAGCAGAAATTTTACGGAAGTCAGTGTTACTGTTTTAGAGTTGAGGAAACTGAGGATCCCTGAGTGCACAGTCATAAATTTACAACTCTGACTTCAGTTGCATTGCTTTACTTACCACACCATGCTAATTCAAAGGTGTACAAAAATGTAAACTTTAGTAGAGGGTTTGTATCCTTACTGAAACAGTGACAAAATGTATTTTTTAATGTGTATCTTAGTTATGGGTGCTACCAAAAGGAATTAAGGGTGCTGTGGATATGCAGAGGACGGTGAGATTGACTTTGGCTGGGAGAGTCAGAGGTTTAATTTTGTTTCGAAAATGTGTACTATTTTCTTACTTGGTAATTTTTATTGCTTCTTGTTGGTTGCCCCGTACTTTTAAGATACTACATATGCAGCTTTGAAATAACCACCCCCACCCCTGCCTTTTTTTTTTTTTTTTTTTGAGACAGAGTCTCACTCTTGTCTCCCAGGCTGGAGTGCAGTGGCACAATTTCGACTCACTGAAACCTCTGCCTCCCGGGTTCAAGCGATTCCCCTGTCTCAGCCTCCCAAGTAGCTGGGACTACAGGCGTGTGCAACCACACCTGACTAATTTTTTGTTGAAGTGCAGTGGTGCAATCACTGGACTTTTTAGTAGAGATGGGGTTTCACTGTGTTAACTAGGATGGTCTCCATCTCTTGACCTCGTGATTCACCCACCTCAGCCTCCGAAAATGCTGGGATTACAGGCATGAGCCACCATGCCCGGCCTGAAAGAAACCATTTTATATGCAGGACTGGCATGTTTATTTCTGCTAGCATATTTTATTTATTTATTTTTTTTCTTTTTTTTTTGGGAAGGAGTCTCGCTCTGTCGCCCAGGCTGCATGATCTCGGCTCACTGTAAGCTCTGCCTCCCGGGTTCACGCCATTCTCCTGCCTCAGCCTTGTGAATAGCGAGTAGCTGGGACTACAGGTGCCCGCCACCATGCCCAACTAATTTTTTTGTATTTTTAGTAGAGACGGGGTTTCACCGTGTTAACCAGGATGGTCTCGATCTCCTGACCTTGTGATCCTCCGTCTCGACCTCCCAAAGTGACTTATTTTATTCTTGTATTGCCCCTGAACTCAACAGAGATGAATTAGTAACAGTAGCTACTATGTAATGAGCAATTCTGTGCCAGCACTGTGGTAGAGGATTTATAAATTAACTTACTTAATACTTATGTCAATTTTCTGAGGTGGAAACATTCTTTCATAAATTGGTATTTTCTTTTCAGTCCATTCACATGCTTGTTATTCCCACATCTGATGGAGAGAATGTAGAACTGTGTGAAAGAAAAGGTAATTATAAGGCATCATAGGCTGGGTGCGGTGGCTCACACCTGTAATACCAGCACTTTGGGAGGCCGAAGCAGGTGAATCACCTGAGGTGAGGAGTTTGAGACTAGCCTGGCAAACATTGCGAAACCCTGTCTCTACTAAAAATACAAAAAAAACTAGCTGGGCATGTTGGCACACACCTGTCATCCCAGCTACTAGGGAGGCTGAAGCAGGAGAATTGCTTGAATCCAGGAGGTGGAGGTTGCAGTGAGCTGAGATCGTGCTACTGCACTCCAGCCTGGGTGACAGAGCAAGACTCCTTCTCAAAAAAAAAAAAAAAAAAAAGAGCATTGTATTTCAGGATAATGTTAAGCCATGCAAATACATTTTTTTGTTGTTTTATTGTGCATTATTTATTATATTTTTCCCAAAGTGAAGCAGCCACCCTGGTATATATACTAATCTGAGCAATGAAGTGTAAGCTATATAACATGAGTGAATAAAGTAATAATATCTTAAATGTCTTTTTATGATTACAGTGACAGTATGTAGTAATCTTGGGTGGTTTTGCATTTTAAAAACCACTTTGTATACAATTTAAAAAGTCAAATCAATAAAGAGATGTTTATTTAAACTATTTAGGAATGCAAGATGTCCATAAAACTTAATCCTTTGTTTAGTGACTTTTCACTCCTGTATTTTCTTGTTGTGATGAGATATGTTGCTTACTGTGGAAATGGTAATAAAGCTTTGTGTTTATATAACGTCTTTTATCTTAGGATCTCAAAATGCTTTTAGACTCATGTATCCTCATAGTATTTTAGTGAGTAGGTAAGTAGCAAGTATTATTATCTTCATTTTATAGATGGAGAGAGAAATTAAGTCCCAAAGTGGGTTAAATGATTTATGTATATAGTTCCGTCATCTAGATACATAGGCAACCTGAGCCACTAAAGTAAGAATACTATATTTTAGAAGGATTGACATAGTATAAACCATTAACCCCTTAGTTTTTGTACTTTACAGATTGTTAGAAAAAATTTATGCACATGGAATTTTTTTTTAATCCTTTCTTTAGATGTAGAAAACATTACAATGCTTCTTTTTTTTTTCTTCCTTTTTAGGTCAGCAGCAAGGACAAGATGGAGTAAAAGTCCAGCAAGCTACTATAGCTCCTGTAACTGTAGCAGTTGGAGGAATTGCTAATGCCACGATAGGTGCTGTTAGTCCTGACCAACTCACACAAGTGCATTTGCAGCAAGGCCAGCAAACTTCTGATCAAGAGGTACAACCTGGCAAGAGGCTTCGAAGAGTTGCCTGTTCCTGTCCTAATTGTAGGGAAGGAGAAGGAAGGTAAATGCTCTGTTTTTCAACTGTGTCCATTTGGAAGGCGTAAAACAGGAGTTAAAACCAAGCAATTGGCTGGGAATGATGGTCACAAGAACCTCATTACCTTCATAGCCTAGAAGTTGATATATAATATTAGAAAGGGAATTAAGTTAGGCTATTTTAGGAATGAAATTTGAGTGGTCCTCTGCCTTGTTCCTTACACTTTAAAAATACAGTTTTTCTTTCTTTTTTCTATCCCCCCCCCGCGCCCCCCCAACGAGATGGAGTTTCACTCTGCTGCCCAGGCTGGAGTGCAACGGTGTGATCTCGGCTCACTGCAACCTCTACTTCCCAGGTTCAAGCGATTCTCCTGCCTCAGCCTTCCGAGTAGCTGGGATTAATTATAGGCGCCCGCCACCACACCCGGCTAATTTTTGTATTTTTAGTAGAGACAGGGTTTCACTATGTCGGCCAGGATGGTCTCAAACTCCTGACGTCAGGTAATCCGCCCAGCTCAGCCCCCCAAGTGCTGGGATTACAGGTGTGAGCCACTGTGCCCAGCCCATTTTTTTTTCATAAAATTTTTACATAACTTTATTGATATAAAACTCGCTCTTACACCCTATAGTTCACCCATTTAAAGTGTACAATTCAGTGGTTTTTAATATATTCAGAGCTGTGTAGACATGACTACAATCAATTTTAGAATGTTTTCATCATCCCCAGAATAAATTCTGTATCTTTTAAGCATCACCCCCTTATCCTCCCAACCCTTCCATCCTAAACAACTAATTTCTGTCTTTATAGATTTGTCTATTCTGGACAATTCATATAAATGGAATAGTGACTTTTGTGACTGGTTTCTTTTAGCATAATGTTTTCAAGATTCAGCCGTATTACAGCATGATCAGTACTTCATTCCTTTTTAGGGACAAATAATATTTCTCTGTATGGATATGCAGTATTTTGTTTATCCTGTCACTTGAAGGACATTTGGTTTTATCCACCCACTGACCATTATGAATAATACTGCAGTAAACATTTGTGTACAAGTGTTTATGTGGACATATGTTTTCATTTCTCTTGTATTTTTATGAAATTACCTAGAAATGGAATTTCTGGGTCATATTGTATCTCTATGTTTAACCATTTGAGGAACTTACAGATTATTTTCCAAAATGGCTGTACCATTTAACATTTCCATCACTAGGGTATGAGGGTTCCAGTGTCTAGATCATTGCCAGTACTTGTCATTATCTGACTTTATGATTAAAGCTATCCTACTGGGTTTGAAGTGATACCGCACGGCAGTTTTGTTTTTCCCGATTACTAGTGATATTAAGCATATTTTCTTGTTCTTATTGGCCATGTTTGTATCTTTGCAGAAATATTTATTTGGATCTTTTGCCCATTTTAAATTATATTATTTTTCATTATGGAATTGTCTCTTTATATATTCTAGATACAAGTTCCTTATCAGATATATGATTTGAGAATATTGTCTCCCGGCTGGGCATGGTGGCTCACGCCTGTAATCC
The DNA here is from genome assembly GCF_000951045.1 of Mandrillus leucophaeus. Taxonomy (NCBI): domain Eukaryota; kingdom Metazoa; phylum Chordata; class Mammalia; order Primates; family Cercopithecidae; genus Mandrillus; species Mandrillus leucophaeus. The sequence continues at coordinate 4,392,466 of NW_012101366.1, forward strand.
CAGCACTTTGGGATGCCAAGGCAGGTGGATCACCTGAGGTCAGGAGTTGGAGACCAGCCTAACCGGCATGGAGAAACCCCATCTCTACTAAAAATACAAAATTAGCCAAGCATGGTGGTGCGTGCCTGTAATCCCAGCAACTCGGGAGGCTGAGGGAGGAGAATTGCTTGAACCCAGGAGGCAGAGGTTGCGGTGAGCTGAGATCGCGCCACTGCACTCCAGCCTGGGTGAAAGAGCAAAACTCTGTCTAAAAAAAAAAAAAAAGAGAAAAATATTGTCTCCCATTGTGTGAATTGTCTTTATACTTTCTTGATAGTGCCTTTGCACCAAAGTTTTGGTTTTGAAGTCTAGAGTTTTCTATTTTCCTTTATTGCTTCTGCTTGTGGTATTGTGTCAGAATTCATTGCCAAATCCAAAGTCATTAAGATTCCTAGGTTTTTTTGTTTTTTTTTTTTAAGATAATTTTATGGTTTTTACTCTTACATTTAGGTCTTTGATGAATTTGGGGTTAATTTTTATATGGTGTTAGGTAAGGGTTCATCAAACGCCATTTGTTGAAAAGACTCTCCTTTCTCCATTGAATGTTCTTGGCACCCATGTCAAAAATTAGTTGACCATAGAACATGAATTTATTTCAGGACTTTCAATTCTATTCCATTGATCTGTGTATCTGTCTTTATATCAGTACCACAGTGTCTTGAGTACTTTGGATTTGTAATAACTTTTGAAATCGAGAAATGTGAGTCCTGCAACTTTGTTATTTTTCGAAATTGTATTGACTCTTTAGGGACACTTGCAATTCCATGTGAATTTTAGAATCAGTTTGTCAATTTCTACAAAGAAGCCAGATGGTATTCTGATGGGAATTGCATTGAATCTGTAGATCACTTTGGGGACTGTTGCCTGCTTAACAATATTTCATCTTTTGGTCCATGCACATGGGAAGTATTTCTGGTTATTTAATCTTTAACTTCTTTCATCAATGGTTTATAGTTTTCAGAGTATACATTTTGTACTTTTGTTAAATTCCAATTTTATTTCTGATACTGTTATAAGTTGAACTGTTTCCTTGGTTGTTCATTACAACTGTGTAGAAATATATTTTTTAAATGTATTAATCTTGTATCCTGCAACTTTTGCTGAACTTTCTGATTAGTTATAACAGGTTTTTGTTTTTTGTTTTTTGTTTTTTTTTTTTAGTGGAGTCTAGAATTTCTACGTTTGAGGTCATGGAATCTGTGAACAGAGATAACTTTTACTTTTTCCTTTCTACGCTGCAGGAGTTCCGTTTCTTTTTCTTACTTAATTTCTCTGTCTGGAACCTCTGGTACAATGTTGACAGTGTGCTTCTATTTTTTTTGAGGCTTTTTGCATCCATATTCATAAGAGATACGTCTGTGGTTTTCTTTTTTTGTAATGTTTTTATCTGATTTTGATAATAATACCGGCCTCATAGAATGAATTGGAAAGTATTCCCTCCAAACTGGTATTAATTCTTTAAATGTTTTGTGGAATTTACCAGTGAAGCTGTCTGTTCTTGGGCTTTTCATATGGGTAGTTATAATTACTAATTCAGTCTAGTTGCTTGTTGTGGGTTTATTCTGATTGATTATTTGTTCCTGAGTCAGTTTTAGTATTTTGGTTCATATTTTTCTAGGAATTTGTCCATCTCATCTGAGTTACCCAAGTAATTGGCATAGAATTGTTCATGGTATTCTTTTGTAATCCTTTTTGTTTCTGTAAGGTTGGTGGTGATATCTCCTCTTTGATTTCTGATTCTAATAATTTGAGTCTTATTTTCTTGGTCAGTCTAGCTTGTTAGTTTGTTAGGTTTGCTTACTTTTCCCAAGAATCTCAATGTTTGACATTTATTCTGACCCTAAGAAGGTTCTTCAGAGCCTCTTCTCACTTCTGTCTAGCAAACTAGCCAGCCTGTAGTTAAGCCTTTATTTCCAGTGAATCTGTTAGTCTTCTCCCAATTAACTGCCTTTGGAACAGTCTCTACTTTTTTTGAGAGTACCCTTAGGCTTGAACTTCTTCACATTGTCTTGCAAATGAAGTCAGTTCCTTTGGGAAGAGATTTGGAGCTCTTTGTTTTATGGTGTTTCTGGGTTATGGCTCTTGAGCTAGAGGTTGAGACAGTGGCTCATTTTTCTCTGAGTGACAACTCTCCTTTAAGAGCTGAGTGCCTGGTTGCAGGGGCAGCAGTAGCCTCAGGTCTTCTCAACTGGCCTCTCCTGACTTAGAACTTTGACTTTATGAACTATGAATGGGCCAGGTCAACAGCAACCTAGACTCCAGTATTTTCATCATGCCACATCCAAGGTAGAGCCTGTGTCCCAGGGCTAAGGACTGGGTTCTGCTACACTTGCCTGGAACTTAGCAACAGGCAACCAAGAGTAAAATAAGAAATGCAGACATCTTGCCCCTCCTAGGGCCGTAGCTCTCTGACCGGGAGGTGGGAAGAGTAGGAATCATATTCTTGGCTGCACCAGTGTCTAATGTTCCTGTGTGGAGGTGGGAGGAAGTAGGGAAGGAGAGAGTCTTGGTTCAAATACCACAGACTCGTACTGTTCTTACCAATTTCTGTGAGATTTTCTTGAATAAATGTTTCTTTATTTGCTTTTAGGACCATTTCCAGAGACTTTAAATGGTATTTTTTACTTTTTTATAATTTTCTCTGGGAAACAGATCCGTGAAACTCTTCACGCTGTCCTGCTGGAAACGAAACTCTGCATCTTACACTTTTAACTGGATTTAGCCATCCTTTTGAAATTTTAGAGAAGTTTCAAGTGTTTTGAAAGGCTTAGAGAAATTTTTTTCCCAAGGGAAGAGCCCACTGTGAAAGGAACATGAGTCCATAGTAGAGCATAAACTCGGTGAGGTTAACACATTTTCGTAGCAGTTTGGTACACAGACCTGTTTTGTTTTTTCTTTAATTGAAAATTTTCTGATTTTAGCTACAGTTATGGCATCATGATCCAACAAACCTATTCAGAGAAGTACCATTTAATTACCTTGATTCTTTCTAATTTTCCTGTAATTGTAAGTCTGTTATTTGGCAGTGTAATTAATGTTTGGTTTTTCTTTTTGCTAGAGGCAGTAATGAACCAGGAAAAAAGAAGCAACATATCTGTCATATTGAAGGATGTGGTAAAGTTTATGGCAAAACATCTCATTTACGAGCACATCTTCGCTGGCATACTGGAGAAAGACCTTTTATATGCAACTGGATGTTTTGCGGCAAAAGATTCACAAGGAGTGATGAGCTCCAGAGACATAGAAGAACCCATACAGGTTAGTTGGTTTATTTTAGGACTTGTACTTTTTACTTATTTCTTCAGTTTTTACATGTTAGTTTTAGTGATAGTTTAGCTATCACATTGGAAATATGCAAATGGAGGAGAATGCATTTACTTTAGCAGTTATATGGAAGATGTTTAAGATGAACCTTTTTAACCTCGTTTCTGAGATACGTTTTATTCTACTTTTTGTAAACTTTATCATCATATTTATGAGACTGAGAATTTATTCCATTTGTTTATATTGTATTCTTAACATGTTGAAATCATACATTATTTTTCATAAGTGTTTAAATAGGTGAAAAGAGTTGAATTATGATCTTAATAGGGACTTTCATTTAGTTTTTTTTTTTTAAACAAGTCCAGAAAATTCACCAAAGTGTCAAGAATAGTATAATAAACATCCTGTCTAACAACCCTCACTCAGAATGGACAGTTGTTAATATTATATTTTCTGGGTTTTGTTTTAAATAAAGTAAAGCACTTGTAAAGTGAACATCATCTTTACCCTTTCACCTTTCAAAGACTACAGCTACTATAAGTCTAATGTGTCTAAGTTTTAGGTACACTTTTTATACTCTTTCGTATATGATTAATGGATCTACATATAAAATGTTTTGTGTGTATTATGAAATGTTACAATGTTGCAGAATTATAAATTTCACTTGTTTTGATATCTGTAAGTTTGTACATATATGTATATTTGCATATATGTATTTCCTTGAACTGCTACATAATATTTTATCACATGAGTCTACCACACTGTATTCATTCCCATACTGTTTGAGATTATTGCTAGGGTTTTTGTGTGTGTGTGCTATCACAGACTTAGATGATGAGAACATGTATGAGAAGTGGAATTATTGGATCATAGGGAATGTATATGTTTGGTTTTGCTAGGTAATGGCTAAAGAGTCTCTACAGTGGCTATTTCACTAGCAATGATTGATAGTTTCCACTTTGTGCTCACCAGTACCCAGTAGTGTCAGGCCTTGAAAGTTTTTGTCAATCTAAAATTGTTTCTCATTTTTAAAATTTGCATTTTCCATGTTTATCCAATTAAGCATCTTTCATATGTATATTGGTCATTTATGGCTTTGTTTATTATTCTGGTTCTCGTTTTTCTTTCAGAGGTTTTCCTTATTTATATGATTTGCAGGTTATACTTTTCCCTTTCAGTAAAGGACTATTGCTAGTCTTATCAGCTCAAGATTCTTTTCGTTGATGGAATGAAATGAGGATATAATTTTATTTTTCTTCCATATGGAAAACCATTTCTTAAATAGCCCGTTCTGTCTCTATTGATTGTCCTCTTTTACATAATGTCTCTTTTAAGTGTGGTTCAGTTTCTGGTTTCTGTATTTTGAAGTTTTTATCTATCTGCCAGTTCCTACACCAGTGCTCTTACTATATTAATAACTGTGGTTTTATATTAAGTCTCGACTTCTGGTTGGGCAATTTTCTTTCTTTCTTTCTCTCTTTCTTTCTTTCTCTTTCTGTCTTTCTCTCTCTTTCTTTCTTTCTCTTTCTGTCTGTCTTTCTCTCTCTCTCTTTTTCTTTCTTTCTTTTCTTTTTTCCCCCAGAACATCTACCCTTTTCAGAATATTTAGAATTTGGGACTCAGTATTTCATTATTGAATAAATTAATTTCAATAAATTATTGAATTATACTTTAAACCGGTACCAAGATACATGTGGCACAAAAGGAGGAATAAAACTGACATTTCTAAATTAGCTGCTATATTATAGTCAGATATTTTGAATATATGATTTCATTCTGTTCTAACAGCAACACTGGCATAGAAATTAGCTGCATTTTAAGATTAGAAAGTAGTATTAGAAAAGAAAAATTATGAAATCTATTAAAAATGGTAAATATAAAGTTAATTTGATATACACATAAAGTAGTAATACAAATGAGTACAGATTGAGTACCCCTTATCTAAAATGCTTGGGACTAGAAATGTTTGGGTTTCGGATTTTTTCAGATTTTGCGTGTACACAATGCAATACTTTGGGGATTCATTTGTGTTTCATATGTACCTTATACATATAGACTGAAGGTGATCTTATACAATATTTTTAATAATTTTATGTGTGAAACAAAGATTGTATTAAGTACTTATGTGTGGAATTTTCTACTTGTGGAATCATGTCAACACTCAAAAAGTTTCAGATTTTGGAGCAATTTGGATTTTAGATTTTTGTATTAGGGATGCTCACCCTGTGTTAGTATAGCGTCGCAATCCCTGAAAAAGTTAGCATTATAGTAAAGCTATGAATTTTAATTTTAAAAAAGATAATTTGAATTCTTTGTGTATAGTACTGTACCACACCATTGACGTTTTCAAATATGATTGATTAAAAGTTAATCCCATACCAATTGTTGACATCTGTTTTAGAAAAATACTCTACTATTTATGTCTGTATGAAAGGATGTAGTGTTTCCACCCCGGATTAGCAGTGGGATAAATTAGGAAAGCTAAGAAAATTTGCTGCTTTGTTTGATTTGGAACCTTACAAAATGATTGCATCATTTTGTCTGAGAAATGATGAATTGGTAAAGTCCCTCTCTCTTACACATCCACACACTTGCAGATACACAAAACAAATTTATTCAATAATTTACATATACATATACTTCAAAATCACATGTTATGATTTCGGGCATATCTTTAAAAAAAAAAGATTCACACCATTGTTATCATCTACTGGATTGACAATTCATAATCGAATATACTTTAAGCTTACTTTCAGTGGTTCAGACATCTTAAATATACATAAAATTGTTTAATTAAAACAGGTTGACACTAAAAAATATTAAGTTTAATATCACTAAACATTGTTACTTTTAAAGATTTAACACAGTAAATCCTAAGTGTTTGTTAAATTTGTCTAAAAGAATATGAAAAATATATTTTGAAATAAGTATTGATTAAGCATTTAATATGTTAAATTGAAAGCCTTAACCATTCATAGCAAGAACTATGCTTTATTTGATGTCTAATCACTACTATAAATAGAAACTTACTGACTTGGCTATGAATGAATGGAGTTATTTGTATTCACTGCTGAAAATAGTGATCTGTTTGCTGTTTAAAAAATTTTAAAAGGTTTTCAAAACAATACATGCGTATGGTATTTAAAAATCACAGAAGAGCTTACTGTAGTAAGGAGGCTGTTTGCCCCACCCCTGTCCTGCTTTCCAGAGAAAATCATACCTAACTATTTTAACTATTTTTTGCTTTTTTGTTCTTTCTAGGATGACTGCCACGTATCTAAATCATATACTTATATGCTGTTATTTATTGGTCTATCAATATTTGATACTATCTATTGAGTTCTTTCATTTAGAATTGAAGATTTACTTCACTTTGCACCATCTGAAGACATTAAGATTCCTTTGAAAAACTGTGTGCAGGCCAGACAGACATTCTCTGTTAACTCACCACTCTGTTTCCAATAGAGTTAGACTATGTCTTTTTTTTTCTTGTATTGTTTAACTTTACCTGAAATAATCTTTAGTTATTTCAAGTTTTTAAGAACAATGTGGATTCCATTCACATTTTCCTTTTCCTTTTTTCTGGAACCTTCCATCTTTCTAATGAAAATGAACAGTTTCTTCTGTAGACCTGTTGCACGGGTATTATCTTGAGATTTTTCTTCTCTGTTCATTTGGATCTCATATTGGTTCTCAAGATCTCATGTTTTCATTTTTCTTAGTCTACTCTCTTCATTGCTGGAAAACGTGCTGAAGTGCTGAAATACAAAAAGTATGGGGAAGTAAATTTTCTGAAGAGTTCTTTATTTTGTCTTTCTGCTTAATTTGGTGGTTTGACTAATACAGTAGTCTAGATTGAAAATTATATTCTCTTAAAACATTGTCACAGCTCTATTGTTTTCTTTCATATGTTTTATCAACAAGAGGTTTGTTATTTTTTTTTTTTCCTGTAGGTGACCTGATTTCTCCCCTGCAACTTTATTTTTATTTTGAAATAATTTTACACTTAGAGAAGAGTTGCAAAGGTAGCATAGAGTTCTCATATCATTCACCAAGTTTCCCTTAATGTAAACTTCTTGTATAATCACAGTACCTTATGAAAATTAAGAAATTAACATTGTTACAATACTACTAATTACACTTTCCACCAATATACCTTTTATTTTCCAGGATTCAGTCTGGAATAACACGCTGCATTTATTTGTCATGTTTCCTTAGTCTCCTGCAATCCGTGACTTTTCCTAGTCCTTGTCTTTTATCACCTGGACACATTTGAAAGTTAGTAGGTTCTGTATTTTTAGAATGACTCTCAATTTGGGTTTGTCTAATGTTTTCTAATGATTAGACTAAGGTTGTGAATTGTCATGAGAAGAATAGCACATTAGTGTCTTTCTCATCACATCATATAAGAGGAGGTATGTAATGTGACTATCTCATTATTGGTGATGTTAACTCTGATGCATTGGTTAATGTAGAGTGTGCCACATTTCTTCACTGTAAAGTTACGGTTTCTCTCTTTCCATATTGTTTGTTAGAAGCAAGTCACTAAATTCAGTCCACATTCAAGGGGAACAGAATTAAGCTTCACCTTCTGAAGGGAGAAGTAGCGAAGAATTTGTGTACATATGTTAAAACCACCACAATAATTACTATTTTAGAGGAGTTTGGGGGGCTTTTTTACAAATAAAATACTAAAGCTTCACTTTTAGCATGCCTCAGTGGATCTTGCCTGCAGCAGTTATTACTGTGATGTTTTAAAGGTCATTTTCAATTTTCCTTGTTCTTTGTACCACTTATACTTTCTTCTCCAATTATTTATTTATGCAATCATTTATTTACATTGGTATGGTCTCATGAGTATTTCTTTTGTTCTTTGGGTTACAATTCAATACTATCATTTTCTTGCTCAAATTGTTTCACCTTTCGCCATTGGAAGGTCTTTCACATTATTTCCTGTGTCTTCTTGAAGTGCCCCTGTTTTGTTTTTAACTCTAAGGGCACCTTATAATCTGTGGTGGTCTGCTAATTTCATAATGATGTATCTTAAGAATAGGTTTTTATTTGTTGTGCTAATGAGTTGTACTCTGGGCCACCTTTCTGTCTCTCTCTCTCTCTCTCTCTCTCTGTGTCTCTCTGTCTCTCTGTCTCTCTCTCTCGGCTCTTAGTAGACATATTTTGGAATCTCTAGGTTGATATTTTTTTTGGTCTTACAACTTTTCTCTTACATATTTTGTCTCTTTACCATTTTATTTTCCATGAAATTTCTTAACTTTACCTTCAGATATTTCTATTGAATTGCATTTTGATTTCCAGTAGAGCATTCCATCATTGTTGGTGGGTTTTGTTTTGTTTTGTTTTACTGTATCTTGTTCTTACTGTATGAATGCAGGTACTTACTGAAATTATCTGAGTTTTTAATCTAGAACTTTATGTTTCTTCCAGGATGATTTGTCTGTATCTTGCTTTTTCCAGTGTTGTAGGCGTTCCTGAATTGTCTAGTGATTCTTGGTTTTTGTTCAAGTTGATGATGATAGTGGTGGTGGTGGTGATTTGATGAAACCTTAAGTGAAAGATTTTGAAAACTTTATGAGCTAGTATTTTTGAGACAGAGTCTCTCTCTGTCACCCAGGCTGGAGTTCACTGGCACCATCACAGCTCACTGCAACCTCCTCCACCTCCCAGGCTCAGGTGATCCTCACATCTCAGCCTTCTGAGTAGTTGGGACCGCAGATGCACACCACCACACCTGGCTGATTTTCATAATTTTTGCAGAGACATATTTTCTCGGTGTTGCCCAGGCTGGTCTTGAACTCCTGAGCTCAAGCAATCCATCCTCCTCAGCCTCCCACAGTGTTGGGGTTATAGGTGTAAACCACTGCCTCTGCCGAGCTAGTGGCTTTTATTTTAGACAACTGGGTGGGACACTGTGTTACACTGGAAGTTGCCTAATTACCAAAATACAGTAATATGCTGTGCAGCCCCAATTTTTTGATAGTATAGTCTATGTACGGACTTTAATTTTCTGTTTTATGTTCCATGTCTCCCACCCAACAGAAGACACATTGACTCTTCTAGAACATATTCTCTTCCTTGATAATTTCTATTCTAGTTTGCAGACATTTGATACAATCATTCTTTTGTTGATGGACTTCTTTTCCTTTTTTTTTTTTTTTGTTATTGTAGATTTAACCCTTTTATGCCTTTGCTATTATTTTAATAGGTGTCTCAGTGGGGAGAATAAATAAACAGATGTAATCGTGCTGCTCTCTTAAACTTTAAAGGGTTACATTTATCCAGGTACAGTGGTGCACACCTATAGCCCCAGCTACTCAGGAGGCTGAGGCGGGAGAACTGCTCGTGCTAGGAGTTCGAGGTTGTAGTGCCTGTGATCCCATGAATAGCCGCTGCACTCCAGTCTGGGCAATATAACGAGATCCTGTCTCTTAAAAAAAAAAAACTACCTTAACTTGGAAATACTATAATGGTATAACTAATGGATAATGTCTATAATAAGATGTCATATAGATATGCACACTTTATGTTACATGTGTTAATATCGTGTACTTTGTGAATATTTTATTGTAGATACTTTACCTACTTACTGGACTGTTTTATTTGCCATTCATAGTCCGCTTAGCAGTAAGGCAATCTAGGAATGATTTTTAGTAACTAGTGTTATAGGGAGGTTACATCTTTAACCATACCTCAAATTCTTTTTCACCAGCTAAGAAAAAAACTTTTTCAGAAGAGTTCCTAAAAAATCTTGTGCACCTCAATATAGGTTCTGTATGATGACTGAGAGTTTTAGCCAGGATACAATTTTATATAAAGTTAAATGTATTTATAATTGTATCAATAATTATAAACTTAAGTGGAAATGAAACAGATTCTGTAAAATTCATTTGGGAATGAAACTTCCATTTTTTTTAACAAAATAAGGAATATTTAATCAAAATAGATGAAACAGAAAACTCCATCAATTGCATTGATGTTTTCTCCCAGAATTTTGTTGTTTTTGTTGCTGCTGAGACCATATCACTCTGTCAGCCAGGCCAGAACGCAGTGATGTGATCATAGCTCACTTCAGCCTTGACCTCCTGGGCTCAAGCAATCCTCTCACCTCAGCCTCCTGAGTAGCTGGGACTTACAGGCCCACACCACTACACCCAGCTAATTTTTTTTTTTTTTTTTTTTTTTGGTAAAGATGGGGTTTTGCTATGTTGGCCAGGCTGGTCTTAAACTCCTAGCCTCAAGTGATCCTCCCACCTCAGCCTCTCAAAGTACTGGGATTATAGGTGTGAGCCACAGTACCCATCCCCAGAATTTTCTTATATAAATGTTCTAATTAGTATGTGAAACAGTCAAACCTGTTGTCCTTTGAGTCTACTGTCGGCCAAAATGGACCAAGTTATCTACAACTTGTGTGTTCCATTTACTACACCAAAAACTCTGGACAAGTTTACTTATTTGCTTTCTTAAGTATCTAAATGAGGACAGTGAAAAGCAAACTATAGCAGGCAATTGAAAAATGAATTCAAAACTTGAATTTGAATAACAGTGTATCATATGCGTTCATTTCATTGAGATCTTTTTCCCTCCTTTGTCTCCCAGGTTTGACCCTGTGGGCACTGCATAGGAGGTACAGGTAGCAAACAATCTAAGAGAAACCTCTTGTATCTAGCCAGAAAAGCAAGAAAAGGGGCCTTTGTGCTCCTTTTGCAGATTACACTGAAATAGTAGCAGCATAGGCCCCAAAAAAACTCTAGAAAATACCCATATCTCTGGCTAGAGGAAGTAGAAGATAGGACTGTTTTTCAACAAATCTGAGGGAAATCAACACCATTTTTCTGTCTTGCCACTTCTACTCTAAATGTGATCCCAGTCGTGGTATAAGTGCAGAACATTATGGGAGCCCCCAGTAACTTGGCTTTTCTAGTCGGAAGAACTAGAAAGAGAGACAACTGCAGGTTGGAAAGGCATAGGGGAAATTTTGAGAGCGATATAAAAGATGCTCCCTAATTCTACGTGTGGATCAAAAGAAGTCCTGGGTTCAGCCTTGCGCTGGACTCAACCTTGAGCATTGTGTGCACAACACAGACACAAAGAACCACAGCCAAGGTCTCAAGAACTGAACATCTTAAAAACCACCATCCAATTCCCAGCATGCGCTGAGCACAGACAAAAAGCATAACAAAGTCTTTGAAAAGTGAATTAATGTTGGAACTGCTGCTCAAAGAGGGCAAGATGGAACTTTTAGTCTGAACCTAAATAGGTTGAGTGCCTGCTAAAACGAAAACATTCTCCGGAGGATTTTTAACAGGACCTAAAATCTCTACAATATAATGTCCAAAATGTCCAGGATACAATCCAAAATTACTCAACATACTAATAGCCACGTAAAGCTGACTTTTTATTAAGAGAGAAGATAACAGATGTCAAGATGATCTAGATTTCGGAATTATCAGATAACACCTTTAAAGTGGCTCTTATAACCATGATCCTTGGACTAAAGATAAGTGTGACTGAAATGAATGGAAAGACAGATGTTTTTAGCAGAGAAATCTGCTATAAAATCTATAAAAAAGAACTAAATAGAAATTTTAGAACTAGAAAAATACAATATTAAAATTAAGTTTATCAGATGCTCAGTAGCTAAGTGGAGATAATAGAGGAAAGAGTCAGTGAGATTGAAGATAGACCACTGGAAGTTATAAAGTCTGAAGAACTGAAAGGAAGATTGAGGGGGTCAGAAAAAAACTGGATTGCATGGATCTGTGGGACAATAATAAAAGGTCTAAAATTTGTGTCATTGGGCTCCCAGAAGGAGAGGAAAAATACTGCTGTAAGACAAAATGTGAACAAATAATGCCTGGGACTTCCCATGTTAGGTATAAATTATAGATTCAAGAAGTTCATTGAATCCCAAACAGAAACTGAAAGAAAACCATATCATATCATATATTGTAATCAATCTGCTATAAATCAAAGATAAAGAAAAAATCTTTAAAGAAGCCAGAATAGAATGACACATTATATACAGGGGAACAAAAATTCAAATTATGGCAGATTTTTTCTTAGAAACTGTGGAGGACAGAGGAAAAAAAGAACTATCAACTCACCATTTTATGTCCAAGGAAAATATCCTCGGAACAGTATAGTAACAAGAGCAAAGTAAACTTTCAAAGGAAAACTAAGAGAATTTGCTGCTATCGGATCTACCCCAAAGAAATGCCAAGGAAGTTCTTCAAGGTAAAAATAAATTATACCAGAGAGAAATTTAAATTAAATAATGAAGGAAGGGCAAAACATAAAAATAAATAGTCTTCTCTGTTTTCTCAGCCATTTGCCAAAATAAATGCTAAATACCTGGGTAAATAGAGCAGACTGTTTTTCTTCTGCTGAAATTCTTTAACATATGTCTATTTACAGTAAAAAAAAAAAAAAAAAAAATTGGTAGATTATCATTGTGTTGTTGATGTAATACATATGGCCAGTATAACAGAAAGGGAGGGTAAGGAAGCCAGTAGTTGAAAAGCTGCTTTGTGTACTCTGAAAATATAGAAGTTGTTATGTATATTTTGAAAAGTTAGATGTATATTGTATACCAACCACTGCAGAGACGGTGGGGAGGAGATACTCACCTAAATATCTCCTGTATATAGGACTGATAAGTTATTACAGACTTTAACAATTTTGTAAATTAAATGAGAATACTAAACAACATTCAAATACAGGTTGAGAATCTCTAATTCACAATGCTCCAAAATCTGAAACTTTTTCAGCACAAGCATGACACTCAAAAGAAATTGTCATTGGAGTGTTTTGTTTTTTAATTTAGGATGCTTAGTCAGTATGTATTCTGCAAATATTCAAATATCTGAAAAAAAAAAAAAACATCAAAAATCTGAAACACTTACAGGCCCAAGCATTTCAGGTAAGGGGTACTTGACTGTAATCTGGAAAAAAAAAATGGAGAAAAGGGAAAACAGAAGCATGAAAAACAGACAATTTGAAAACAGGTGATAAAATGATAGACTTACAATCTAATCAAATCAATCATTACACTAATTGCAAGTAGTATAAATTATACTAATCTAAAGGGAGATATTGTCAAATGACATTTTTAAAAAGGATCCAACTATATACTCTGGATAAAGAGAGTATCTAGATAACACTCCACTTTAAAGAATATCCCAGCAGAATATGTATTTTATTCAAGAGCACATGGAACATTCACAGAGGTAGACCATATTCTGGACCATGAAACACTCCTTAACAAATTTAAAAGAATAAAAATCAGACTGGCATGGTGGCTCATGCCTGTAATCCCAGCACTTTGGGAGGCCAAGGCAGGTGGATCACCTGAGGTCAGGAGTTTGAGACCAGCCTGGCCAACATGGTAAAACCCCATCTCTACTAAAAATACAAAAATTAGCCAGACATGGTGGCATGCGTCTGTAGTCCCACCTAATTGGAAGGCTGGGACAGGAGAACTCCTTGATCCCTGGAGGTGGAAGTTACAGTGAGCTAAGATTGCGCCATTGCACTCCAGCCTGGATGACAGAGTGAGATACCATCTGGAAAAAAAAAAAATCATACAAAGTATGTTCTTAGATCATTAAGCTAGAAATCAAATAACAAAAATATCTAGGAAATCCCTAAATATCTAGAAATAAAACAACACATGGGCCAAGAAAATGTTTCAAGGGAAATTAGAAAATATTTCCAGTTAAATGAAAATACACCATAAAATTTGTGGGATGCAGGTAAAGCAGTGCTTAGAGGAAATTCATAGCATTAAATGCTTTTATTGGTAAAAAGTAAAGGTCTTCTGTCAATAATCTAAACTTCCACCTTAGGAAACTAGAAAATGAAGAGCCAATTAAATTCAAAACAAGAAGTTGAGAAATAATAAAGAGTAGAAATAAAAAGAATGCTATGCATAACTCTACAACCTAAATTTGAGAACTTAGATAAAATGGAATAACTCCTTGAAAGATACAAGCTACCAACACTGGCTCAAGAAGAAATAGATACCATGAATGCTCCCATATCTGTTAAAGAAATCAGGTTTGTAATTTTAAACTTTTGAGAAAGAAAACTCTGGGCCCATATGGTTTCATTGACAAATTCTACCATTTAAGGAATAAATAATACCAAATTCTACAATCTCTTTCAGAAATAAGGAACACTTCTCAGCTTATTCTATGAGGCTCACATTATCATGATACCAAAGAAAAGAAAACTTAGACCAATATCATAAGTATAGTTGTCAAAATTCTTAACAAAATATTAGCAAATCCAGCAATATATAAAAGGATAATGCATTGTTATGTAGTATGGTTTATTCCAAGAATGAAAAGCTGTTTGAATATTTGAAAAAGTCAATGTAATTCACTAATAATGACAAAAGAAGAAAAAAAACCACATGACAGCAAACACACAATATTTGGCAAAATTCTGCATGTATTTCTGTAAAAATTCTCAGCAAACTAAGAGTTGAAGGAAACATCATTAACCAGGTAAAGGGCATTTGCTAAAATCTACAGTTAATGTTATACTTAATGATGAAGGACCTATTGCTTCCCTGTAGAATCAGGAACAAGGTAAAGACGTCTGATTTTATCATTCTTATTCACCGTCGTACTGGAATTTCTACCCAGTGCGGGAAAGCAGGAAAATGTCATAAAAGACATACAGATTCTAATGCAAGAAATAAAACTATCTTTATCTGCAAACACCAGGTCATCTGTATAACAAATTTGTGGTGCCTACCAAAAAGCTTTTTGAACTAGTGAGTGAGTTTAGCAAGGTTGCCAGATACAAGATAAATGTACAACAGTGAATTGTATTTCTACATACTAGCAGTGAACAACTGGATATAAGTAGTATATAAAAACAGTGCCATTTGTAATATGATGAAAACAGTGAAAACATTTTGCCATAAATCTAACAAAATATATGCAAGATATGTAAGCTAAAACTAAAACATTGATGAAAGAATGTAATGAAGAACTACGTTAATGCAGAGATACCCATTGCGTTCAAGGATTGGATGGCCCAATATTGTTTCCATGTAATTTCTCTCCAGACATATCTACAGATTCAGTATAATCCTTCTCGTAATTCCAGCAGCATTTTTGTAGATAACAAACTGATTCTAAAATTATATGAAGGCAAAGCAATTGGAATAGCCAAAACAATTTCAAAACTAGCATAATTGGCTGATTTACACTGCATAATTTTAGGTATTCCTGTAAAGTTACACTAATCAACACTGTGTGGTTTTGAAGGACACATAGATAAGTAAGACAGAATATAGAGTCCAGAAATTCCCCTCCACACACAGGATGCAAAAACAATTCAGTAGAGAAAAACTAGTCTTTTCAATAAATGGTATGGAAGAGTTAGCCATATGCAAAACCTTTGACCTATGTTTCTCAAGTCTTTTACAAAAACTAACTCCAAATGATTCAGAGACTTAAATCCAAACCCTAAAAACAACAAAGCTTTTTGAATAAAATATAGGACAAAATCTTTGCAACCTTGAGATAGGCTACGAGTGCTTTAACACAACCCCAAAAGCATAATCCATAAAAGAAAAATCAGTAAATGGGACTTGATGAAAACTTAAAACTTTTGCTCTGTGGTGGATCCTGTTAAGAGAATGAAAACACAAGATACAGACTGGGAGAAAGTATTTGAAAATCACATATCCGACAAAGTACTTTTATGCTGAACACCTTAAGTTTTAAACTCAGTGTGAACAAACTTAACGTTTGTGTTTTGTTTTGTTTTGGTTTTTTTAATGAGCAAAGAATTTGACACTTCACCAAAGAACATATATATGTGACAGAAAAGCACATGAAAAGATATCTGACATATATTATCAAGGAAATGGAAAATAAAACCACAATGAAATATTACTGTACACTTATTAGAATGGCTAAAATCAAAGTAAGAACCATGAGAACATGGTAACTGCAAGTACTGGTGAGGATGCAGAGCAATTGGAATTCTCAAATATTGCTGGTGGTAATGCAAAGTGACACACTGCTTTTGGAAACCAGTTTGGCATTTTCTTATAAACGTACAATTACCATATGATCTAGCAAATCTAATCCTGAGTATTTACCCAAGAGAGCTAAGAACTGTGTTCACACAAAAAAGCTATGAGTGTGCATGTGTGTGTGTAGCAGATTTATTTATTTATTACTCAAAATTGGAAGTAACCCAAATGTCCTTCAACTGGTGAATGGATAAAAATACCCATATATTGGAGTGCTCCCCAACATAAAGGAATGAATTATTAATAAACAGCCACATGGATGAAACTCAGATGCATTATGCTAAGTGAAAGATCTCAGAATCAAAAGACTGCATAATATATGATATCATTTATATGATATACTGAAAAAATCAAAACTATAAGGACAGAGAACAGATTTGTGTTTTCTAGGGCATAGCAAGGAGGAGGGAGAGTTCAACTACAAAGAGACACTACAAAGGAATTTTTGGAAGTGATAGTAACTCTTCTGTGTTTTTATTTTGGTGGTGATTATGTGACTGAATGCATTTGTCAAAACTCATAGAATTCTATACCAAAAAAATGAATTTTACTGTATATAAATTAAAACATAAATGTCAAAAAGTGGAAACAAACTCATTTTGAGAGACTGCAATGTAAAAAGGGAGAGAGATTTACTATTTTATATTTTAAGAATTCAAAACAGTTTTCTGTTAAGCCTCATGTGCATGCCTCAGTATCAGGCAAACACTTCTGTTAACTCTGCCAAGGATAATAGGATTTAGAGCCAAAGGGACTCCTGAAAATTATTTTGTGCAACCCCATCATTTCATAAATAAGTAAACTGAAGGCTCAAGAGGCTAATTGTCTTCCAAGGCTCTAGATGTAGTTACTCTTGCTGCTTTCTAGATTTTCTCTTTGTCTTTGTCTTTCAGCAGTTTGATTATAATGTGACTCCATGTGACTTTCTGCATTTAACCTATTTGAGTTCATTGAGCTTCTTGGATGTGCAATTTTTTTTTAAATCAAATTGGGGAAGTTTTTACCTATTTTTCAAATATTCTTTCTTTAAACACCTTGGAACCAATGAGTCTTTCAGCCTGTGCTGAAAGGTTCTTTGTGCATGTTGCAGCTTGCCTTCAACACTCAGCCAGTCATTTGACATCTCTGCCTTAGCCTTCACTTTCTGCTTACCTAGAGCCTCAGGATTAGGCACAGATTAGTTAGGGCCTTCTCAGGCTATTCTGAGCAGGCTCACAGCCCTAAACGTATGTGTGACCTTCTGAATTCCCATGTATATGTCAGAGGTTTTTAAAGCTCTTCTGAATGTCTTGGCTCTCAGCTAGCTTTTCCTTTAAAGCCTTTTGGTTAGTCTGTTGTTTGTCCCAAATAATATCCCCTGTTTTGGGCATCCATGAAGTTAAAATACTTGCTTCTAATTGTTTTAGACAAACACATGCCCTGCCTTAGTTCTGGGAGAAGGCATTTCACATAGGGCTACCTCACAGACTCAGATTAAATATGACAGTTTTATAAGTGGAGTCTTCAGGGAATGATTAATTGGGAATTAGGCTTTGAAAGAGCCTCAACTGTGTTCCACTCCCTCTGGTGGCTGCCAGACGTTGCCAAGAATTCTGGCTGTTACTTTTCAAGGCTGCCACAGCGCTGGGGAGTGGAAAATGAGACTAGTAAGTTAAAATACCACAAATCTTGCTGTTCTTACAGAAATTCAGCCATTTTTCTTGAATAAACACTTCCGTGGATTGCTGCAAGCCTTGATTAATTGCCAGAATCTGAAATGGTTGCTTTTGACATTTTTTGTTCCCCAGGTTTTTGTTGCTTTTATGGAAGAGCAAAGTTTTGGAGGTTCTTCACCATGTTCAGTGATATCATCTCTTGTTTTTGCTTCTGGCCCCGCTTTCTTTCTGAAGCATCATAAGGATTAGAATGACCCTTGTGTTGTGTTGATGAGTTCTCTTTGTGACATGTTGAATGATGCTGTCTGTAGCACATCCAGGAAATGTCTAATTCACAGCTGAGTTTCAGAATCTGGATCTTGGTGTAGTCATCTATTTATAGATGATAGTTAAAACTATTAAAGTGGATTAAATAGCCTAAATAAAGCATTTATAATGAAATAACCAAAGAGCTTCTATATTTGAGTTGATAATTGCTACAGGAAAAAATGAAAAATCACTCATTATGCAAATTGGTGTCCCTATAAATTCATGGTCTCAAATCTCAACCAGTTTCTCAGAACTGCCTATCAATCTTCCTTGTCGGTTTTCTCATTAACTTAATTATTATCTAAACCTCAAGTCTTCTTATATCCCTTGTCACTCCCTTTCAACCTCCCTTACTCTCAGTTTTCTACTTCAAGGAAATTAAAGCACGACTTCTCAAATTATCATCTTTCCTCCCTTATTACAACCAGCCCTACTTATATGTGGATTCCACATCCTCAGATTCAGCCAACTAGAGATTGAAAATTTTTGAAAAAAATAACAATGAAAAATAATATAAATTAAATAATATAACAACTATTTATATTGTATTAGTCATAAAATTAATCTAGAGATGATTTAAAGTATATGGGAGGATGTGTGTAGGTTATATGCAAATGCTGTATCCACCATTTTATATAAGAAACTTGAGCATCAAATGATTTTGGGATCCACGGGGTCCTGGGACCAATCCTAGTGTATACCAAGGGCAGCTATGTACTTTCCCCCCCAGGTAAATGATACTGGAGAATTTAGGGTACTCATGAAAAGACTTTAGATATTCCATGCTGCATAGGTAAGAAAGAGAGTGTAGGACGGACTGATAGACTGGGACTCAGGTAGGGGTGTTGGTGGATTTCAGGAACTACATGGCTCTCAGTTTGAATAACTTGAGTCCTTAGATTCAAAAATGATTACAGTTAACCCTCGAACAACACAGAGGTGAGGCATGTCAACCCCCATGCATTTGAAAATTTGTGTGTAACTTTTGACTCCTCTAAAACTTAACTACTAATAGCCTGCTAGTAACTAGAAGCCTTACCGATCACAGTCAATTAACACATATTTTACATGTTATATGTATAATAAACCAGATTCTTAAAGTAAACTAGAGAAAAGAAACTGTTAAGAAAGTCATAAGGAATAAAAAATATATTTACTATTCATTATGTGGAAGTGGGTTTTCATAAAGGACTTTATCCTTGTCTTCAGATTACATAGGAATTTGCGGAGGAAGAGAAAGGATTGGTCTTAGGGTCTCTAAATGCCACACATTAAAAAATGTCCCTTTAGTGGGTTGAATTTTCTTCTAAAATATTGTTTAAATCCTAATCCTAGTATCTGTGAATGTGGCCTTATTTGGAAATAGGGTCTTTGCAGATGAAATGAAGTTAAAACGAAGCCATATTGGATTAGGGTGGGCCCTAAACTCAGTAGCTGATGTCCTTATAAGAGGAGAAGACACAGGGGAAAAGCCCAGGCAAAGACAAAGGCAGGGATTGAAGCAGTGCAGCTACAAACCAAGGAATGCCAAGGACTGCCAGCAGTCAGCAGAAGCTAGGGTGAAGCAAGAAAGGACTCTCCTCTGGAGTCCTTGGAGAGAGCAAGGCTGTACTGAGATCTTAATTTTGTACTTCTGGCCTCCAGAACTGTGAGAAAATAAATTTATGTTGTTTTAAGCCACCCAGTTTGTGGTATTTTCTTATAGAAGCCCCAGGAAACTAATACATTACCTTAATTTGCTCTTGAAATTAATTTTAATTTCTAAATATGGAGATATATTATCAAATGACAAACTTACAAATAGCATTAGTAATTTAAAAAGTATGTTTCATACATTATAGTAGCTTAGTTTCGAGAGTAGCAACTTGAAAAACAGATTTTAGGCAGAACTCTGACAGCTAGATAGCTGACTCTTGATAGGCGCTTCAGATACAGAAAGCTTAAAAGATCTGATTTATTCCACTCATCCATTCCAATCTGTCATTCCATTTGTAATCTCAGCAAATTTTTTCCAAGGGAAATTATTGTTAAGAATATTATAATAGTAAGTAGTGTAATGTAGTTTCTAAATATGAACATTATATTTAAATCCTTTTAAAAGGCTACATTTTCTTAATGTGATAAAGCATGATATTCTCTTAGATATTCTAGACAAAAGAAGCATTTTTTTCCTATACCCAAGTTTATTAAAAATTTCTTTATTAAAAATTACATTGAGATTTTCATGAAGAAATGAAATTTGAAATTTGTTCTTGACATACTTTGGATACTTGTAATGAAGATGTTTTACATACCTTGAGCCATATATTAGGTCAGCTATAATTTGTTGGGCTTTACATTTTTTATAAGGTTATATCATACGTAACTAGATTAGTTTTCTATTGCTCTCACAACAAATTACCACAAATTTAGCCGCTTAAAATAACACACATTTATTACCTCATAGTTTCTCTAGGTCAGGAGTTCAAGGGGGCTCAGCTGGGTGCTCTGCTTAGTTTCTCACAGAGCCAAAATCAAGGCATCAGTGGGACTGCATTCCTTACTGAAGGCCCTGGGGAGAAACTTGCTTCCAAAGTCATTTGAATTGTCAGCTAAATTCAGTTCCTTTCTGTTGTAGAATGTAGGTCCTTGTTTCCTTGCCAGCTGGCAGTTGGGAGCCAGTGTTTACACTTGGAGGCTGCCCACACTCCTTCTCATACTGTCCGTGTGGCCCCCTCCAGCAACAGCAGGGCATGTTTCCCCTCACACTTCTGATCTCCCTGATTCCAGCTAAAGAAAGCTCTTTGCTTTTAAGAGTTGATGTGATTATGCGCTACTGGATAATTCAGAATAATATCCTTATATTAAGCTCCATAACCTTAGCTAAATCTGCAAAGTCCCTTTTACCATGTTCCTTAATGTGAGAAACACATTCACCTGTCTGAATCCGAAGAATTCACTTGGAGACACAAAGAACAGCAAAAGCGAGACTTAATGGTGGTCTTGCAAGATCGGGTGTATGGTAGGCAGGCACACCCAGGGCAGTTACAGCAGTTAATTTATTGGTCAAGTATTATGGGGTTACAATCTTCCCGGACATTGTCTAAGTTTCATTATCCCCCTAATAAGGGTATAACCTTCCCTTCCCCGCTTAAGTTTTGATTTCCCAATAATGAAACTTTCTTCCCTTTTATGGGCTGACCCGTTCTCTACATTCTGCTTGCTCATTGTGACCTTCTAAGTGCATGAGCCGTGTGGTTTGTTACATCCGCAGGCTAGTTGCCAGTATTTAGATTTATCATGCCTTGAAAATAGATCATTTAAAACATTTTCTCACAAATTCCCTCCTCTTTTCTGTTTACTTCCTTCGGTCTCATTTTCGTCTAAATCCTTTTTGTCCTCAAATTGCTCTAGATGTCGTTTACTTTCTCCTTCATAGGAGAGTGAGTTTAATTTCATTTTTAATAGTAGCAGGTTGTTTTGCTGGTTATGTCATGGGCATGTGTTTATTAATAGCTGTTTTAATCTCTGTGCTAGTTCCCCCACACAAGGGATAATACAAAATCCCACTGCTATTAAGACTCCTGCCACAATTATGAGAGATGTAAGGATTGAAGCTACCATTCTTTCCATTTTCCAAACCAATCTTCTAGCCAGCCCATAAATGGGTCGTTCATTCCAGCATTTTCTGCCAGTTCATTGGCCAGAGTTGTTTGTCCTTGTAAAGCTTTTCTGATGGTCCCATCTGGGGCAGTTTTGTTGGCAATGAAAGTACGACATTTCCCACCCAGCATAACACATATGCCCCCTTTTTCTGCTAGTATCATGTCTAGCGCAAGCCTGTTTTCCCAGGCCATTTGGCTGGTGGCATTTAACTGGCTAGTCACCCCTTTTAGGATGTCCCGAGTATACTTGATGAATCTCTGTTGATTATAATAGATGTATGTAGTTAATCCAGTCCTCATTCTTAATAGTTGACCACCAGAAGAGTGCTGACTTAAACGGAGCTGCTATTTGGTTTTGGGCCTTAAATTCATTAGGCACCACCCAGGAATTCCTATAGAGTTAACATATATATTGGGATCAAAAGATATGTCAAATCTCTCTGGTTTTGGTGGCCGTGTGTATTTTCAGGTATCTTACGAAATACCGGGATGAAGGGAATGGCCAACTGGCCTAAGCACAAGTCCCAGTCCAATTGGATGGTAACAACTTATCCTCCTTTTTTCCCATAATACCACCAGACATCAGCTGTGGTATATGGAGAGCTGAGTAATTGCCATTGCCTGACTCACCTGTGATGCTTAGGATGTGGGTACAAGTTGAGAGTTCTCCCATGGGCTTATTGAACTCTGCCCCCTACCTAGAGAGGCAAGAGGAGTAGTTGATATTCCCTGTAGAGAATGAGGGGTTCTGACCCCTCTCTGCAATGCGGGAAAGAGCAATGACAGACTCTTACAAGTCTCATTTCCCCATGCATCATTGTCTTGGTATAGAGCCAACATGGAACGCATTCCGTCAGTATCATTATTCCATCCTAGGGGAAATGGAACCACCTGTGCCTGAGGTCCTCCCACAGCACATGCATAGTAATTACTCTTGTTCAGGGCTTGTACCAGAAATTTGACCCACTCAACCCAGGCATTCACATCCCCATACCCTCAGTTTTTGAGTTTTGCTTTACATCCTTTACCTCAATTATTTTTAGCCTTTGAGGATCATTATTTGGTGGACTAAAGTGTTTACTAAAGCCTGGGCTTGGAGTAGTACCAGGCACATGGAGGGTTGAGTTTTTGATGAGTTTAAGAATAAATCACCCTAAGGGGTCTTTCCCTGTGATGTCTGCCCCTAACGCATATAACCAAGACTCTTCCAGAACTGGGGCCAGTCCATGTTTTCTTTTCAGATTTTTCTCAGAGTTAAGGGTTCCTCAGGTGACCCATGCACTTTCCACTGGTATTTTCCCCACCTTTCCAGGGTCTCCTTTACCAGTCCCTTGACTTGAGTATAGTGAGTCCACCTCATGCAGCTGTTTACATGATTGTCTCAGTGGTCAGGAGCACTTGATAGGGACCTTCCCAGCTTGGGTGGAGCTTGTCTTCTTTCCAAGTCTTAATCTGCACCAAATCACCAGGCTGAAAGTGGTGAACCATGAACTCAAGAGGAGAAGTTTGAGTCAGAGGTCCTTTTAACCTAAGGGATGACAGGGTGGAGTATAGGGCCAGTATATAGTTTCTTTAAGAATTGATCCTTGGTTTCCATAGCCAGAAGATCTGTAGCTCTGCCCAAATATGGGAGCCCATATAATGACTCATAGAGAGACAATTCCAAGTCTTTTATTGGGGCTTTTCTAATCCTAAGAAGTGCTATTGGGGGGCATTTGGTACAAGGTATTTTAGTTTTTAAGATGAGTTTGATGGTATGCTTTGTGAGAGTTTGATTCATTCTTTCTACCTTTCCAGAGGAAGGGAGATGCCAAGGGGTGTGATAATCCCATGTAATTTGTAAACCTTCCGTAATTCACCTTAACACCCTTGAGGTAAAATGACTCCCATTGTCTGAATTAATATTTTCCACCAGTCCAAAGCTAGGTACAATCTGTTTTAATATTATTTTGACCACATTCCCAGCAGTGGCTGTTGGAAGGGGAAAGGCTTCTACCCAGCCTGAAAGATAATCTGCTATCACTAGTAAATACTTTAGTCTTCCTACTTTGGGCATTTCTGTGAAATCTACTTGAATGCTTTGAAGTGGTCTTACTCCGGGAGGTCTTCCTCTTTTCTAATCACCTTTTTGTCTATCTTTTGACAAGTTACACAATTTCCACATGCTTGTTTAGCAAGAGTATAAATCCCTACACACCCATAATTTCTAAGTATTGTATCACACAAAGCCTGGGGTCCCCACTGACTCCATTTGTGTAATATAGATATTAGTTTTCTTCTTAGGGGTTTACTTATTTCAGGAAGTACCCTTTTGCTATCTTCAGTCTGAGTGACCCCTGTCCGGTCTAATTCTTCCTCTTTCTCTCTGGTAAACTGGGGCCTTAATACTAGCTGAGGGATGTCTGGGAGCAGGCTATGTAGTCTAATTTCTTTGTCCAGAGAAGCTTGCTTAGCAGCTTCATCTGCAAGCTTGTTTCCTGTAGCTTCTATAGTGTTCCCTTTCTGATGACCATTTACATGAACTATGGCTACCTCTGCTGGAAGCAGGAGGCTTTCTAAAACCTGTTTGACCAGTTCCCCCATTAACCAGTTATTTTCCCCTGCTATTTATTAGACCTCGCTCTGTCCAGATTTTATCAAAAGTGTATACTACCCCATAAGCATATTTAGAATCAGTATATATAGTGCCTTCTTGGGCTTTAAGGAACTTTATGGCCTGGTTAAGACCATATGATTTACAGATTTGGGCTGACCAGCCATTAGGTAATCTACCTTTCTCACATAAGGAGTGTTTATTACCATCAGTGACAGCATTGCCATCTATCACTTGTCACGACTCATCCACAAACAGCCTTATCCCATCATGTAGTGGAGCTTCCCTAAGGTTTGGTCCTACTTTAGTTTATTATTCTATGATATCTAAGCAGTTCTGGTCTGATGTCTTTGTTCTCCTCTCCTTTCCATAGGAAATTGGCTGCAGTTAGGCAGATATTTATGGTTACAAGCAAATAATTTTTTTTCTTACTAATATGGCTTCATATTTTAGAATCTGAGAATCTGTTCAAACTATCTCCCGGCTCTTGGTTAATATATTCCTGACCTGGTATAGGGCACTTACTATTAGGGCCCCACCAAATGTTAACTTTCCACTCTCCTAGCAGCAGGGCTGTGGCAGCACTGCTTGCACACATTTGGCCTGCCCCCGAGAGACAGGATCAAGAAGCTTGGAGACAAAAGCAACAGATTCTCTCTTTCCTCTCCAGGTTTCAGTGAGGACCCCAAGGATGATCCACTGTTACCAACAGATGGAATGGTTTCTCTAAAGATGGGAGGGCCAGGACCGGGGCTGAATGAGGGCCTGCTTTAGCTCTTTCACCACCTGAATTTCCTTTGAGGACAATGCAGGGGATCAGGTTCTTCTAGTAACTTGATATATAGAATCTTTGTCTTTTGAGCATATGAATCAATTCATAACCTATAGTAGCCAGTTAAATCTAAAAATTTTTGGAGTTCTCTCTTTGTCTTAGGCAAAAGCAGACCCACTATTCCCAGTATTCTCTCTGGGTTTATTCTTCACGTCCCTTCACTAATCAGATGTCCTAAATATTTAACTTCTTTTTCTACAAACTGCAGTTTGTTCTTAGAGACTCGCAATCCCCTTTCTCTTAGGAAATTAAGCTTGTGGTGTCTTCTGATACCTCGGCCTTCCTCTCCCCAGAAATTAAAAGATTATCTACGTATTGTAACAACTGTGTTCCCCTGGAAGGTTGAAATTATTCCAGGACTTTTTCTAAGATTTGACCAAATACGTTTGGGGCTTCCGTGAAATCTTGTGGCAGCACAGTCCAGGGGTACTGTTGTTTTCTCCTAGTTATAGAATCTTCCCATGCAAAGGCAAAGAGTTTCCCTACTCCTAAAGTCTAGGGGACATGCCCAGAATGCATCTTTTGGATCCACCACATTGAACCACTTAACGTTCATAGGGTATCTTACTAAAGAGGGTGTAGGGGTTAGGCACCACAGGGTGGTAGGTCTGGACAATTTGATTTATAGCCCTTAGGTCTTGCACCAATCTATACAACCCGTCAGGCTCTTTGGGAGAATTGGAGTATTGTAACATGCAGGGTTCTAATTGTCCATCATTAATCAATCCCTCTATTACCAGTTGGAGACCTTTTCTCCCTTCAGTAGAAATGGGATATTGTTCTCTGCAAACTACTTCTGGTTGTTTTAGTTTAATCTGTAAGGGTGTGATTTTTAACCCTCTGTTGCCTTCTCTAACCCTCACAAGGGGATTAATTTTTCTTTCTTCCTCCTCTGTTAGGAGGCTCATCATTACTTTTATTTGTCCTTCCTCTATTCCTAATCCTAAACCCAATCTCACAATCAGGTCTCGACGCAGGAGGTTAGTTCCTACTTCAGGAACATATGAGTGACCCCTCAGTTTGTTTTGGTCCTGATGTAATTAACATTTTCTTAAATATTAGAACCTGAAATCCCTCCCCTTTTATCCCTGATACTGTCAATTTTTCCTTACAGAGTACCCCTTGGTGAATTAGGGAGGAGTGAGCTGCCCCAGTATCAATCAAAATGTCACTTCTTCCCTCAGGTCCCACCTTCACATTTATTGAGGGTTCCTGGTGGGACCTACTCAGAAGGAGCTCCTGCCCCCCCTCCCCCCCTGCCGGTTGTCTTCATCAACCGTCTTGAAGGGTATCACCTTTTCTTTTTTCCATTTAGGATATCCTCTCTTAAAATGTGCTGTCTTTCCACACTTGCAACATCCACTCATAGTCTTAGGACCTTTTCCCTGCATTTCCCTTCTTTCTTCGTGTCAAAGTCTATAATTCCCTTGTTTCCTAAGTGGGGGATCTTGATGTAACCCTTTTCTGAATACCTCTTCCACAGTGGAAACCATGATTTTTGCTTTTTGTTTCTGCTTCTCCTCCTTTCTCCTTACAAGACCTTCTGAGTTTGCCTCAGTAAATCCTCAGTTGGTTTCTCTTTCCATCCATCAATCTTTTATAATTTTTTGGTAATGTCAGGCCAGCTCTTAATTACAAAGTTAACCTTCAAAAGACGTTGCCCTACTGGGTCCTCTAGATCTAATCTGGAGCATTTTCTCATCTGATCTCTGAGCCTATGTAGGAATGCAGAGGGAGTTTCCTCTTTTGCTTGTTGAATCTTGAATGTGTCCTACGAGTGGATTCCTTGATCCCTTTAATTATCAGTTCCCGAAGGTCCTATATTTGGGCGCAGTCCCTGGGATCATTATTGTCCCATTCAGGATTAACATTTGGAAATTTTTGTTCGGCTGGTGAGACTCCTTGCCTGGTAGGGTGTTGCCTCTCCCAGATGGTCATGTCCACTCTCCTAATCATTCCCCTTTCTTTTCCTATGGACAGGATATTCTTGATGGACATCATTTCAGCCCAGGTATAAAAACTGGATCCTAGGAATTGGTCCAGATGGTCTGCTAAACTGAGGGGATCTTCTGGGAGTGGTTTCATTTTTTTCTTGAAATTCCTAATTTCAGTATAAAAGGAGCATTTACAAAGCCAGTCT
Organism: Mandrillus leucophaeus; assembly: GCF_000951045.1. NCBI lineage: Eukaryota > Metazoa > Chordata > Mammalia > Primates > Cercopithecidae > Mandrillus > Mandrillus leucophaeus. The sequence goes on from NW_012101366.1 coordinate 4,420,011, forward strand.
CTCCCTGTCCCGTGGGAACTCCCCTAAGAGGGAACATGCTAGGTGCCTACTGTGTGGAAGGAACAGGGAAGTTCTCAATATCCCTCTTACAGTGTTCTAGTTCTTTTCTTAAATTTGGATAAGGATTTAGAGGAACAGTTGGTTTAACCTCCATGGTATCCAGGTCTTTCCTCTTCTAACCCTCTTGCTTCCCCTTGACTTTCCTGTCCCCTATTTTTTGAGAGGTATGGAGGGGCATGCATGACAGGAGGTCCCAGGGCTTTTCACCGGGTGAGGGGTTTTTACTAGGCTCTTTTTCTTCTTTAAGCGGGAATATGGGGGCTAATTCCTTGGTCCAGCAGAGAGCATAACCCATCTCTTCTTGTGAGATTGGGGTTTTATTATTCACATAGAGAATTAAAGCTTGGCACACCCAATTTTTAATCTGAGCCAAACTTAGGCCATAGGACTATCCTGGTAAATGTCAGAGGGAGTCTCTTTGGCTCCCTCTTTGCCTTGTCCCCTAGGCCTGGAATTTCGGTTTCCCATTTTCAGTCAGTCTGTGTCTGAGCTTTTCCCTGTGTTCTCAGCACCCCCTACTGGAGGTTTCTTGCACACCCCGAGAATCACTTCATCCATTCTCCCACCATTCTTTGTCCATTTTCCTCATGGGAGAACAGAACCATGGATTGAGACTCTGCTCTTGCTTCAAATCTAGGGTACATCTCAGTCACACTCACTCAACTTCTGAAAATGCCCAACCACCAAGACAGTACTTATAGTCCAATTTTCCTCCCTTGGCGCCTACACAAGGTTGCCTGGTTACTGCAGTGCCTGCTTTTCTCCCTGTGTCACCTCTGCTGCCTCCTGAATAACAGTCTCAGGTTTGTCTGTGGCTTCTGTGGGGAGCCAGGACGCCCGGACAGAGCGGGCCGCCTAAATCGGGTGGGACGCCTCTCCCCTCTCAGCTGGAGTCCCACTCCATGCACGTACAGAGATCCCAGACAGGCCCCCAGGTTTGTGAGACATACACATTCACCTGTCCAAACCCAAAGAATGGACTTGGAGACACGAACAATGGAAGCGAGGCTTTTAATGGTGGTCTTGCAAGATGGGGTGTCTGGTAGGCAGGCACACCTGGGGCAGTTATAGCAGGTAATTTATCTCCTAGCATGCAGTGCTTACTGCCACCTCCACCCCCCAGGTTCAAGTGATTCTCCTGCCTCAGCCTCCCAAGTAGCCGGGATTACAGGTGTGCACCACCACACCCAGCTACTTTTTTTTGTATTTTTAGTAGAGACAGGATTTCACTGTGTTGGCCAGGCTGGTCTCAAGCTCCTGACCTCAGGCGATCCACCCACTTCAGCCTCCCAAAGTGCTGGGATTACAGGTATGAGCCACCGTGCCCAGCCTAAATACTTTTTTTTTTTTTTAAGTAGGCCACTACCTCCACCTTTGTACAGAGAAATTCCAGGTTCCTCCTGTTGGAACCTAGCTAGACCCTGGAGTAAGATACCAAGACCAGGCTTGCCAAGTGTGGCTTCGCATAGAGTTTGTGTCTGACCTGGGGTCAGGGCCTTGTCTGCACACTTTTTTTTTTTTTGAGACAAGGCCTGGCTCTGTCATCCAGGCTAGAGTGCAGTGGCTCACTGTAGTCTCAACATTTGCATTACATGTTGATTTATGTAATTAATGGATGGTGTTGCTTATTATCGATTGATCATGAATCTTGCCACTTGACAAATTTATTCTAATTGTTTATTTTCGCAGATTTTTAATGTAAATAATAATAACTGTAAATAATAATATATTTCAATTTTTTTTCCTTCCAATGATTGTACCTCATTTCATTTTACTGTCTTATATGTAGGCTTGGTAAGAATATTTCATATTATGTTGAAAATAGTAATGATATATATAATAGCACTCTTATCTTGTTCCTGATGTATAAAGTAATAGTTCAGAAGTTTCTCCATTAATTATATGTAGGGGTATAGGGTGCCAATGACTTTTAGCAGGTAAAAGAATAAATTTTTATTCCTGGTTTGCCAAGAGTGCTTATCAAAATGTGTTAAATTTTATCACATTGTTTTTATGCTTCTGTTGATCTTTTTTTTTCTCTCCTTTAACTTTATGGGATCTTAAGTCATACAAAGTATTGTATTTTTGTGTAGTCAGATTTGTCTGTTCTCTCCTTTATAGTTTCTAAATAACCTGTTGTACTTTTTAAAGTATCGCCAAGCTCTAGGTTATAGAAATGTTTTCCCTTTTTTTTTTTAATACTTGGTTTTAAATCTTTATAGCATATATTTTGGTGTGTGGTATGACACGGAGGTGCAACTTTTTTGTGTTACTTCACATGGATGTTTAATACAATATTGTATTGAGTGCAGTGGTCCTGTAAATTTTAATATTTGTTTATAACAATAATAAGGAAGACTGATGGTTTTTTCAAAGGGTATGAAAAAGTAAAAGCACACACGTAAAGAAAAAGAGAATATAAAGAAAAAGAGTATCTGATGTGGACCAACTTGAGCCTATAGATTTTTTATTGGTGAGTCAAAAGCAGGGCCAAGAAAAGAAATTATCCAAATTGAATTTTCTTATTGTATTAGTCTGTTTTCACGCTGCTGATAAAGACACAATTCCACATGGCTGGGGAGGCCTCACAATTATGGCAGAAGGCAAAGAGGAGCAAATCACATCTCATGTGGATGGTGGCAGAAAGAAACAAAAAAGACACAAAAGCAGAAATCCCCGATAAAACTGTCAGATCCTGTGAGAATTATTGACTGCCGCGAGAACAGTATGGGGAACCCGCCCCCATGATTCAGTTATCTCCCACTGGGTTCCTCCCACAACATGTGGGAATTATGGAAGTATAATTCAAGAGAGATTTGGGTGGGGACACAGAGCCAAACCCTATCACTTATTATCCACGTTTTATCGGACTGGGAAAACAACATTTCAGTCCCTTAAGTAACAATTTTAGAGGGAAGATCTACAGCTAACAGTTATTCATTGAGCACATCAGGATAAACCAGTTAACCGAATTTTGATATGCCTCATTTATTATACACAAAAACAAAATGGCTTTTTTCTTTTTAGTTAACATTAAACTAGCTTTTATTCCAAAACAAAGAAGTTGGTCCAGTAGAACTATGTTATATTTTGAAGAAAGCATATTTAAGAATTTCTTTGGACAACAGAAACTAAGTGTTATCTTATGAAACCTAAAAACTCTATTAAATTCTAAATGTAGCATGTGCCTGCCTCCCATTTTTGCCTTGTAAAGAACTCAGTACACTATTAAATTATTAACTTAGTTTATTTGAAATAGTTCTAAGATATTTCATGCCACCATGATTAAAACTAAAACCCAGGTTAGCAGTTTGGAAGAACAGTGGACATGAGCCTTGAACATTATATATATTTGTTACATCTGATAGAGATATTTTAAATTGCCTGCTAAAAACCCTCTTGCTTTGTAGATGGGAAACTGAGGGTCCGGTGGCTATTTACTTGCTCCAGCTTTTATTTCCAGTTCATAGCAGAAGCAGGACTTAAACTTCAGGTCTTTTTGTTGCAATCACGTGGTCTTTCTCTTTGCATTGCTTGTTTCATAACATTTTTAAATAAAATATTTTGCAACTAGTGAAACTGTACAAAAAGGAAGATTGTTAAAAATTATAATTTCACTTAAGTAAAATGTGTATAACTTCATTTACTGTTTTTCTATGTAGGTGAAAAGAGATTTGAATGCCCGGAATGTTCTAAAAGGTTTATGCGGAGTGATCATCTCTCCAAACATGTCAAAACGCACCAGAATAAAAAAGGTGGTGGGACAGCTCTTGCCATTGTTACCTCGGGAGAACTGGACTCATCTGTTACAGAGGTGCTTGGCTCCCCAAGAATTGTCACAGTTGCAGCCATTTCTCAAGATTCGAATCCAGCAACTCCCAATGTTTCAACCAACATGGAAGAATTCTGAAAAGTTATTTATAACAGAGACCTCTAGTGCTGCACTTGTTTACACACCTTTGAAATCTGGAAATGGGCTGGTCAAGTGGATTACAGAGTAGGAAATTATGTTTTCATTCTTGGCTTCTTTAAGTATTCCAGGGTTTGGGGTCAACACATGAAGAGTTGAATTTTAAAAAATACAAAAAGTAAACTGATGTACTGGAAACAGAAAAGTATTTCCTCCATACTATAAGTTGTAGTTGTTTGGAAATATATCACATAACCTTTAGACAGAATCTTCCCATCTCTTAATATCATTTGTTAACATGTTTAAAAAGACCTTAGTAGTTTGCAGGCTGGACCTTAATTGAACTTATTTTCTTTGAAAGTACTTTGTTATAAATTCAGTCAGTAACAATTTACGTGTTTTCTTTTTCTCTATAGCACAGAAAACAGATAGTTAACTGATGATAGGGATAATACCGTATTTCCTTAGCTTGATTTTTGGAAAATCAACCGAAAATAGTTTTGGCCGTCTTTTCTAAATGTTAGAAATTCTTCAACAGCTGAATTAGGTAAGTTCCAAAACAGTAATCTGAGATACATCTCAGATCTTTATTACCACTACATTATAGTAGTGTGTATGCAGACAATCAGTGAAGTCCAATTACTTTCTCCATTTGGAGACACAAGAGGAACTTAGAGTTAAATCTTAGGTTAAATTTAAGGTTGACACCTTAGGAAAATGCTGGGGAAAAAATGTTAAAACAAAACTCATCATAGCTTCAGAAAAATAAAATGAGGCATCTTAACATGCAATGTTCTGAAGTTAGGATTGATTATATTCCTAACCGTAGGTTGAACCACAAAATTTCATTTAATATGTTTATATTGGAAATATTTGCATAGAGTGTAAATTGTTCTGTAGTTTCGTATTTTGTAAATATGAGTTATGTTGACAATGTGCAGAATTCTTTATGCTTTGACTTGGTAGCCAAAGAAAGAATTATACTTTTTTCCAAGGCCAGCAGAAAATTATCTTTTAACTACATTGTAATTCTTGTTTTCCTCTACTAAAAATTGGCCAGTTCCATTTTATTTCTAGTGCTGTGTTAGAAGGTAATTAGAAATTATAACACAGTGATGTTTTTATGTTACATCAATAACTGAATTTTCCCTAAAAATTAGCCTAATATATAATAGATATATTATGAAGCAAAACTTTTATTTTTGAAAAGGCAGAATAATTTTCAGTGAAGTAAGTGACTAAAGAAAAAAAATATATGGTTTATGCAAGGGTCTTACAGGAAAGGGTCTTTTTTTTTTGAGATGGAGTCTCGCACTCTTGCCCAGGCTGGAGTGCAGTGGCACGATCTCAGCTCACTGCAAACACTGCCTCCTGGGTTCAAGCGATTCTCCTGTCTTAACCTCCTGAGTAGCTGGGATTACAGGCGCCCACCACCACCACTGGCTAATGTTTGTATTTTTAGTAGAGATAGGGTTTCGCCATGTTGGCCAGGCTGGTTTCAAACTCCTGACCTCAGGTGATCCGTCCACCTCGGCCTCCCAAAGTGCTGGGATTACAGGCATGAGCCACCGTGCCCAGCTAGGAAATGGTGTTGTTAGGAAAGATGGCCAAAAGTTTCATATGAAAAAATCTGGATTATACCAGTAACTTAAATATTAATAAGGATATTTTATGTTTTAAAAAAGTATTTACACAGAATCATAATCAGTGAAATTGACCATTTGAAAACTAAAGTTTTTACCTACCTGCTCAATTTATTAACATCATTACTTTGGGGACTGTTTGAATATAGGTACGTGTTTTCTTGTGCATTCTCTATAATTTCAGGAAAAGTACTACTCATGCGAATTATCTTCCAAAATTGTGATGTTTCTTGTATTTTTGATGAAGGAGAAATACTGTAATGATCACTGTTTACACTATGTACACTTTAGGCCAGCCCTTTGTAGCGTTATATAAAACTGAAGGTCTTTTGTGCTTTCAGTTTGTATAAAAAAGCTTTGAGATTAAAGGAAAAAAAATTTTTACACTGTGGTTATAAATTTCAAGTTTCTTAAAGCTTTTGTAGACTTGTAACAGAGTCTTTAAATTTTAGTTGGATTTTGTAAATTGTTTTGTATATTTTATTTAATGTACTCTTAACAACTGATGTATCTGGCTTTAAAACATCAGAATTGGTTTGTTGTTTTGTTTGGTACAGAGGAGCATTTGGTAGTGTTAATTTTAATTTTATTATATAGGAGCTGAAACATCAAATATATATTTTATCTATCATTATGCTACACAATCAGTGCTATAAATTTTTTTACGCAAAGAAACTTTCTTAATGTTTTAATCATGTTTCCTCAGAGTGACACTTTTTGTTGTTGTTAATACCAAGTATGAACACTCTGCATCATTATTCCATGAACCAGTTCTAATGCAAACCTATGTATGTCCATTAGAAATGGAAGTTATTTTTTAATCAACAATGAGGCCTATTATAAATTTATCAAATGAATCTGGATAGCTTTATAGCATATAAAATATGTTAATTTGTGTTAGCAGGTGCACATTTCACCACTGAAATTAGAAATATTTTGACAGTCTGTTCTGCATACCATTCTGAGTCTACTTTTCTGTCTTTAGAAGAATCGTAAATTTCAATGTCCTTTATTTGACTCAGTGGGATATAGCTGTTATAAGTAATAGGGCACAGATGTGCAGTAGAGTCTTGTTTAATGGCATTTCACTGTTCATTCCCTTTACCACCGTTATAAAACTTTTCTTTATTGTAATTATCAGTGCAAAGCTATGTATTTATCATGGTAAAACTCCAGTGTTAGAATAGTTTTTTCTTACAGTATACTTTCTTTGGTTAGGTTTGTGTATGTGTTGCTGATTACATTAGAACTTGATGTTAAGTCATTATTTATCACACTCTCATGAGAGCAGTAATAAAAATGTGTAATCTAGGAGAAAAAGTTAATTTGTCAAACTTAGATAAGCATGATGTTTAGGTCCTATTTTTCAATTTTATAACTGTTTTATTGCAACAATATTTGTATTTAAGTCTCCATTTTAATGCCTTGTGGTGTTTTTTTATGCATGTCACTAAGTTGTCATCCCACATAAATTGATGTGCAGCATAGGGTATTAAATCTACATAATGATTTTAAAACAGAAATAGTTGATGGTAAAATGTAAATGTTTTGCAAAAATTCCTTATAAAAAGTTTTGTAGTAACATTTCACTTGTAAATTTTTTTTGTAAAAAAAAAAGAAAATGAAAAAAAAAGAAGAATCCAGAAAAAAACCTGTTTCCCATATTCTAGAATTTAGACAATTATTCTGCCAGCAAAGCCTCTGGGGCTGTAATTGACATTTTTACAGTGCTGATTTGTATAAAATTTGTTTTTTGTGGATTTGGAAATAAAATCATGTACAAGTTGTTGCCTGCAATAACAATTGCAAGTAACCTATTAAAAATTCCCTTGAGTTTAACATGTTTCATTTAATTATGTATACTATAAAACAGCAATAAATTATTTGAACTATCAACCTTCTTATCATGAACACTGGAGAGTTAAATGCTTCTCACTGGAGAACACATTGGCAACCCTTCATAATTCCTCGTAGTGAGATCTGGTCACCATTTATCTGAACATACCGCCAAAGAACACCAATTCAAATTGCATGTTAATTTGTAGCCATTGCTCTAGACATTTATGGAAATTAAAATTTGATTTAGAGACACTTTTTACTTAAATATTTTAAGCAATCAATGTTAGGAAATTGTAGGAAGACCTGAAAACGAAAAACATAATTAAAATATTATTTAAGCTCACAGAATCACTGAGAAGCAATATAGGCCACATAGATGCCACAAAGACGACAAGCAGAAACTGTCTTTTCCTCCTGGGAGAGCCCTAAAAATCTCATGAAGACCTTTAGTAACGTGATGAATACATTATTGTAACAACTTCAGCTAACACATTTCCAAACTCAACAGCAGATACAGACATAGCAAAGCGAGGGTTTGGTGGCCAGGGTGGCGGGGGTAGGATGTTAGGCCACAAGAAAAGTACTCTGGCCCACTGACAGAAGACTCCAAAGACTCTAGGTTTTAGGTAGTAAGCAGGGGCTATAAGGTGTTTGGATAGAGAACCTTGTACAGCAATGTCCTAAAGGCATAGTTATGTTACAACTTTGTAAAATAATTTGTTAATAACAGTGACTGAATCAAAGAATTTGTTACTCTGTCAAATAAGACAGGAATTGTCAAAGGATGTTTTCTATCCAAAGTAAAGATACACTTCAATTACCTGAAAAATTCGCATTAGAAAGCATCAGGATGATATTGTATAAAGGGATAATGCAGGCCAGGCATGGTGGCTCACGCCTGTAATCCCAGCACTTTGGGAGGCCGAGGTGGGTGGAACACGAGGTCAGGAGTTCAAGACCAGCCTGGCCAACATGGTGAAACCTCATCTCTACTAAAAATACAAAAATTAGGCAGGCGTGGTGGTGCACACCTGTAGTCCCAGCTGCTCAGGAGGCTGAGGCATAATTGCTTGAACCCAGAAGGTGGAGTTTGCAGTGAGCTGAGATAATGCCACTGCACTCCAGCCTGGGCGACAGAGCAAGACTCTTATCTCAGAAAAAAGGGTAATGCAATTAGAAAACTTCATTGTGTTTTTCAATTTTTAATATAGTTTGGTTCTTGTACTTTTAGGAATTTCAGCCACATGAACAAGACAATCATAAAGAAAAAGGGATAAATCATCTTAAAAATTGACAGCTGTTGGTGTAGTAAGTTAGGAAAGTTGAAGTAGTGCTAAAAGCAACACTAATAGGGTGTGGTTTACAATGCCATTGGTAATGACAACTTGATAGAAAAAATACACAGTATTTGTTTATTTTTTAATTAAAAGTTCAGATGCTTAATGATAAGGGTGCAGAGACTTTAAGTGTCACAGCAAATTTGAAATACTTTATTCCTCTGTGAATCTGAATAATATATTGCTATATTTACTGCCCGAACAATAATGCCTGCTTAATATACACACAATCAACTTGTAATTCGGTAGCAGGACTTTTAAGGCATGTATTTTCCATTCTTTTAAGATTGATTGATTAGCATAAACTTTGGTCTCTGTTACTCTTAATAACAGGTGGCAATGAAATAATTTATTTTTGGATACCTGAGAGTAATCTCAAGTAGAAATAGTGGAAGGAAGGGAGGGAGGGAAGGAAGAGCATAAAGGCCTATTTGTAGTGCAGAGGGTTGATCTCCCTGGTTAATAGCTAAGCACCGTGCCAGGAGAGATCAACGGAGAGTCTTGACGATTTCAGGCTGGATTCCTGGTTCAGCCACTTAGTAGGCACACAACCGTGGGAAGTTATTGAACCTTTCAGCACCTCTCTTTTTCTACTTCGTAGAATAAAAGAGCAATGTTTATTAATGTTAAGCATTATGAGTAATACATAGGTCTGTTAAGATCAAATAAGAAAACTGTATTGAGTAACACATAGTTGTGTTTAATACATTGTTATTAATAAGTTAACCCAAAAGGCAGAGGGTGTCTTAGTCCATTTGGGCTGCTATAACAAGATACACTAGACTAGGTAGCATATAAACAACAGAAATTTATTTCTCACTTCCGGAGCCAGGAAGCCCAAGGTCAAGATGCTGGCAGATTCAGTGTTCATTCACTGGTTCATAGATGGTGACTTCTAGCTGTGTCTTCACATGGTGAAAGGGACAAGACAATTTTCTGGGGCCTCTTTTGTAATGACACTAATCCCATTCATGAGAGCTCTACTATCATGATCTAATCATTTCTCAAAGGTTCCACCTCCTAATATCACTGGCAATATTATTGGTAATTGGGTTTCAACATGAATTTTTGAGAGGCACAACTGTTCAGACCATAGCAGAGGGCATGGAATAGTTCCCAGCTGGACCAATGCTGAAATGTCTTGAAAATGGGCAACAATACATCAGAAAGTTAATTCTCAAGTCCCATTTTAAAAATGAAATTTCAGTGGCAATTTCCAAATTCAAACGTATTTTTCTCAAACTGTGAGCTACTTTGCCATACTCTACCTCAAAATTTTATGACAGTCTTTTTCCAATTCTAAGAAAAATTAAAGGTTTAAATCTTTTTTTTTTTTTCCTTGAGACAAGGTCTTACTCTGTCACCCAGGCACACACCACCATGCCTAGTGGGTCTTGAACTCCTGGGTTCAAGCGATCCGCCCACCTCTGCCTCACAACGTGCTGGAATTACGAGCGTGAGTCACCGCGCCTGGCCTATTTCCTAATTTTTAAACATTAATTACAATTATTATTTGCCTACCTCAAAGTGATAGCAGAGAAGCAAACCAGTGGACAAGAAGCAAACCAATTACTGAAAAACAAACAGCTGCTCATATATGTTGTTCACTAACTTTTGTGGATATATGTGTGGATGATTTTCTGTATTTAAAAGCATTCTCTATATTTAGAAATATATTTGTTAAATAAACCCAGGCATACAGGGCAAAAGTACCCCTCTTTTCAGCTACCTACCAAATTGCAGCCACAAAAAGAAAACATGCAATTGGGTGTTCAAAAGTTTCTTAGACAACTTCCTCTCAGACTTGGTTCAGGAAAGGATAATAAGATGCTCTACTTTTACTTTGCTTTTTAGATTCTTTGTGAAATAAGATAGGATATAGAATAAATGTCTAAACTTATAATGCCCTGCAAGGCTGAGGCATCTCTGCTGGCTGTAGCTTCAGTTGTCCATTTGTCCAGTTACAGCCTTCTTGCCCGTTTAACTCCTACCTTTGCTTCAGATCCTGTTCTTAACTGAGCTGCTCTCCTCATTCCCAAGCTCACCTTTGTTGGAGATGCTTTTTCCAATTAATACATTTATTGAGCACTTATTGTGTGCCAGATTCAGGCACAAGGGACGCCGTTTTTCTTTCCTATGCTAACTCTGCCTTCTTGCATCCCAACCTCAGCTGGATTTCTGGAGTTCCTTGAGATCCATTTGCCCTATGCCTAGGAATGGGCAGGTCAGCAGTTGCAGAGATACTGGAGTCCATTCAGACCATATCTACGAGGAGGAGCCCAGGCTCAGGTAATCTGAAGCGAGTTAAGATAACAGGTTTCAAGTCAGGGTCAGGGACTTAAGAAATCAGATGTGAGTATTAAGATCAGACAAAAGCAAATTATAGGGAAGAGGAGGGAATTAAACGAGCAGTTGTCATAAACGCCAGTTTGTCTTTGAATCATGTCTTTCTAGATGGTTGGCTTGGTTCAAATTTTGTTATTTATTATCCTGCTATGAAGTGTGGTTTCATAAATATTTTATGTATAGTAGTAGTATTTTTAGATGTTTAGATGTGGAACCATAATAAAGTTATATTTTCTGCTGGTAAAATTGTTCCTTGCTTGTATAATGTTATGCTGGAATTAAACACATCAGTAATTCACAGTGCTATGTAAAGGGTATTATGGCTTCCAAGTATTTGGTCACCTGAACAAGTTTGAAAATCACTGTTGAGTGCTGGGCACAGTGGCTCACGCTTGTAGTCCCAGCACTGTGGGAGGCCAAGGTGGGTGGATCACAAGGTCAGGAGATCGAGACCATCCTGGCTAACACGGTGAAACCCCATCTGTACTAAAAATACATAAAATTTTCCGGGCGTGCTGGCGGGCACCTGTAGTCCCACTTACTTGTGAGGCTGAGGCAGGAGAATGGCATGAACCCGGGAGGCAGAGCTTGCAGTGAGCCGAGATCGCACCAGCCTGGGAGACAGCGAGACTCTGTCTCAAAAAAGAAAAAAAAAGAAAGAAAAAAGAAAATCACTGTTGAGGAAAATAATCTAATGGCAAACAATAAGCTAGCTGAAAAAAAGATTCCAACCCAATTCAGTAATACCGTAAACGGTTACCACTTTAATGTAACTATTTTATGTTTTTGCAGCTCTTTACATTAGCTTATTCTTTGTCAAGTTCATATATGTATACATGAAATATATGTGTGTACATGTTAGGTGGAGCATCATATATGTTTATAGTTTATAAGTCAGAATTAAATTTATGTTACTATGGTTCGGCATTGTAGTTGCTTATTCTCACTGTCCCTAATTATGTGGACAGACATAAAATTGTTAGAAAATTAAACCCTATTCTGATTATCATTTATAACTTTATTTAAATTTCTTTTTCTTTTCTTTTCTATTTTTTTTTTTTTTTTTGAGATGGAGTCTTGCTCTGTTGCCCAGACTGGAGTGCAGTCTGGGCACTCCAGTGGCTCACTGAAACCTCGGCACGATCTTGGCTCACTGAAACCTCTGCCTCCTGGGGTTGCAGTTCAAGCGATTCTTCTGTCTTAGCCTCCCAAGTAGCTGGGACTACAGGTGCCTAGATAATTTTTGTATTTTTAGTAGAGACAGGGTTTTACCATTTTGCCAGGCTGGTCTAGAACTCCTGACCTCGTGATCTGTCCACCTCGGCCTCCCAAAGTGCTAGGATTATAGGCGTGAGCCACCGTGCTTGGCCTAAATTTTCGTTTTTATGGAGTAGGTTATGACTAGAACAGAGTTTTGGGTTCTATAGAAAAAAACTCATTTCTCCTTGTGTTGCTCTGTTTTTCACAATATTGTGGATGCCAATTTGAACTAAAAGTCTATGTAAATATGTCCACCAATTTGATAAATATGTCCACCAATTTGATAAGTAGCTGGAAGTACTTTTATTCTTGTGTCCAATTGTAAATGTAAACATGGACCTAAAGAAAAAAAGGGCAAAGCTAGAGAACTTTTTAAGTTGACCATTTTGCAGATATGAGTAGTAGTCTATATTTTTAGGAAAAGTGTTACCTTGTTTTAAAATGTTTTTAAATATTAATTTTTATTAAACCATCGTTTGTTTGAATCCATGGTTTTGACAATTCTCTAAAGAATTAGTGCTATGTGAAAAGAGATAATAATCACCAGAGATTATATTCAGAAAATATTTGTCTTCAGTTTATATATTTTGTTCTAATAGAAATATTGATCAGATTTATTATTTAAATATTTATGTCTCTTACTAAGAAAAATATAAGATGTCATTTAACTCTGGCATTGTTCAGAATACTTCCAAAATAGTTATTTTTTTAAATCAAATAACTCTCCTGCTTGAGTGTTTTTGTGCCTGAAGTATAACTAGGTTTAAAATACATCCATTTTTTGAACCCAGAGGACATTGCTTTGTTCTTAAAAATCTATAACAATCAGTCAAAATTTAGACATACTTAGATATCAAACTGAGAGGTACAAATTCAATTCAAATTCCATTCATTCCCCTCAAACAGTAGAATATAAAAGCAATGATTGGTTCTCATTATTATGAATACAAGAGTTCTATGGTCTGAATGTTTGCATCCCTCCAAAATTTGTATGTTGAAACTTAATCTCCAATATCATAGTATTAAGAGGTCGGGTCTTTGGTATCGGATTAGGTCCTGAAATCAGAGCCCTCATAAATGAGATTAGTGTACTTGTAAAGAGGCTCCAAAGAGTCAGCTAGCTCTTTCTACCATGTGAGGAAGCAGAGAGAAGGTGCCATCTGTAAACCAGAGAATGAGCCTTCAGGAGACACCAAGTCTGTGGGCACCTTGATCTTGGACTTCCCAGCCTCTAGAGCTGTGAGAAATAAATTTGTTGCTTATTAGTTGCTCAGTTAATTGTATTTTTGTTATAGCTGCCCGAATGTACTAAAACAAGGAGTAACAGTCAAAATATTTAATAAGGGACACAGCACAGCATTCATCAGTCAGAAGGAGTGCTGGACATAGTAGTGGAGGAAGGTCCTAGAGCAATTTCCCTCCCCTCCCCTTAGTTGCTGGGTTCTAGGGAGGTCATGGAGTGTTAGTATGGGAATCAGGAACTAGAAGTTTCTTGTATGGAATTACCTTCTTGTATGGAATTATCTCAATATTTTAATAACCAACCAGTGTGGTTATACTGGTGTCCCAGAATGTGCACCCTGAGTAGGTGTGTTTATTCTCTGCCCATGCTTCAGACTTCCAGTATGTGGGTTGAAAAACCCAATCCCACAACCATTCTTTTAATTATTAAGATAATAAAAAGGCCCATGTAGTTACATAAAGATTTTGCTGAGACACATGAAAATCAAGGGAAAAAGCAAGTGGTAAAGTCATTTCACTTCAGGATACTTAAGACTGACTCAAAAATTCCTGTAAAATGTATGTAAGATGCAGCTTCAGTGGATTATGATACCTCAAACCATCTTAAAAGGCAAATCAGAGAAAGGGAAATGATTACAGCTAGTTTGTTACGTCAACAAATGTGATTACTTCCTAAACTGTCTTTTCAGTGATTTTTCAAAAACGTCTGTTAACTGTATTTATTGAATATAAGACACAATTGATTATTTCATATGCCACTAAAAAACTCTGCCAATTACACTGTAATCCACTACTTTAATATCATTTAAAAGCTTTTTTAAACTTATGAAAGAGCTGTTAGACTTATTGGTATATTTTATCATATATAATTCTTTCTACATTAGAAATACAAGTGAAATATATTACCCAAAGCAATCTGTGGATTCAACGCAATCTCTATCAAAACACCAACGACATTCTCACAGAAATCAAAAAAAACAATGCTGAGATTTGTATGGAACCACAAAAGATCCTGAATAGCCAAAGCAATTTGAACAAACAGAACAAAACTGGGAGGCATCACACTACCAGATGTTGAAATATATTACAAAGCTATAGTACCCCAAACAGAAAGATACTGGCCTAAAAACAGTCTATGCAGACCAATGGAACAGAATAGAGAACCCAGAAATAAATCCACATATTCACAGCCAACTGACTTTCAACAAAGGCTCCAATAATATTTAACTGGAGGCCGGGTGTGGTGGCTCATGCCTGTAATCCCAGCACTTTGGGAGCCTGCAGTGGGAAGATCACTTGAGGAGTTCAAGAACATAAAATGGGGAAAGGACAGTCTCTTCGATAAATGGTACTGGGAAAACTATCCATATGAAGAAGAATAAAACTAGACCCCTATCTCTTACCATATACAAAAATCAACTCAAAATGGATTAAAGAATTAAAGGTAAGACCGACAACTGTGAAATCACTAGAAGAAAACATGGGGGAAACACATCAAGCCATTGGTCTAGGCAAAGATTTTTTGGATAAGACCTCAAAAACACAGTTAACAAAGCAAAAATAGACAAATGGGATTATACTAAACTAAAATGCTTCTGCAGAGCAAAGTAAAACAATTAACAGAGTGAAGAGACAACCTAAAAGATGGGAGAAAATATTTGCAAGCTATCCATGTAAGGGATTCATATCCAAAATGTATAAGGAACTCAACCAACAGCCAAAAAGCAAATAATTTGATTTAAAAATGGGCAAAATAACCTGAATCGACATTCCTCAAGAGAAGACATACAAATGGCCAACAGGTGTATGAAAAAAATACTCAACATCGCTAGTCATCAGGAAAATGCAAGTCAAAATGACAATGAGATATCATCTCATCCCAGTTAAAATGGCTGTTATCAAAAAAACAAAAAATAACAAATGCTGACAAGGATGCAGAAAAAGAAGGCCTCTTATATACTGTTGGTAGGAATGCAAATTAGTACAGTCATTATAAAAAACAGTATGGAAGTTCCTCAAAAAACTAAAAATAGAAGTAGCATTTAATTCAGCCATTCTACTACTGAGTATATATTCAAAGGAAAGGAAATCAGAATGTTGAAGAGATATTTGTACTCCCATGTTTATTGCGGCACTGTTTACAATAGCGAAAATATGGAATCAACCAAAGTGCACATCAGTGGACGAAAATGTGGTATATATACACAATGGAATATTATTTAGCTGTAATAAAATGATTTGTAATTTTTGGCAACATGGATGATCCTGGAGGATATTATGGTAAGTGAAATAAGCTAAGCACAGAAAAACACTGCACATTCTCACTCATA
>NW_012101366.1:4436048-4469607 GCF_000951045.1 Mandrillus leucophaeus
GGGGGCGGGTAGAGGGTTGGGGGAGGGATAGAGAGATTGGTTAATTGATACAAAATTAAAGTTAGGTAAGAGTAATAAATTCTATAGCACAGCAGAGTGGCTATAATTAACAATAAATTATGATATATTTTAAAATAGCTAGAAGAGAGGATTTTGAATGTTCTCTACACAAATAAATGGTAAATATCTGCAGTGATGGATGTGTCAATTACCCTGATTTGATCATTACACAATACATACAATTATGTCCCAATTTAAAATATATGCATATATAAATGAAATAGTTTCTTCACATCAGTGACTTTGTTTGTTTGTTTGTTTGTTTTTGAGACAGAGTTTCACTCTGTTGCCCAGAGTAGAGTGCAGTGGCATGATCTCAACTCACTGCAGCCTTGACCTCCTGGGCTCAAGTGATCTTCCCACCCTAGCCTCCTGAGTAGCTGGGACTGTAGGTGCACAAAACCATGCCTAGTTATTTTTAAATTTTTTGTAAAGACAGGGTCTCACCATGTTTTCCAGGCTGGTGTCAAACTCTTGGGTTCAAGTGATCCTCCTGCCTCAGCCTCTCAAAGTGTTGGGGTTATAGGTATGAGCCACCATGCCTGGCCAGTGATAACCTTATCATGTTTTTGCCCACGAGTGGTAGTTTTAAAACTATGTTCACAAATTTTTTTATACTCCTTCCTTCAATAAATGGAGCCTAATTCCTCTCCACTTGGGTGTGGCAGGGACTTAATGACTGGCTTCTAATGAATAGCATAAAGTGGATGTGACAGCTGTGATTTCAGGCACTAGGTCGTAAAACGTCACAGTGGCTTCCCTCTTAGTTGTTCTCTTGGATTATTTGCTTCAGGGCGGCCAGACACTATGTCATACATAATCCTATCAAGAGGCCCAATATGGAGAGGAACTCAGGTATCTGGGCAATAGCCACCTAAGTGAGCTTGGAAGTGGTCCTCCAGCCCAGTCAAGTATTCAGATGGCTGCGGCTCCAGCCAACATTTTGACTACATCTCATGAGAGACCCTGAACTGGCAAACCCAACTAAGCTGGTCCTAGATTCTTGACCAACAGAAATGAATAAATGTTTGTTGTTTCAAACTGCTACATTTTGGGGTCATTTGTTATGCAGTAATAGATAACTAACATACCATGAGTCAACAATTTTCGACCAATACGTTCTGTACCCTTAAAAGCATAAATGATGCAGCATTTCTTAAAAGGAGGCTCCATTATTATCTTTGAGAATTTTCTCTACACTAATGATATACATTCTGCAAGTTTTGCTGGAGATGTATGGACAATAATAACTATAACAGACCTGCCTGTTGGCAGACCACAAATGAGAGACCCATCTCACTTTCAAAGATGTTAAAATACGAGGGAAAAATGCGCATCATAGAATCAGTGAAAGACATTTTAGGTCATGTTTATTATATCCCTTCTGCCTCCATCAACTCCTTTCCTTCCCTAAGAACTTGATCTTGTCCATTTCAGGACAAACCTGAGGTTTGTAGGGGGTTACTGTATTCACATCCTCCACTTTACATGCACCGCACAGGGCTTGTTTGGTTATGGAGGGAAAAACTGTTGGTGTGAACTGAAAGAATGCTTTGTTAACTCAAACATTTCCCAGCCCAAGCCTCCTTTGCTATGAGTGTCACAAAGGGGAATACCTTCTTTGTGGGGTCCTGAAATTGCTGGGTAAATGGTGATGGTGGTTGTTGGGGAAGGAGCTTATGATGCTGGTGGAATTTTGGGTGTTAAAGAGAGCATATTAATCTTTAACGAACTGGGAATATTTCAGTTACATGTAATAGTCTATATCGCAACAATTCATTACCAGCATATTAGGTAATGCATATATATATATATATATATGGAGAGAGAGAGAGAGAGAAGTAAGAATGCAAACAATCAGCAGTGTCACACACAACGGGTGCATAAAGTAAACATAAAGACAGAGAATTACCTGACCTAACCACACTGATATCCTCCTTTAATCCTTCTCCAATAAGTAAGATATCACATATGGAAAGACTTTTAAACTATTAAGCATCAGACAAATGTACGCTTTAATTATATATGTGTGCTGCCTCCATGCTGAGAGGAGTTGCAGATCCTCATTTAATTCCCACCTGTGCCTGACTTTGAGTACTTTGTCTGAGCTCTCTCTTCATTTCTGATTTCTAGGAAAGGTATAAGGAACAGAAATAGAAATAATGATGTTTAATACGATTTAGAAGAAGTTCAGAGATAATTGTGCTTATACCCCCTACAACTTAACTATCTTTCATATTCTTTGGATGAATTTATTTAATCCCTAAATCTTCTTCATTCTCTGGAGCTAATACTCCCAAAATAAAGCTTCTTTCTTGTTCTGATCACCTGTAATTTAAATCTCATTTTACAGATTTATCCTTCCCCTTTTTTCCTTCAGGGACTCTAACTCTTTCCCTGACTGGAATTTCTTGGGTCACAGAAGTCCCTCCCTCCTTAACATCTTTGTAGTGCTTCTTTCAATTCAACAAATATATGAACAACAGTATTGCTAGAGGGCCTAGGTTAGATGCTGCAAGGGATTTAACAAAATGACCCAGTCCCTGATAGTGCCTGCCTTCAAAGGGCTTGGATACTTACAAGGAAAACTAAGAAAACTATACAATTACGTATAATGTAGGGTAATGTGTATTATATTGGTAAAGAAAAAGAAGACAAGTACTAGATGAGGACTTCCTCTCCTGAGATTCTTGTGGTTGTTTCTTTTCTTGATTGCTTACCTTTATTTATTCATTTATTTATTTATTTATTTATTTATTTATTTATTAAGACAGGCTCTTGTTCTGTCACCCAAGCGAGAATGCAGTGGTACCATCATGGCTCACTGCAGCCTTGACCTCCCAGGCTTAGCTGATTCTCCCACCTCAGCCTCCCCAGTAGCTGGGACTACAGGTGCATGTCACCATGCCTATCTAATTTTTAAAATATTTTTTTGTAGAAATGAGGTTTTGCCATGTTGCTCAGGCTGGTCTTGAACTCCTGGGCTCAAGCGATCCACCTGCCTCAGCCTCCCAAAGTGCTGGGATTACAGGCCTGAGCCACTGTGCCTGGCCTTGATTGCTTGCTTTTGACAGTTTTAGTACACCACAGTTTTTTTCTCTGTAGATATTGCAACATTATTCTTTCCTATAAATTCATCAGTTTTTTACTATTTTTCCTCCTTTAACTCTTACATTCATGTTATATTATACAGAGATGCTTCAGTTTGTTTTGTTTTGTTTGTTTGTTTGCTTTGAGACAGAGCCTAGCTGTCACCCAGGCTGGAGTGCAGTGGCACAATCTCGGCTCACTGCAACCTCTGCCTCCTGAGTTCAGACGATTCTCCTGCTTCAGCCTCCCAAGTAGCTGGGATTACAGGCGCACACCACCACACCCAGCTAATTTTTTTATATTTTTAGTAGAGATGGTTTTGCCATGTTGGCCAGTCTGGTCTCGAACTCCTGACCTCAGGTGATCCACCGCCTCGTCCTCTCAAAATGCTGGGATTACAGGCATGAGCCACTATGCTCGGCTGTTTTTGTTTTTTTAATTATTCTATCAAAACCAGCAGTGGTAAGACCATATCACTTTAATTTTATTTCTGCTTTGAATGGTCTTTACCGTATGAGTTGACATTCCTGCCTGTGATCTGCATGCATCTTCTATTGGTGGAAAATCCTTCTCTCCCTCCACCCTTGTCCACGTTATGTATCTGATGACCTAAACAGTAGCTCCCTGTTATATTTGTCCTTCACCTACTTATTTCTGTCTCTAAACCAGATACTAAAATTCCTCAAGTCACATGGTTTTCTCAATTTTACCTTGTTTTTCTTTTTCTCTTTGCAAAACCTTAAGTTGACCTCAGTCAGGGACTTCTGCTAGAATAAAGTTCCTTTAACATTTAGCCATACTTAAAAAAAATAGTAATAAAGTATTCATCATTTATGGGAAATCACGTTAGTGTAAAGTGGTATTTCCAATGATGTATTATATGTAGCAGTGGCATCTGAGACAAAAACACCTTCATACCTCTCTTGGTTGACTACCAAATGAATGCTTTTTCCCCTTCCCTCACTAAGAGAACCCGGATTTTCCTCAGGCTCCTCCTAGTGGCCGTATTCTTAGGAGGTGGCTGGAGATGAATCTTGAACTTGAGAGTGATGATTTAGGATATCTGGTGGAAGAAATTTCTAAGCAGCAAAGCATTCAAAACGTGGTCTGTTTTCGAACAGCAAAAGCTGTTCTAACAGCTGCTTCTAACAGCATATGGTCAGATGCATTCACAAAGAGATGGTCTGAAACTGGAACTTACATTTTAAAGGGAAATAGCATAAAAGTTTGGAAAATTTGCAATCTGACCATGTGGTAGAAAAGAAAAACTCATTTTCTGGGGAGGAATTCAAGTGGTTACAGAAATTTGCATAAGTAAAGAGGGGCCAAATGTTAATGGCCAAGAGAATGGGGAAAATGCCTTGAAGACATTTCAGAGACCTTCACAGCAGCCCCTTCCATCACAGGCCTAGAGGCCTAGGAGGGAAGAATGGTTTTGCTGGCTGGACCCAAGGCCCTGCTGCCCTGTGCAAACTTGGGACACTGCTCCCTGTATCCCAGCCACTCCAGCTCCATCTGTAGCTAAGAGTACTCCAGATACGCCTCAGGCTGCTGCTCCAGAGGGTGCAATAAGCCTTGATAGCTTCCATGTGGTTTTAAGCGTGCAGGTGCACAGAGGGCAAGAATTCAGGCTTCAGAGCCTCTGTCTAGATTTCAGAAGATCTATGGAAACACCTGGATGTCCAGGCAAAAGTGTGCTGTAGGGGCAGAGCTCTACTGGAGAACTTCTACTAGGGCAGTTTGGAGGGGCGATGTGTGTGTTGGAGAGCCCCCACAGAGTCTCCACTGGAGTCCTGCCTAGTAGAGCTGTAAGAAGAGGGCCACTGTCCTCCAGATCCCGGAATGGTAGATCCACCATTGACTTGCATTGTGTGCCTAGAAAAGCTGCATGCACTTAGTGCCACCCCATGAATGCAGCAAAGGGGTCTGTACACTGCAGAGCAACAGGGGAGAAGCTTCCCAAGGCCTTGGGAGCCCACCACTTGCATCAGTATTACCTGGATGTGAGACATGAAGTCAAAGGAGATGATTTTGGAGCTTTAATATTTAATGACAGCCCTGCTGGGTTTCAGACTTGCATGGGGCCTGTAGTCTCTTTGTTTTTGGCCAATTTCTCTTTTTTGGAATGGGAGTATTTAGCTAATGCTTGTACCCAAATTGTATCTTGGAAGTAACAACTGGTTTTGATTTTACAAGCTCATAGGTGGAAGGGACTTGCCTTGTTTCAGATGAGATTTTGAACTGTGAACTTTTAAGTTAATGCTGGCATGAGTTAAGACTTTGGGGGTCTATTGGGAAGGCATGATTATATTTTGAAATGTTAGAAGGATGTAAGATTTGAGAGGGGTCAGGGGCAAAATGATATGGTTTGGATTTGTGTCCCTACCCAAATCTTATATCAAATTGTGATCCCTAATGTTGGCAGAGGGGCCTGATGGGAGGTGATTGGACCATGGGGGCAGATATCCCCCTTGCTGTTCTCATGATAGTGAGTTCTCATCAGATCTGTTGTTTAAAAGTGTGTGGCACTTCCCCCTGCACTCTATTCTTCCTGCTCCAGCCCTGAAGAACATGCTGGCTTCCCCTTCACCGTCCACCATGATTGCAGGTTTCCTGAGGCCTCCCAGCCATGCTTCCTGTACAGCCTGCAGAACTGTGAGCCAATTATACCTGTTTTCTTTATAAATCACAGGTCATTCTTTATAGCAGTGTGAGAACGGACTAATACATTGCCCTTTTCCTTTCTCCTCAGGGCAGTCTTTTCCCTTTCAGTTATTCAGAACCTTCCTATTCTTTTAAAATTCTCTGCCCATCAAATTTTAGAGTTGTGAGATTGGATTATTCATCCTTATAGAATAATAGGAGACTGGAAATAATTATATATTGTTATTTATTAGTCTGGTACTGAAAGCTAAGTATGAATTCATCCTTGGGGTGTTCAGCATGAATACTATTTTCCCAAACAAGAGATTGCATATTTACCATACGTTAGATGAGTTATTTAATCTGAGTGTCAGCTGCCTTGTATGTTAAATGGAGATAATAACTGCAATATCTCTAGAGTCACTGTGAGAATTATGTGAGAAAAGTCACATAATCACACAAACTTGTAGTCATCCCCAGACCCCTGGCCACTCCTTCACAGAGCTCTTGGCACACTATCACTCTGTCCAACACCACTTCCGTAACAATTTTTAGTGCTTTCAATAGCCATAGAGATGATTCTTCTAAAGCCTTAATTATGTGACCTCTTCTCTTATAGTGATCCTCAAGTTCACCCTACCTCAGCTACTGACCCCACTGGTCTTACCCTAGACCTCTTCATTTCCAGTAACTGTAAGTAAGTACCCCCATTACATTAATTCACTGCTAACCATTATATTATTGCTGCTACCTCCTATCTTTCTAGCTCACTTACTCAACTACTCACACTTCAAAAATCTTTGACCCCATCTGGTTGAGCAATCCATTGATGTCATTGCCTTTTTATTGCCTCTCAATTTCTTCATGTCTTCACTTTCCTCCTTACCCAGTTTAGCTATTATAGTAAAATATTAATGAGTCACTTTTATATCCCCTGAATTCTCCTGCCCTAATGTCTCTCAATCACACTATCCTGGCAAAATCCAAACCAGTCATGGTTAAATCCAGCCAACATAGCTCAAATAACCATGCAGTTGAATAAGGTTGGAGGAAAACATCCAAATCCATGAGAATTACACTCAAGTGGGCCTTTATTGCTGCTCTGCAAATATACTATATTCCATAGTTTATTCACTTTTCCAGTCTCCTGAACACTTCCTCCCTATTTTGCATTCTTAGTTGATACTTTGCTTTTATTTCATTAGAAAATAGACACAATCAGGGCCAGCATGGTGGCTCACAAATCCCAGCATTTTGGGAGGCTGAGGTGGAGGATCACTTGAGGCATGAGTCTAGGAGTTCTAGACCAGCCTGGGCAATAGGGTAAAACCCCATCTGTACCAATAAAAGAAAAAAAAGAAGTTGAAAATAGACATAAGCAGAAGAGAACCTCCACAAACTCCCATCCCCACTTTTATCAAGCTACCTGTATCTTACTCTGCCTTTCCTCCTGCTTCTATGGATGAAATCTGTGTTTCTAAAGGTTAATCTCTATTTAAGGCTAGATTGCATCCTTTTCTTACCTACTCAAAGATAGCAATTCCTTCCTTTTCTCTCCAGCATCAGCAACTTTTCCCTCTCTATTGAATCACTTTCATCAGAAAAAGAAAATGCAGAGATATATTTTAAAAATAAGAAAATCCCTATAAAAAGAAAACTGTTTTGTTTCTAGACCTACTTTCTACTCTATTTCTCTGTTCCTTCTAGAAAGAGTTTTCCACATTTACTCTAAATTTTCTTCTTCCATTCTCTCTTAAACTTATTCCAACCAGACTTTTGACCCTACTGCTCCATTGACAGACTTCTTTTCAAAGTCATAAGTGACTGCTCCGTGTAATGAGGTCCAGCAGTTCATTCAAGTCTTCATCTTACTTGACCCCTCAGCATTTGCACAGTTGGCTACTCCCTTTTTCTGGAAGTCCTTTTTTTTTTCTGTTGGTGTCTAGAACTCTGCTTTCACTTGGTTCTCTTTGTACATCATATGCTTTTTATTTCCCACTCTACCTCAGCTACTCACTGTCATGGTCTTACCAGAGGCTTCTTCATTTCTGACAACTGTAAGTAACTACTCTGTTATTTCATTGCTAATCGATACACTCTCTCGCTGCTACCCCTTATCTTTACCAGTTTTCTTTTCAGCGTTCTTTACTGGTGCCTCCTCAGTCTCAGGGTTTGGTCTTTATACAACCTTAGGTAACCTCATCTAGTCTCATAACTTCAAATATAATTTCTGTGCTGATGATTTCCAAATTTATTTATCTAAGTTGGACCTCTTTCCTGAACCTCTACTATAAATCCATTTGTCATTTCACTATCTCCATGTGAATGTTTAATAGACACCTCACATTTTACATACCCAAAGCCAATTCTTCATTTCCTTCCTCAAATCTATTTTATTCTGCAGGTTTCCTTATCTCAGCATATATTTTTTCAAGACAGGGTCTCACTCTGTTGCCCAGGCTAGAATACAGTGTTGTGAGTGTGGCTTCCTGCAGCCTCAACATCCTGGGCTCAAGCAATTCTCCTGCTTCAATCTCCTGAGTAGCTGGAAGTATAAGTGCATGGCACCATGCTCAGGTAATCTTTTTAAAACTTATTTTTACTAGAGATGGGATTTCACTATGTTTCCCAGGTGGTTCTCAAACTCCTGGCCTCAAGCAATCCTGCCTCAGCCTGCCAAAGAGCTAGGATTACAGGCATGAGCACTGCACCCAGCCTCTCATCACATTTTAAAGCTATCCTTTACTTTGTCAGAAAAAAATTATATTAATTCATACTCATTACTTTTTATGTATCTTTTATTCAAATCATTAACAACTCCTTGTGGCTTCACTTTAAAAACATATTCAGAATCTAACCACATCTCATAACTTCTCTCTCCCTTTTAAAAAAATTCCAACTTTAAGTTCATTGGTACATGTGTAGGATGTGCAGGTTTGTTACACAGTTAAATGTGTGCCGTGGTGCTTTGCTGCACAGATCATCCCATCGCCCAGGTATTAAGTCCAGCATCCATTAGCTATTCTTCCTGATGCTCTCCCTCCTCCCACACCCCACCCTCTGGTAGGCCCCAGTATATGTCATTCCCTGAGTGTGTTCAGGTATTCTTATAATTCAACTCCCACTTGTAAGTGAGGATGCAGTATTCGGTTTTCTGTTCCTGCATTAGTTTGCTAAGGATAATGACATCCAACTCTATCCATGTCCCTGCAAAGGACATGATCTCATTCGTTTTTATGGCTGCACAGTATTCCATGGTATATATGTACCATATTTTCTTTATCCAGTCTATTATTGATAGGCATTTATGTTGATTTCATGTCTTTGGTGTTGTGAACAGTGCTGCAATGAACATATGAACATACACATGCATGTATAATATAATGATTTATATTCCTTTGGGCATTTACCCAGTAATACGATTGCTGGGTCAAATGGTATTTCTGCCTCTAGGTCTTTGAGGAATTGCCACACTGTCTCTCACAATGGTTGAACTAATTTACTCTCCCACCAACAGTCTAAGAGCATTCCTTTTTCTCCACAATCTCACCAGCATCTGTTGTTTTCTGACTTTTTAATAATAGCCATTCTGACTTATGTGAGATAGTATCTCATTGTGGTTTTGATTTGCATTTCTCTAATTATCAGTGATGTTGAGGTTTTCTTCATATGTTTGTTGGCTGCCTATATGTCTTCTTTTGAGAAGTGTCTGTTCTTGTCCTTTGGCCACTTTTTAATAGGGTTGTTTTTTTCTTGTAAATTTATTTAAGTTCTTTATAGATGCTAGGTATTAGACCTTTGTCAGATGGATAGATTGCAAAAATTTTCTCTCATTTTGTAGGTTGTCTGTTTACTCTGAGGATAGTTTCTTTCGCTGTGCAGAAGCTCTATCATTTAATTAGATTTAATTTGTCTATTTTTGCTTTTGTTGCAATTGCTTTTGGTGTCTTCATCATGAAATCTTTCCCTGTGCCTATATCGTGAATGGTATTGCCTAGATTTTCTTCTGAGTTTTGTTTATAATTTCGCATTTTGCATTTAAATCTTTAATCCATGTTGAGTTGATTTTTGTATATGGTATAAGGAAGGGGTCCTGTTTCAATTTTCTGCATATGGCTAGCCAGTTAATTCTCCCAGCACCATTTACGAAATAGGGAATCCTTTCCCTATTGCTTGTTTTTGACAGGTTTGTCGAAAATCAGCTGGTTGTAAGTGTGTGGTCTTATTTCTGGGTTCTCTATTCTGTTCCATTGGTCTTTGTGTCTGTTTGTATCTGTTCCTGTACCAGTACCTGTTTTGGTTGCAGTAAGTAGCCCTGTAGGATAGTTTGAAATTAGGTAGTGTGATGCCTCCAGCTTTGTTTGTTTGCTTGTTTTTTGTTTTTTTGCTTAGGATTGTCTTGGATATTCAGGATCCTTTTTGGTTTCATAAGAATTTTTAAATATTTTGTTTTCAGTTCTGTGAAGAATGTCAATGGTAGTTTAATGGGAATAGCATTGAATCTATAAATTGTTTTTGGCAGTATGGTCATTTTCATGATATTGATTCTTTCCATCCATAAGCATGAAATGCTTTTCCATTTGTTTGTGTCCTCTCTGATTTCTTTGATCAGTGGTTTATAGTTCTCCTCAAGAGGTCCATCATGTCCCTTGTTAGCTGTATTCCTAGGTATTTTATTATCTTTGCAGCAATTGTGAACGGGAGTTCATTCATGGTTTGGCTCTCACCTTGCCTATTGTTGGTGTATAGGAATGCTAGTGATCTTTGCACATTGATTTTGTATTCTGAGACTTTGTTGAAGTTGCTTATCTGCTTAAGAAGCTTTTGGGCTGAGACAATAGAGTTTTCTAGATATTGGATCATGTCATCTGCAAACAAAGATAGTTTGACTTCCTCTTTTCCTATTTGAATACCTTTATTTCTTTCTCTTGCTTGATTGCCCTGGCGAGAAATTCCAATACTATGTTGAATAGGAGCAGTGAGAGAGGGCAAACTTGTCTTGTACCAGTTTTCAAGGGGAATGCTTCCAGTTTTTGCCCATTTAGTATGATATTGGCTGAGGGTTTGTCATAAATGACTATTATTTTGAGGCATGTTCCTTCAATACCCAGTTTATTAAGAGTTTTTAACATGAAGTGGTGTTGAATTTTATTGAAGGTCTTTTCTGCATTTATTGAGATACTCTTGTGCTTTTTATCTTTAGTTCTCTTTATGTGATGAATCACATTTATTGATTTGCATATGTTGAACAAGCCTTGCATCACAGGGATGAAGTCTACTTGATCATGGTGGATAAGCTTTTTGGTGTGCTGCTGGATTTGATTTGCAGTATTTTGTTAAGGATTTTTCCATCAATATTGATTAAGGAATTGGCCTAAAGTTTTCTTTTTTTGTTGTATCTCTGACAGGTTTTAGCATCAGGATAATGCTGGCCTCATAGAATGAGTTAGGGAGGAGTCCCTCCTTTTCAATTTTTTGGAATGATTTCAGTAGGAATGGTACCAGCTCTTCTTTCTACCTCTGGTAGAATCCAGCTGTGAATCCATCTGGTCCTGAGCTTTTTTTGGTTGGTAGGCTATTTATTACTGACTCAGTTTTAGAACTTATTATTAGTCTATTAGGGGAGGCAATTTCTTCTTTCTTCTAGATTTTCTAGTTTATGTGCGTAGAGGTGTTTATAGTATTCTCTGCTGGTTGTGTGTATTTCTGTGTGGTCAGTGATGATATTCCCCTTATCATTTCTGATTATGTTTATCTGAATCTTCTCTCTTTTCTTATTAGGCTATCTAGCAGTCTATTTTATTGTTATTTTTTCAATTAAAAAACAGCTTCTGGATTCATTGATTTTTTTGAAGGGTTTTTCAGGCCTCTATCTCCATGGTTCAGCTCCAATATTGGTTATTTCTTGTCTTCTGCTAGCTTTGGAGTTTGTTTGCTCTTGGTTCTCTAGTTCTTTTAGTTGTGATGTTAGGTTGTTAAGTTGAGAACTTTCTAGCTTTTTGATGTGGGCATTTAGTGCTATAAATTTCTCTTAACACTGTTTTAGCTGTGTCCCAGAGATTCTGGTACCTTCTCTTTGTTCTCTTAGTTTCAAAGAACTTCTTGATTTCTACCTACATTTCATTATTTTTACCCAAGAATCAGTCAGGAGTGGATTGTTCAATTTCTGTGTCGTTTTGCAGTTTTAAGTGAATTTCTTTTCTTTTCTCAGACAGAATCTTGCTCTGTTGCCTAGGCTGGAGTGTAGTGGCACAATCTCAGCTCACTGCAACCTCTGCCTCCTGAGTTCAAGTGATTCTTCTGTCTCAGCCTTCTAAGTAACTGGGATTATAGGCATGCACCACCATGCCTGGGTAATTTTTGTATTTTTAGTACAGATGAGGTTTCGCCATGTTGGCCATGCTGGTCTCGAACTCCTGGCATCAAGTGATCCACCTGCCTTGGCCTCCCAAAGTGCTGGGATTAAAGGTATGAGTCACCGCCCTCAGTCTTGAGTGAATTTCTTAATCTTGAGTTCTAATTGGATCGTGCTGTGGTCCGAGAGACTGTTTGTTATGATTTCAGTCCTTTTGCAGTTGCTGAGGAGTGTTTTACTTCCGATTATGTGATCAATTTTAGAGTAAGTGCCATGTGGCAATGACAAGAATGCAAATTCTGTTGTTTTGGGGTGGAGAGTTCTGTTGATGTCTATCAGGTCCCCTTGATCGAGAGCTGAGGTCAGGTCCTGAATATCTTTGTCAATTTTCTGTCTCAATGATCTGCCTAATATTGTCAGTGGGGTGTTAAAGTTTCCCACTACTATTGTGGGAGTTTAAGTCTCTTTGTAGGTCTATAAGAACTTGCTTTATGAATCTGGGTGCTCCTGTATTGGGTGCATATATATTTAGGATAGTTAGGTCTTCTTGTTGAATTGAATCCTTTACCATTATGTAATGCCCTTCTTTGTCTTTTTTGGTTTCTGTTGGTTTAAAGTCTGTTTTGTGAGAGACTAGGATTGAAACCCCTGCTTTTCTCTGCTTTCCACTTGCGTGGTACATTTTACTCCATCCTTTATTTTGAGCCTATGTGCGTCTTTGCAGGTGAAATCGTCTCTTGAAGACAGCATACTGATGGGTCCTGGTCCTTTATCTAACTGGCCATTCTATGTCTTTTATTTTATTTTTATTTTTTATTTTATTTTATTTTATTTTTTTTTTTGAGACGGAGTCTCGCTCTGTCGCCCAGGCTGGAGTGCAGTGGCCGGATCTCAGCTCACTGCAAGCTCCGCCTCCCGGGTTCACGCCATTCTCCTGCCTCAGCCTCCGAGTAGCTGGGACTACAGGCGCCCGCCACCTCGCCCAGCTAGTTTTTTGTATTTCTTAATAGAGACGGGGTTTCACCGTGTTAGCCAGGATGGTCTCGATCTCCTGACCTCGTGATCCGCCCATCTCGGCCTCCCAAAGTGCTGGGATTACAGGCTTGAGCCACTGCGCCCGGCCTCTATGTCTTTTAATTGGGGCATTTAGCACATTTACATTTAAGGTTAGTATTGTTATGTGTGGATTTGATCCTGTTATCATGATGCTAGCTGGCTATTTCGCAGGCTTATGTGGTTGCTTCATAGTGTCACTGGTCTGTGTATGTACTTCAGTGTGCTTTTGTCGTGGTTGGTAATGGTTTTTCTTACCATATTTACTGCTTCCTTTAAGAGCTCTTGTAAGGGAGGTCTGGTGGTAACAAATTCCCTCAATATTTGCTTGTCTAAAAAGGATCTTATTTCTCCTTTGCTTATAAAGCTTAGTTTGGCCAGATATAAAATTCTGGGTTGGAAGTACTTTTCTTTAAGAATGTTTAATATTGGCCCCCAATCTCTTCTGGTTTGTAGGGTTTCTACTGAGAGGTCTGCTGTTCGTCTGAAGGGCGTCCTTTTGTAGGTGACCTGGCCTTTCTCTCTGGCTGCCCTTAACACTTTTTTCTTGGAAAATTTGATGATTATGTGTCTTGGGGATGATCTTGTGGAGTACCTTTCTGTGGTTCTCTGGATTTCCTGAATTTGAACATTGGCCTGTCTTGCTAGGTTGGGAAAGTTCTCCTGGATGAGGTCCTAACATATGTTTTCCAATTTAGTTTCATTCTCTCCATATCCTTCAGGGACATCAATTAGTCATAGTCTCTTTATATAATCCTATATTTCTCAGAAGTTTTGTCCATTCCTTTTCATTCTTTTTTCTCTATTCTTAATCTGCCTGTCTTATTTCAGAAAGGTAGTCTTCAAGCTCTGAGATTCTTTCCTCTGCTTGGTCTACTCTGCTATTAATACTTGTGATTGCATTGTGAAGTTCTTGTAGTGGGTTTTTCAGTTCTATCAGGTTGGTTATGTTCCTCTCTAAACTGGTTGTTTTGGCTGTCAGCTCCTGCATTGTTTTTTGTTTGTTTGTTTTGAGATGGAGTCTCGCTGGGTCACCCACGCTGGAGTGCACTGGCATAATCTAGGCTCACTACAGTCTCCACTTCCCAGGTTCAAGTGATTCTCCTGCCTCAGCCTCCTGAGTAGCTGGGATTATAGGCATGTGCCACCAGGCCTGGATACATTCTGTATTTTTAGTAGAGATGGGGTTTCACCATGTTGGCCAGGCTGGTCTTGAAATTCTGACCTCATGTCATCCGACTGCATCGGCCTCCCAAAGTGCTGGGATTACAGGTGTGAACCACCATGCATAGCTCCTGCATTGTTTTTATCATGATCCTTAGCTTCTTTGCATTGGGTTACGACATGCTCCTTTAGCTCAGCAAAGTTCATTTTTATATTTTTATCCACATTCTGATGGCTACTTCTGTCATTTCAGCCATCTTAGCCTCAGCCCAGTTCTGAGCCCTTGCTGGAGGAATGTTGCAGTCATTTGGATGAAAGGGGGTTGAGTCTAGCCACTCTTCCATAGGGCTGCTGTGGTTTGCTGGGGGTCTGCTCCAGACCCTAGTTACCTCAACTTTTTCTTTACCTAGAGGTAACACCAGTGAAGGCTGCAAAACAGCAAAGATGGCAGCCTGCCCTTTCCTCTTGAAGCTCCATCCCAGATGCGTACTGACCTTTTGCTGGCCCAAACATACCTGTAGGAGGTGGCTGGAGACCCCACTTGGGAAGTCTCACCCAGTCAGGAGGAACAGGATCAGGGACCCACTTAAAGAAGCAGTCTGGCTCCTTTTGGTAGAGGAGCTGTGCTGTGTTGGGGATCCCTTCAGCTCCTGATTGGTTTGAGCTCTCCAAGACCCATAGACTTGACTGACTGAGACACCCAAACAGCCAAGTTGGTAGCCTGTCCTGCACTCTGGGCAATCCATCCCAGGGGGAATTTAGAACTCTGTTGGCTGTAGAACATGGGTGGGGGTGCCAGGAGGCCCCAGCTGGCTGCATTCTCTTTTCTTAGCTGTATATTACTCCATTGTTTGAATGTTAGATAGTTTATTGAACCCCTCTCCTATGGCTGGATATTTGGCTTATTTCCCGTCTTTTGCTCTTACCATTAGTGCTATAATGACTAACCTTGTGTATAGATTTCTAGAATAAAGATGCATAGAATTTTTTCTAGAAATCAGTGAATTCTATGGGGTTATATCATTTTGAATTTCCAGAAGTGATGTACGAAAGTGCCTGTTTCCCCAGTCATGCCAATAATATGATGTCAGTCTTAAAGCTAATAAGTGAAAAAGTAGTATTGTACTCTTGTTTGAATTTGCATTTTTCTTTTGTGAGGGAAGTTGAGCATCTTGTTATATGTTTAAGGGACATTTGCATAATTGAACACGGTTCAGCATTTCATGTTGATATACTAGTCAGCAAGTTGGAAAGACAAGAGGAAATGGAGAACTGGGAAATTCTAAGGGTATGATATAAGCATTTTATACCTCATTTACTTTCACTTCACATTAGCTACAAAGAAAATTTCCTAGTTTCCCTTTTAGCTAATGTGAAGTGAACGTAAATGAGGTATACAGTTTGGGTGAACATGAGTCCCATTAAAACTTGGAATAGGGGTAAATGTTGTATTACCAAGAGAAGGAAAAGGTGAATGGACACTGGGGACAGTTAGCAGTTTCTGCTACATCATCTTCTTTTAAGAAAATCCTAGCTGTTATCACAGCCCTATGAGATTTTTGTCTCATATTTCTTCTTTGTCCTTATCTCTTGCTATTCTCCCTCTTACTGGCATTCTTGCTGTTTCTCCAAAAATCAAGCATCCTCTCTTGTGGGTCTACTTGCTCTTCCCTCTGCCTGAAATGTTCTTCCAAAACCCATGGCTCACTCTCAGAATTCTGCTCAAAAGTAAGCCCTTCCTTAAACACTGATGGTAATTAACATGCTCTCCATACCCAACCTTTTACAGTCTGTTGCTTTTTTTCTTAGAATTTATCATTTGTGTCAATCAAGGAAAATGACGAGACAAGTCTCAATCATTTTAGGAGATTTGTTTGCCAAAGTTAAAGACACGCTGGGAGACAAGTCTATGCTTTTCTCCAAAGATAAATTTGAGGGCTCCAAATTTAATGGGGAAAGGGGAGGATATTGAGAAGCACACAGTTTTCACATAAACAAAAGGGGGCAGAGGAAGAATGTGAGGAATCGCATTTTACATAAGATAACAAAATGGGGTAGGGGAACAATCAGATACTCATTTGTGTCTGGTGGGTGATTGCACCTGGAAAGACAAGCTATCAATTTGCATTACCATGGTGAAGTTTTAACAGCTCACCAATAATTTGCCTGTGGGCAAAGTATGGAGGAGGCATGTAGCCTTTCATCTTGTAGCCATCTTATTTAGGAACCAAAAGGGGGAGGCAGGTTTGCATGACCCAGTTCCCAGCTTGACTTTTCCCATTGGCTAAATGAGTTTAGAGTCCCAAAATTTAATTTCCTTTCACATGTGACATAATAAACATATTATATCTTTGCTTGCCTAGTTTCTCATATTTTCCCTCCACAACTAATAATAAATGTGCCAGGCATGGCCTAAGTGTTTGTGCTTTTAACCTATTTAAGCTGAATTATTTCTCACAACAACTCTATGTGGTATATCATTTACTATTACCATACTACCACTACATAACAAACCTCACCACAACTATGTACCATACTATCACTACATAACAAACCTCACCACAACTATGTACCATACTATCACTACATAACAAACCTCACCACAACTATGTAGCTTAAAACAATAATCACTCATTATTTACATGCATCTGTGGGCTGACCGAGGGTAGACTGATCAAGACTAGCCCTCGCTGGACTTGCCTCTGAGCTACAAAAGTCGGGTCCAGGCTGGTTCCTTGCATTAGCAAGCTAACTAGGGATGTTCTTCTCAAGACAGTGGCAGAGGCACAAGAAGGCAAGCCTCACCATGCAAAGACATTCCAAGCCTCTGTTTGCTACTACACTTGATCTTAGCCAAAAGAAGTGATGCTTTTTGTTTGTTATGTCTGCCAATATCCTATGGACCAAAGCAAGTCACATGACCAGCCACAATTTTAATAGCACAAAAAGATATAAGCATACTCTTTCCACGAAGGTGGGGTTGGGGGAGAGATATTTGCTAAAAACTAATCTCATCTACTATTTTATTTTTCCTATTTCAGGTGAGGAAATTCAGGCACCCAGAAAATAGAAATGGAATGCAAATTCAGTTGGTATAGCTCCTCTCTATCCAGTAGAATCTAGCCTGTATCACCAATATGAGGGTAGAAACTTAATCGGTTTTGTTTTCTGTTATATTTCTCAACACCTAGAACAGTGCTTGTCACTTAGTAGGCATTCAGTAAAGATTTGTTAGACAAATGAAAGAACTCAGCACAGTACATGGCACATAGTTGGTATTTGATCAATGTTAGCTATTATTATTGAGAGAAAATATATAAAACTTGGGAAAAAGGTAAAGGCATATTCATTCATTGTCACATTGAAACACTGCTTCACTGGCCAATGAAAGGATTATTAATTATTTAGGGAAAAGTATCTTTTTTGGACTCATTAACTACTATTGATCAAAGGCTCAAACTCTGTGAAGTTATGTTTTTATTTACAGATTTTTGTTCATTACAGATGTAATTTATTTCAGAAAAACAAATTATTTTTCAAAAAACAAAGGATTATTTTGCCCTGTATGGCATTAATGGTATTGTATTGAACCTAGCAATCTGACTCACCCTATCTTTCTCCAATGCTGCTAAATTTCTTTCTCTAACTGTCTTTGGAACTCACATCATTTTGTTGCTTTCCTCATTTATGAGTTAAATAAATCGTTGACATGTCTTCATCCTGTATTTCGAGTTACATATTTAACTTTTTGGAAATTGCACTTTAAAGTTAGCATTATTTAAACAATTTTCCTGCTAGATTTGAAAGTGGTTATTTACTTTCAATTTAATTCAACTATTATTTACAGAATTCCTGGTTTTCTAAGGTACAGGGATGTGAAGCTGGAATATAAGAGGGGAGAGAAGGAACTGGTGATTGCTAGCCTTGTATACCAGCAACTGGGAGCCCCAAAGACTAATATGGATGATATAAAGCAGCCCTGACAGGCTAGAAGTCATTATCAAAGTTTTCCAAGGGCCTGTGTTATTTCAAGATTCTGATCATATAACTGGAAATGTATAGATGGTTTTCAAGGGCAGTTAATATCCTGAAAAGAAAAAAAAATTTTGAAGCCCCATCTTCTGGAAATGTTTATCAACATTCAGGTATTAAATGGACTATTGTGGGCAACGGTCCTTCAGTAGCCCCCATCGAAGAGGTGGGGGCTGAAGACTTTAGTTTGAAATAAACAATTAACAAAGGAGACTTAAAAGTTCAGTGTGAGGACTCCTCCTCAAAATTCTGGTTACTTTAATAACTAGAATTTCCATATTAGTCTCAACAAAAGCCACTAATGGACCACAATGAAATCCTAGTTCAGTATCATGAAACTGTTTTTAATTTGAAGCTTTTCCTCTTTGACCTTTTTACTCTTGAATTAAATGATAAAT
Organism: Mandrillus leucophaeus; assembly: GCF_000951045.1. Classification (NCBI taxonomy): domain Eukaryota; kingdom Metazoa; phylum Chordata; class Mammalia; order Primates; family Cercopithecidae; genus Mandrillus; species Mandrillus leucophaeus. The sequence continues at coordinate 4,454,844 of NW_012101366.1, forward strand.
CTATAGATTTTCGGAACGTTTTGGAGATCACGAAAGGGCACTGTGAGTTCTCTTACTGGGTGTATGGACATTCCAGTAAGTGTCAGGTTGAGGATGGGAATCAGGAGGACTTTGAGTACTTAGATCTTGGATTCCCACAACTAGGAAAGTTAAATTGCAGGACTGGCTCTTTTCTGGTAATATTTGGACACCTTGGGAAAGGTGAATAATAGCCTTCAACTTGAGCCCCGAAACTTCTCTGTTACTTATTTTTGTAACTTAGTCCCTTGCCCATAAAACAAAGACTGACTAGTCAGAGACCTGGCTTTCTACGGATTATTCTACGGTCAAGGTAAGAGATATAGCACGGAGCTCGGCACAAGAGAGCATTGCTTCATCCAGAGCACTTAACCAATGCTGGGATCCCCATCAAGTGTCCAGTAGGCGAAGGAGCCTGAGGGCAGTGGAGCTAGTGCACGGGGGAGCTCAGACCGACCCGGACACGCGTCTTCTCTGCCAGGTTCGGGACCTAGAGCCCGAGGGCCGCTCCCCTCGGCCTTGGCCTTGGCGTCCACTGGACAGTGGCGCGGTGCGCTCACTCCGCCCCCAGCGGGCTGGGGCGGGGACACGGTCCCCCGGGAAACGGGACGCGCTGCTTGTCCCAGGCCTTCTCCTCGGCCTGCCAAGCTACGGCTGTGCGCAAGTGGCGCGGCTAAGTAGCAGCAGGTGGGAGACTAGGATCTGCGCTCGCGGCAACCGCGGAGGAGGGTGGGCGCCTCCCGAGGTGTCCTCGCTCACTTCGGGCTGGCCCAGAGTCTCGGGTGAGGAGCCAGCCGGCCCCGCGTTCCCTCGGACGGTTGCCCAATGGCAGCCCCGGTGGTAGCCCGGGAGGCGCGAGACTTCCGAGAAGCTCCGACCCTTCGCCTAACGTCGGGGGCCGGCCTGGAGGCAGTGGGCGCTGTGGAGCTCGAGGAGGAAGAGGAGGAGGAGGAGAACGAGGAGGAGGCGGCGGCCAGGAGAGCGCGGAGTTTCGCCCAAGACGCGCGGGTGCGCTTCCTCGGCGGCCGCCTGGAGATGATGCTGGGGTTCACGGAGGAGAAATGGAGCCAGTATTTGGAAAGTGAGGACAACCGGCAGATTCTTGGGGAGTTTCTGGAAAGCACTAGCCCGGCTTGCCTTGTGTTCAGCGTCGCCGCCGCGGGGCGCCTTGCGGCTTCCCAGGAGGTAAGAGACGACGGACAAGGGGACCTGCCCACCCAACAAAACTACCCAGGGGAGACAGCCCAGTCGGGCCCCTTTGCATTCCCGCGGGGCGCTCACTCGGGCACTTTGACAAACTTGGCTTGAAGTCCCCATCCTGAGGCCCGCAGAACTGCTCCCCACGTGCACCCACTCTGCAGTTCAGCAGCTTCAGGTTAGTTTCCTAGGTCAGCTGTTTGTATCTGATGGAGAATCCCCCGTTGAGCCTGTTCGACCAGAGTAATGCAAGAAAACCAGCGCTTTCTTTAGCTGCTTGGGTGTTAGGCGCAAGGTGGGCTTTCTGTGCCAAAAACTTGCCTTTCAATTGCTCTTGGGTCTCCCTGAAGTCACATCCTTTAAAAAAGGTGGTGTTTGGCAGAGCGCATGTAACTTGTCACGTATTTTGACTACGTGCCAACCACGCTTCACCCCAGGCAAAAACATTGAGTCCTTAAGGAATGCCCATGCAGTCTTCGCACACATGGGTGTTTACTGACCATTTAGGGGGAGCAGTTCCCTCCTTCCTTCCTCTCTTTTTCTTCTTGAATTTAGATTACTTGTCCACTAAAAGGTTAACGTATCATCTAACGTACAGCACTTGTATTTAGTATTTTTCAAGTATGATGAGTTAGGAGCAAGATTCACAATTTTTAAATAGCGCCGTGCTCAGTTTAACATGTTATATCGTTTTTATCACTAGCTGTGGTCATTATAATAGTTGGGAAATAGGATCTCAGATAAGAGAAACAGGAAGGCTGCCTTAGGGTATTGTGAATTTTGAATTCTTTTGTTTTAGTACTCTCCTAATTGTAATTTTTTAAAAAATAAGTTTGTCAGTAGATAACACGATAGAACACTTAACTCTAGTATTACCTAAGTTAAATAGTTATTATAACGTTCAATAAAATGACTCAGTAGTTGTGGAAATGTTAGCATGTTTTGGTTATACATTTCTGTTCTTTGATAGAAATACAAATTAACCTCTTGTGCCTTGTCTTTATCTCAGTTTGGCTTATTTCCAAACCAGAGAAGATTATAAAAACCCATTAGGATTGAAACATTCTACATGCCTACATGCTCCTTATTTGTTTTTAGTTATAGGATTTTTTTTTAAATATATAATGATCTGGTATAACTGACATGCCTTTAAAAAGGTGATATTTCCACACCAGTAATGCTGTGAAATTAGCATTATAAAAGAACGAAGAAAACTGTATACTCTGCATAATAGGGAAGAGCGGTAGAAGGACCTTGTTCATAGAGCAGGCAAGACACCAGGTTTTGTTTCTTCTGCTAGCAATACAGCTACAAGTTGGATATAGTAAATCCTGCTCGTTAACAAGAACACAACATGGTGAACTAGAACTAATTATCCTGCTCTTGTTTTAGATTCCAAGAGATGCAAACCATAAACTTGTTTTTATTTCCAAGAAGATTACTGAAAGCATTGGAGTGAATGACTTTTCTCAAGTGGTTTTATTTGGAGGGTTACCTGCATTGTCTCTTGGACATGTATCTGCTTTCCTTGATGAGGTACTGTACTGGTCTGTCTTTAATATTTAAAGCTTTCACTTATCTCCGTGACATTTGGAATTATTCAGGACAACTCTTATAATTAAAAGAAGAGCTAGGATGGGGAGGGGAAGAGAAGGGGATTGTGGGGGCGGGGAAAGCTTGTAGAAGCCAGGAGTCTCTAGCCAGGTGAATGGAGTCATAACATCTACACTGTTCCTGAAAGGAGCTCATGCTTACAGATGCTAATATTCAATGGGCAGCAGTTGCAGGGATCATTCTCTCCCTTTCTTTTTTCCAAGATAATAGAAGCAAATAAAAAGCAACTTGAATAGGCTCTTGCACCTTAGCAGTAGGTTTTAAACTTCACATTCAGAGTAGAGACAAATTTATACTTTGAAAACGAGTATTATCAGTTCTTTTTTATACTTGTTAGAAACTAACAGTTAAAGACTTAAGTTTCACTCATGGCAGATAATGGGAAAAGGTGATGAAAGTGTTAGAAATGGTTCTTAAAATTTCTTTTTCTCTTCTTAAATTAGAGAAATACTCTTCAACCAATGTTACTGACACTTGAATGTGCGTAAGAACTGCCTGGGGATTTTGTGAAAGAGGCTGGTTCATTCAGTCTAGAGTGGAGCCCGAGGTTCTGCATTTCTAACCTGATGCTGATGCTGTTTGTTCATGGACTAGCTTGGAAGAGCAACTACCGAATAACCAGGTTCCATGGAACTAGAACCTCGGCTCTCAAACTTTGCTGAACATTAGAATCACCTGGGGGAGCTTTTAACATCATGCCTCGGTCACCCCTCACCAATTAATTTAGAACGTCCTGAATGGGAGCCAGGTGGCAGCAGTTGTTTAAGATCCCCAGGTGATTCTAACGTACAGTGAGCTTTGGGAACTGCCTGGTTAGATATCTGTCTACCAGGCCAATTTCTAAATCAGACCTCTTTAATCAGTGTAGTCCTGCCAAGGCCGATATTTAAGGTAGGAAAAATTGCTGACATATTTATTACTAGTTATTTAGCAGTCTCTCATGATCACACCTCTTCTACTTTTTGAGTGTCTTCTGTCTTTTTCAAGGGAGGTGTTTTCCTGCTGGACTAACCAAAGTCTCTCACCCCTAACTTCTGTACCCTGCCTGGGTTTCCCTTTGCTCCTGTTGAATTTAATTGACTTTAACTGATTTCAGGGAGGTGCTAGGAAGACAGTCTTTTAACTTCAGTGCCAGGAACAATTTTTGGTATGCAGCAAGTGCTCAGATTTTAATTGAACTGAATGAATCTGATGACTTCGGTTCATTATGTGAATCTAGACCACTATCAACTGGAACTTGGAGGGGCAGGGTTACATTATGAGATTCTTGCTCTGCTGTGTCTGGCAACAGAAGATACAAGCCTTTTCCAAATTTCTCTTCTCTTTGTCTCAGTACCAGGATCTGCATAACATTCTGAAAAAGGTATGCCTGCCCCTCAACATTATGATTTGTTTCCATATGTTGTTATTTGTCACCAGATTGTATTATATAATTATACTTAGCAAAAGTATTTAAAATGTCATGTGGTTATTTCTTTATGTATCACGCTGGCCCACATTTCAAAAGAAACAATAATTGTGAATGCTTACCAAAGCCTAAAGGGAAGATCATTTGGTTCTTCTCAGTCAATATCTGGGCCCCATCCTTGGAAATTCCAATTTAAAAAATCTAGAGGGGCCCAGGCTCCTGTATTTTGAAAGTGTTTCCTCAGTAATTGTATTGAATGGTTTAAGAACGGTCATAAAGGGAAACCCCACAGTTTAAAAAAAGAAACAGAAGGTAAGTAAAGAGATCCACAGCAAAGGCACATTTGCTCCTTTATCTACAGGTGTATATGTGCTTGGTGAACCTTACTTTGGTTCATAGAGAAAGTTTATTTTTCTTACAAATGCAAAAACTACACGAACTTATACCTAAAATAAGACAAAACCTCAAATTAATTGACTTACTTTGTATATATTTGATAAAATTTATTGTAATTAATAAGTACATCCCAGGTCTATTTGCTTTAAATCATATTTCTAGAGATACTTTAGCTGTTTGAGTTACTAATTGCTTTCCAGAGCATGTGGCTCAGAGTTTCCTAGTGTTTTATCTACAGCTCATGATACAAACATTAAGTTTTAAAAGAAGTTGGCTTTGTCATAGAATAATGTGAGAAACACATTTATCCTTCCAAACCCAAAGGATGGACTCGGAGACACACAGAACAGCAGAAGCAAGACTTTTAATGGCGGTCTTGCAAGATGGGGTGTTTGGTAGGCGGGCACACCCGGGGCAGTTACAGCAAGTAATTTATCTCCTAGCACATAAGTCCCTCTCCCAGTTCCTCACTGGTTGATTACTATGGGGTTACAATCTTCCTGGACATTGCGTAAGTTTCATTATGCCCCTTGTAAGTTTATACCCTGGCCCCCTTCCTCGCTTATATTTTGATTTCCCAGTAATGAAACTTTCTTCCCTTTTATGGACTGACTCCTCTTCTACATTCTGTTCACTTATTATAACTTTCTAGGTGCATGAGCCATAGGTTTGTCATATCCACAGGCTGGCTGCCAGTACTTAGATTTATCATGGCTTGAAAATGGACCATTTAAAATGTTTTCTCACAATTTCCCTCCTCTTTTCTATTTACTTTCTTTGGCTTTATTTTTGTCCAAACCCTTTTGGTTCTTGAATCATTCTAGAAGTTGTTTACTTTTTTTTTTTTTTTTTTTTTTAGGAGAGTGAGTTTAATTTGGTTTCTAATAGTACAGGTTATTTTGCTAGTAAGTTATGCACATTTGTTTATTAATAGCTCTTTTAATTTTTGTGCTAGTCCCCTTACACAGGGGGAATACAACATCCTACTGCTGTTAAAACTCCTGCCCCATTTATGAGAGATGTAGGAATTGAACCTATTATACCTTTTCATATTTTAAAACAACCTTCTACCCAACACATTAATGGGTTATTAATTTCAGCATTTTTTGCTAGTTTGTTGGCTAGGGTTGTTCTTGTAAAGCTTTTGTGATGGTGCCATCTGGGACGGTATTCTTGGGAATGAAAATACAACACTTCCCACCCAGCATAACACATATACCCCCTTTTTCTGCTGGTATCATGTCGAGTGCAAGACTGTTTTCTCAGGCTATTTGGCTGGTGGCATTTAACTGGCTAGCTACCCCTTTGAGGGCGTCCTGAGTATAATTGATGAATTTTTGTTGAATATAATAGATATAGTTAATTTAATCCATATTTTTATTAATAGTTGACCACCGAAAGAGTGCTAACTTAAACCCAGATCCCTTTGGTTTTGGGCCTTAAATGTATTAGGCACCCCCCTAAGGACTCCTACTGAGTTAACATATATATTGGGATTAAAAGAATTTGTCAAATATCTCCAGTTTTAGTGGCCATGTGTATTTTTGGGTATCTTAGGAAATGCCAGAGTGAAGGCAATTGGTCTAAAGTACAAGTCCTGATCCAACTGGAGGGTAAGAGTTTACAGAGGTTCCTTTTCCCACAATACCACCAGACATTAGCCTGGGGCATATGGATACCTGGGTAATTGCCATTGCTTGACTCACTTGTGATATTTAGGAAGTGGGTGCAATTGAGAGTTCTCCCATGGGCTTATTGAATTTTGCCCCCTGCCTAGAGAGGCAAGAGGAGTGGATCATATTGCCTGTGGAGAATGAGGGAATTGCTCTGGGATCTGACCTCCGCAATGCGGGAAAGAGCAATGGCAGACTTTTTTTCTTTTTGAAACAGAGTTTTGCTCTTGTTGCCCAGGCTGGAGTGCAGTGGCACAATCTCGGCTCACTGCAATCTCTGACTTGTGGGTTCAAGCGATTCTCCTGCCTCAGTCTCCTGAGTAGCTGGGATTACAGGCACTCGCCACTGTGCCTGGCTAATTCTTTGTATTTTTAGTAGAGACGGGGTTTTACCATGTTGGCCAGGCTGGTCTTGACCTCAGGTGATCCACTCACCTTGGCCTCCCAAAGTGCTGGGAATACAGGCGTGAGCCACCGTGCCTGGCCAATGACAGACTTTTATAAGTCTCATTTCCCCATGCATCCTTGTCCTGGTATAGAGCCAACACATGGTGCATTTCTTTAAGATTGGTATTCCATCCTAGAGGAAACAACCACCTGTGCCTGAAGTTGTTCTACTGCACACGCATAACAGCTACTCTTGTTGAGGGCTTGTACTGAAAATTTGACCCAGGCATTCATATTTCTGTACCCTGTCTCGATTTCTAAGATTTGCCTTAAACCTTTTACCTTATTTTTACCCTTTTAGGGTCATTATTTGGTGAACTAAAGTGTTTATTAGGGTTTGATGTTGGAGTAGTCCTAGGCAAATGGCAGGTTGAGTTTTGTGTTAGTTTGCTGTAGGGGTTTTTCCCTGTGATATTTGCCCCAACCCATATAACCGAGATGTTACTTTTGGTTCTTGGTTTAGAACAGCTGGACTATCAACGGTGATGAGTTATAGGATTGCATTTTAAATTCTGGCAGTTATTTGATGAGGAGCCCTTGGACAGATGTAATTTATTCTTTAAGGGTCTCCAGGTTGGAGTTACCCACCCCATGTTTACTATCCAACCCTGAAATTGGGTAGTCCACCATATATTATCCCGGCTGGGGCAGGATGATACTCTACTGTAACCTGTATTTGTTTCAGGGCAAAGATATTTATCCACCTGAGAGAGCTGTTTCTGATTTTCCACATTCCCACAAGGTAAAACCTGGCAGGCATTAAATCTTACAGTCTGGGGTGCTACTGTCTTGGTTACGTTAATTAGCAACCTGATTGGGTAGGGAGGGTTTTGACCTGCTCTTTGTATAGTAGCCCATCCCAGCCATATTAACTTCCAAAATGGGGCCAGCCCATGTTTTCTTTTTAGGTTTCTCTCAGAGTTAACTTTAAGGGTTCCTTATGTGACCTGTGCACTTTCCACTGATCTTTTTTTTTCTCCCTTCCATTTTTTTTTTTTTAAACCAATCTCTTGACTTGAGTATAGTGAGTTCACCCCAGTTTAGCTGTTTGCACAGCCAGCTCAGTGGTCAGGAGCACTTAACAGGGACCTTTCGAGTTTAGGTGGAGCTTGTCTTCTTTCCAAGTCTTGATCAGCAACAAGTTGCCAGGCTGGAAGTGGTGAGCCATGAACTCAAGAGGCGAAGTTTGAGTCAGAAGTCCTTTTAACCTAAGGGATACCAGGGTGGAGTATAGGGCCAGTATATAATTTCTTAAGAATTGATCCTTGGTTTCCATAGTAGGGAGATCTCTAGCTGTGCCCAAATACAGGATCTCGTATAATAACTTGTAGAGGGACAATCCCAAGTCTTTTCTTGGGGCTGTTCTAATCCTAAGAAGTGCTATTGGGAGACATTTGGTCCAAGGCATTTTAGTTTTTAAGATTAGTTTAGCGATATGCTTTGTGAGAGTTTGATTCATTCTTTCTACCTTTCCAGAGGAAGGGAGATGCCAAGGGGTGTGATAATCCCATTTAATTCAAAAACTTTCCATAAGTCCCCTTAACATCCTTGAGGTAAAGTGGCTCCCATTATCAGAATTAATATTTTCCATGAGGCCAAATCTAGGTACAACCTGTTTTAGTATTATTTTGACCTCATTCCCAGTGGTGACTGTGGAAGGGGAAGGCTTCCACCCAGCTAGAAAGGTGATTTATGATTACCAGTAAATTCTTTAGTCTTTCTACTTTGGACTTGAATGCTTTCAAATAATCTTAGTCTGGGAGGTCTTTCTCCCATGGCCTATTTTCTAATCACCTTTTTGTTTGTCTTTTGACGAGTTACACTACTTCCACATACTTAGCGAGAATATAAATCCCTATACACCCATAATTCCTAAGTGTTGCATCACACAGAGCCTGGGCTCCCCAAAGACTCCCTTTGTGTAATAAAGATATTAATTTTCTCATGGAGTTTACTTATTTCTCTCCCATCAAGAAGTACCCATTTGATGTCTTCAGTTTGACCCCTATCCTGTCTTATTCTTCCTTCTTCTCTCTGGTAAACTGGGGCCTTAATACTACCTTAGGGATGTCTGGGATCAGGCTAAATAGTCTTCTAATTTCTTCCTCCAGGGAGGCTTGCTCAGCAGTGCCATGTGCAAGCTTGTTTCCTGTAGCTTCTATGGTGTTCCCTTTCTGATGACCATTTACATGTACTATGGTTACCTCTGCTGGAAGCAGGAGGCTTTCTAAAACCTGTTTGACCAATTCCCCATGTACCAATTCTTTTCCGCTGCTATTTATTAGGCCCTACTTTGTCCAGATTTTTCCAAAAGTGTGTACCACCCCACAGGCATATTTAGAATCAGTACATACAGTGCCTTCTTGGGCTTTAAGGAGCTTTAGGGCCTGGTTAAGACCATATAATTCACAGGTTTGGGCTGATCACCCATTAGGTAATCTACCTTTCTCACACAAGGAGTGTTTATTCCCATCAATGACAGCATGGCGATTATGTCTCTTGCCATCTATCACTCAGGATGACCTATCCACAAACAGCCTTATCCCATCCTGTAGTGGAGCTTCCCTAAGGTTTGGTCTAACTTTTGTTTGGTATTCTATGATATCTAAGCAGTTCTGGTCTGATGTCTCTCTTTTTCTCCTCTCCTTTCCATAGGAAACTAGTTGGATTTAGGCAAATATTTGTTATGAGCAAATCATTTTTTTTTTAAACTGCTATGGCTTCATATTTTAGAGTCTGAGAATGTGTTCAAACTGTCTCTCGGCTTTTGATTTAATATATTCCTGACTTGGTGTGGGTTGCTTACTATTAGGGCCCCACCAAATGTTAACTTTCCACTCTCCTAGCAGCAGGGCTGTGGCAGCACTGCTTGCACACATTCGGGCTGCCCCCGAGAGACAGGATCAAGAAGCTTGGAGACAAAAGCAACAGGTTCCCTCTTCTCTCTCCAGGTTTGAGTGAGCACCCCAGGGGCCACGCCCTGGTCCATTGTTACAAACAGATGGAATGGTTTCTCTAAAGATGGGAGGGCCAGGACCAGGGCAGTAATGAAGGCCTGCTTTAGCTTTTTTACTGCCTGAATTTCCTTTGGGACCATAGCAAGGGATTGGGTTTCTCTTCTAGTAACTTGAGGTAGAGTCTTTTTTTGAGCATATCAGTTAATTTATTACCTACAGTAGCCAGTTAAACGTAAAAATTTTTGGAGTTCTCTCTTTGTCTTAGGCAAAGGCAGACCCACTATTGCCGATATTCTTTCCAGGTTTAGTCTTCCCTTCCCTTTACTAATTAGGTGTCCTAAATATTTAACTTCTTTTTCTACAAACTGCAATTTGTTCTTAGAGACTCGCAATCCCCATTCGTCTAGGAGATTAAGTAGGCTTATGGTGGTTTCTGATACCTTGGCCCTCTTCTCCCCAGAAATTAAAAGATTTTCTATGTATTGTGACAACTGGGTTCCCCTGGAAGGTTGGAATTTTTCCAGGACCTTTTCTAAGATTTGACCAAATACATTTGGGGCTTCCATGAATCCTTGTGGCAGCAGGCCAGGCACAGTGGCTCATGCCTGTAATCCCAGCACTTTGGGAGACTGAGGCGGGTGGATAACGAGGTCAGGAGATCGAGACTATCCTGGCTAAAACGGTGAAACCCCATCTCTACTAAAAAAAAATACAAAAAATTAGCCAGGGATGGTGGCGGGCACCTGTAGTCCCAGCTACTCAGGAGGCTGAGGCAGGAGAATGGCATGAACCTGGGAGTCGGAGCTTGCAGTGAGCCGAGATCGCACCACTGCACTCCAACCTGGGTGACAGAGTGAGACTCCATCTCAAAAAAAAAAAAAAAAAAAAAAACCTTGTGACAGCACAGTCCAGCGGTACCATTATTTTCTCCCAGTTATAGGATTTTCCTATTTAAAGGCAAAGAGGTCTCTCTACTCCTAAAGTCTGAGGACATGCCCAGAATACATCTTTTAGATCCACCGCACTGAACCACTTGTGTTCATAGGATATCTTACTGAGGAGGGTGTAGGGGGTAGGCACCAAAGGGTGGTGGGTCTGGACAGTCTGATACATAGCCTTTAGAACTTGCACCAATCTCAACGACCCATTAGGTTTTTAGACTGAGACAATTGGAGTATTGTATGGGTGACATGCAGGATTTTAATAGTCCATCTTTCATTAATCCCTTTATTACCGGTTGGTTGGAGATATTTTCTCCCTTCAGTATAAATGGGATTTTTTTTTTTTTTTTTTTTTTTTTTGCAAACTACTTCTCTTGGTCGTTTTAGTTTAATTTGTAAGGGTGTGGTTTTTAACCCTCCCCGTTCCCTTTTCTAACCCACGCAAGGTTATTAATTTTCTTTCCTCCTCCTCTTTTGGGAGGCCCATTATTACTTTTATTTGTCCTTCCTTTATTCGTAATCCTAAACCCAATCTCACAATCAGGTTTCGACCCAGGCTGTTAGTTTCTGCTTTAGGAACATATAAGAGTGACCAATTTGTTTTGGTCCGAATCTAATTAACATTTTCTTGAATATCGGAACCTGAAATCCCTCCCCTTTACCCGATCCTATCAGTTTTTCCTTAGAGAGTTCTATACCCCTTGGTTGGTGAATTGGGGAGGAGCGATCCACACCGGTATCAACCAAAAATGTCACTTCTTCTCTCTCGGGTCCCACCTTCAAATTTATTCAGGGTTCCTGGTGGGACCTACTCAGAAGAAACTCTCACCCAGTCTTCATTAGCAGTCACGAGGTGGATCCCCATTTCTTTTTTCCATTTAGGACATTCTCTTTTAAAATGCCCTGGCTTTACATACTTGTAACATCCACTCATAGTCTTAGGAGCTTTTCCATGTATTTCCCTTCTTTCTTTGTGTCGAAATCTATCATTCCCCTTGTATCTTTCGAGGGGGATCTTGATCTAACCTTTTTTTTGACTACGTCTTCCACAGTGGAACCATGAGTTTCACTTTTTTTTAATGCTTCTCTTCCTCTCTCCTTACAAAGACCTTCTGAGCCTCCCTTAGTAATTTCTCAAATGGTTTCTCATTCCATCCATTAATCCTTTGTAAATTTTTTTTTTAATGTTAGGCCAGTTCTTTCCTACAAAGTAAGAATATTAAAACTTTCAAAAGGCCTTGCCCTACTGGGTCCTCTGGATCTAATCTGGAGTATTTTCTTATCTAGTCTCTGACCTTCTGCAGGAATGCAGAGGAAGTTTCCTCTTTTGGTTTTTGTTGAATCTCCAATGCCTTTGAGACCTTTTGTGTCCTAGTGGTGGACTTTTTTATCTTTTTTACAATTAGTTCCCTGAGGTTTTGCATTTGTGTCTGTTCTCTGGGTTTCTTTTTCTTTTTTTTTTTTTTTTGAGATGGAGTCTCACACTCTGTTGCCCAAGCTGGAGTGCAGTGGTGCAATCTCGGCTCACTGCAACCTCCACCTCCCAGGTTTAAGTGATTCTCCTGCCTCAGCCTCCTGGGTAGCTGAGATTACAGGTGCGTACCACCATGCCCGGCTAATTTTTGTATTTTTTAGTAGATATGAGGTTTTGCCATGTTGGCTAGGCTGGTCTCGAGGCCCTGACCTCAGGTGATCCACCCACCTCGGCCTCCCAACGTGCTGGGATTACAGGCATGAGCCACACACCTGGCCTCTGAGATCATTATTATCTCGTTTGCGATTGACATTTGGAAATTTTTGTTCAGCTGGTAAGACTTCTTGTCCACGTGGTTGTTACCTCTCCCAGATGGTTATGGCCCCTCTCCTAATCATTCCCCTTTCTTTTCCTGTGATAAAGGATACTTGTGCTAGACATCATTTCAGCCCAGGGGTAAAAGCTGGGTTCTAGGAATTGATTTCAGCTGGTTTGCTAAACCCAGGGGATGTTTTAGAAGTGGTTTCGTTTCCTTCTTGAAATTTGTAACTTCAGTACTTGTAAGAGGAGCATTTACAAAGCCAATCTCTCCCTATCTATGGGAACTTCCCTAAGAGGGAATATGCTAGATGTCTGCTGTGTGGAAGGGATAGGGAAGTCTCAATATTCCTCTTATACTGTTCTAATTCTTTTCTCAAATTTGGATAAGGATTTAAAGGAGCAGTTGGTTCGACTCCGCCATAGTCTGCAGGTCTTTATTCCTAACCCTCCTGCTGCCCCTTGATTTTCCTGTCCCTTATTTTGTGAGACACATGGAGGCATATGGATGATAGGGGGTCCCAGGGCTTTTCACTGGGCAGGAGCTTTTTACTAGGCTTTTTTTCTTCTTCTTTGAAGGGGAACATGGTGCCTAATTCCTTGATCCAGCAGAGAGTATAACCCATCTCCTCTTGTGAGGATGGGGTTTTATCATTCACATAGAGAATTAAAGCTTGGCATACCCCATTTTTATCTGAGCCAAACTTAGGCCAAAAGACCAAAGGCTTACAAATGGGGTCTTTAGGCCCGATAAGCAGCAATACTTTATCATTTTTTGCTTTTCTTTGTCCCTGATTCAAGGGTTGTCCCTTCAATCCTCATTCTTCCCAAAGAACTATCCGGGGGAATATCAGAGGGAGTCTCTTTGGCTCCCTCTTTCCTTTGGCCCATAGGCCTACAATTTCTGTATCCCATTTTTGGTCAGTCTTTGTGTCCAAGCTTTTCCCTGTGTACTCAGCCCCCCCACTACTGGAGGTTTCTTGCACACCTCAATTGCTTTGCCTGTCTGTGGACATTTCCCTCATGGGAGAACAGAACTACGGATTGGGATTTGAACTCCGCACTTTCTTCATATCTAGGTTACATCTTAGTCACACACACTTGACTTCTGAAAATGCCCAACCACCAAGGCAGTACTTATAGTTCAATTTTCCTCCCTTGCCTCGCGCATGACGTTGCCTGGTTGCCGTGGTGCCTGCTTTTCTCCCTGTGTTGCCTCCACTGCCTCCTGAATAACAGTCTTGGGTTTGTTTATGGCCTCTGCAGGGATCCAGGATGCCTGGACAGAGCGGGCCACTTAAATTGTGTGGGACGTGTTTTCACTCTTGGCTGGAGTCCTACTCTACACAGGCACAGAGTTCCCAGACGAGCCCCCAAGTTTGTGAGAAACACATTTACCCTTCTGAACCCAAAGAGTGGACTTGGAGACACGAAGAACAGTGGAAGCAAGACTTTTAATGGTGGTCTTGCAAGATTGGGTGTCTGGTAGGCAGGCACACCTGGGGCAGTTATAGCAGGTAATTTATCTCCTATCATGCAAGTTCTTCCCCCAGTTCCTTGTTAGTTGAGTACTATGGGGTTACAATTCTCACGGACGTTGCCTAAGTTTCATTATCCCCCTTATAAGGTTATACCCTGGTCCCTTTCGCCGCTTAAGTTTCGATTTCCCAACAATGAAACTTTCTTCCCTTTTAGGGACTGACCCATTCTCTACATTCTGTTCACTTTTTGTGACTTTCTAGGTGCATGAGCTGTGCAATTTGTCACATCTGCAGGCTGGCTGCCAGTACTTAGATTTATTATGCCTCAAAAATGGACCGGTTAAAATGTTTTCTCAGAATAGTGAAGTCTGAAACAGTACCCAGTACATTAGAAATGTTGAATAACTTTAATTTTCTTTCAGCTTGACTTTTAGAAAAAGCTATTGATGTCAGTGATTTAATCTAGAAAACAGTCTCCCAGTAGGTAATGCATGTTAAGTCCAACAAATCTAAACTCTTTTTTTCTTTCCAATTTTTATCTTAGATTCAAGGGCTACATGTACTGGTTTGTTACCTGGGCAAACTGTGTGTCATGGGAGTTTGGTATACAGAGAGTTTGTTACCCAGGTAATCAGCATAGTATCTGATAGGTAGTTCTTTAGTCTTCACCCTCCTCCCACCCTCCACCTTCAAGAAGGCCACAGCGTCTGTTGTTCTTTTCTTCGTGTCCATGTGTACTCAATGTTTAGCTCCTAGTTATTAATATAAGTGAGAACATGGATGGCCGGGTGCAGTGGCTCACACCTGTAGTCCTACCACTTTGGGAGGCCAATGTGGGCA
>NW_012101366.1:4469657-4471816 GCF_000951045.1 Mandrillus leucophaeus
CCATGTTGGCTAGGCTGGTCTCGAGGCCCTGACCTCAGGTGATCCACCCACCTCGGCCTCCCAACGTGCTGGGATTACAGGCATGAGCCACACACCTGGCCTCTGAGATCATTATTATCTCGTTTGCGATTGACATTTGGAAATTTTTGTTCAGCTGGTAAGACTTCTTGTCCACGTGGTTGTTACCTCTCCCAGATGGTTATGGCCCCTCTCCTAATCATTCCCCTTTCTTTTCCTGTGATAAAGGATACTTGTGCTAGACATCATTTCAGCCCAGGGGTAAAAGCTGGGTTCTAGGAATTGATTTCAGCTGGTTTGCTAAACCCAGGGGATGTTTTAGAAGTGGTTTCGTTTCCTTCTTGAAATTTGTAACTTCAGTACTTGTAAGAGGAGCATTTACAAAGCCAATCTCTCCCTATCTATGGGAACTTCCCTAAGAGGGAATATGCTAGATGTCTGCTGTGTGGAAGGGATAGGGAAGTCTCAATATTCCTCTTATACTGTTCTAATTCTTTTCTCAAATTTGGATAAGGATTTAAAGGAGCAGTTGGTTCGACTCCGCCATAGTCTGCAGGTCTTTATTCCTAACCCTCCTGCTGCCCCTTGATTTTCCTGTCCCTTATTTTGTGAGACACATGGAGGCATATGGATGATAGGGGGTCCCAGGGCTTTTCACTGGGCAGGAGCTTTTTACTAGGCTTTTTTTCTTCTTCTTTGAAGGGGAACATGGTGCCTAATTCCTTGATCCAGCAGAGAGTATAACCCATCTCCTCTTGTGAGGATGGGGTTTTATCATTCACATAGAGAATTAAAGCTTGGCATACCCCATTTTTATCTGAGCCAAACTTAGGCCAAAAGACCAAAGGCTTACAAATGGGGTCTTTAGGCCCGATAAGCAGCAATACTTTATCATTTTTTGCTTTTCTTTGTCCCTGATTCAAGGGTTGTCCCTTCAATCCTCATTCTTCCCAAAGAACTATCCGGGGGAATATCAGAGGGAGTCTCTTTGGCTCCCTCTTTCCTTTGGCCCATAGGCCTACAATTTCTGTATCCCATTTTTGGTCAGTCTTTGTGTCCAAGCTTTTCCCTGTGTACTCAGCCCCCCCACTACTGGAGGTTTCTTGCACACCTCAATTGCTTTGCCTGTCTGTGGACATTTCCCTCATGGGAGAACAGAACTACGGATTGGGATTTGAACTCCGCACTTTCTTCATATCTAGGTTACATCTTAGTCACACACACTTGACTTCTGAAAATGCCCAACCACCAAGGCAGTACTTATAGTTCAATTTTCCTCCCTTGCCTCGCGCATGACGTTGCCTGGTTGCCGTGGTGCCTGCTTTTCTCCCTGTGTTGCCTCCACTGCCTCCTGAATAACAGTCTTGGGTTTGTTTATGGCCTCTGCAGGGATCCAGGATGCCTGGACAGAGCGGGCCACTTAAATTGTGTGGGACGTGTTTCCACTCTCGGCTGGAGTCCTACTCTACACAGGCACAGAGTTCCCAGACGAGCCCTCAAGTTTGTGAGAAACACATTTACCCTTCCGAACCCAAAGAATGGACTTGGAGACGTGAAGTACAGTGGAAGCAAGACTTTTAATGGCGGTCTTGCAAGATTGGGTGTCTGGTAGGCAGGCACACCTGGGGCAGTTATAGCAGGTCATTTATCTCCTATCATGCAAGTTCTTCCCCCAGTTCCTCGTTAGTTGAGTACTATGGGGTTACAATTCTCACGGACATTGCCTAAGTTTCATTATCCCCCTTATAAGGTTATACCCTGGTCCCTTTCGCCGCTTAAGTTTCGATTTCCCAACAATGAAACTTTCTTCCCTTTTAGGGACTGACCCATTCTCTACATTCTGTTCACTTTTTGTGACTTTCTAGGTGCATGAGCTGTGCGATTTGTCACATCTACAGGCTGGCTGCCAGTACTTAGATTTATTATGCCTCAAAAATGGACCGGTTAAAATGTTTTCTCAGAATAGTAAATAAAGTGAAGTCTGAAACAGTACCCAGTACATTAGAAATGTTGAATAACTTTAATTTTCTTTCAGCTTGACTTTTAGAAAAAGCTATTGATGTCAGTGATTTAATCTAGAAAACAGTCTCCCAGTAGGTAATGCATGTTAAGTCCAACAAATCTAAACTCTTTTTTTCTTT
>NW_012101366.1:4472551-4474435 GCF_000951045.1 Mandrillus leucophaeus
AGCATTGCAAAATCTCATCTCTACTAAAATACAAAAATTAGCTGGGCATGGTGGCACATGCTTGTAATTCCAGCTACTCAGGAGGCTGAGGCAGGAGAATCACTTGAACCCAGGAGACATGGAGGTTGGGGTGACCCGAGATCTTGCCACTGCACTTCAACCTCAGTGACAAAGTGAGACTCTGTCTCAAAAAAAAAAGAAAAGAAAAGTGAGAACATACAGTATTTGGTTTTTCTATTCCTGTGTTAGTTTGCTTAAACCTAAACTCTTCAGCCTGTTTGCAAAGTTCTTCACAAACTACCCCTGCCTTCCTCACAGCCCAAGTATTGCCGTTTCTCTCAGGGGTGCTGGCTCTATTTCCAGGATGGTCATACTGGCGGTTTCCTACAAGCACCATACTCCCTGAGTCCCCATGATTTTATCAGTGTTCTGATTTCTGGAATGCTTGTTGTCTTACTTTGTTCAGGTTACTATCACAAAATACCACAGACTTGGTGGGATATAAACACTGGACATTTATTTCTCACAGTTCTGGAGCTGGAAGTTCAAAATCAAGGCAGTAGTAAATTCAAGTGTCTGAAGGCTGCTTCATGGTTTATAGATGGTCCCTTCTAGCTATTTCTTCACATGGTGGAAGGAGCCTATTTTATAGGGACACTAATCCCATTCATGAGGACTCGGCCCTCATGATTAATCACCTCCCAAACACGCCACCTCCTAATACCATCGTTTTGGGGGTTAGGATTTCAATATATGAATTTTCAGAGGACATATATATTCACATCATAACAACTGCCTTGCCCCATTCTTTCATCTTAAAGATTCAAACCAAGTAACGACTTCTCTGGCAAATCTTTCTTAAAACCATTCTCTCCCAGAGGCACATATTTCTCCCATGTTTTCATATGCATCATGGACATACCTCTAATTGTAGCAGGACAAGCCGCAGACAAAACTCCTCAGACACCGGATTAAAGAAGGAAGAGGCTTTTATTCGTCCGGGAGCGTCGGCAGACTCGCATCTTAAAAGCCGAGCTCCCTGAAGAAGAAATACTTGGCCTTTTTAAAGGCTTACAACTTTAAGGGATCCATGTAAAAGGGTCATGATGAATCAAGCAAGCGTGGAAAACGTGACGGGGGCTACATGCATCAGCTAACAGAACAAAAAGTTTTACAGTGCTTTCTCATACAATGTCTGGAATTTACAGATAACACTAGTAGTTTTGGTCAGGGGTTAATATTATTATTATTTTAACGACCAGGGCCAGGTGGTGGCGCCAAGGTCGTCTAGCTATTTATCTTACTTCTGTTTCTTTCCAACTTTTTGCTTTCTCCCCCTTCTCCTGTCTTATAAACTAGGGAAAAGGGGAGTTGGGGAAAAGCTGGGAAGGACAACAGGAGAAGTGGTGGTCTCATTCTATATAATCATGGCACGTCTTATCTTGAGCGCCACAGTTCCAGGATCTCACCTACTGAGCTCACTGAGGGCGGGGACTATTTTGTACTAATTTCTGTATTACTAGCTTGACACGTAATGGGTGCTAAGTAGGAAAAGATAATAATAATAACATTTGGAGACATTTGTTTCGACACCATTCAAAAATGAAAGTGAATTTTCAGCTTGTTTTTAGTTAACTAGAAGATTGTATCAAACTAAACTCTAAAAAGGTAGAATAAACATTTTCTGACCATTTTGGCTAATTCAAATTTTATAGTAAAATGTTTATAAATTGGTCAGATTACATATAGATTATATATAAGAAAAATGAAAAAAAAGTTTAAAATGAATAGATACTTCAAGGGAAAGCAAGAAGAGACCAACTTCATTAATGCAGCATTCTCTTATTGATTACATAATATATTCCAGACTCTGGAAATGGAAAA
>NW_012101366.1:4474485-4638028 GCF_000951045.1 Mandrillus leucophaeus
GGGACTATTTTGTACTAATTTCTGTATTACTAGCTTGACACGTAATGGGTGCTAAGTAGGAAAAGATAATAATAATAACATTTGGAGACATTTGTTTCAACACCATTCAAAAATGAAAGTGAATTTTCAGCTTGTTTTTAGTTAACTAGAAGATTGTATCATCAAACGAAACTCTAAAAAGGTAGAATAAACATTTTCTGAGCATTTTGGCTAATTCAAATTTTATAGTAAAATGTTTATAAATTGGTCAGATTACATATAGATTATATATAAGAAAAATGAAAAAAAAGTTTAAAATGAATAGATACTTCAAGGGAAAGCAAGAAGAGACCAACTTCATTAATGCAGCATTCTCTTATTGATTACATAATATATTCCAGACTCTGGAAATGGAAAAAATACTTTTTGAGAGTTTTCACATAGTTTCATTGATGTTTCCCGTTTCATGGTGGAAGAAGTTCTGAATAAGGTCCATGAGGCTGAACAAACATGTTTCTGACTATCCAAACTTTAATCCTCTGGGATGCCACCCAGGGCTTGAGAAGATTAATTTACTTCTAGCTTCCATATGATTCAGAAAGATTGTTTTCATTAATGTGCCTGCCAGTGTGCTCAGTTTGCATTATGAGGGCAGTTTACTTACTTGACATGGCTGCTTATTTCATGTAGTGTTTGAGTTATTGGGAACCTCCACAAATGTTTGATAAATGGGTAAGTGAATGAACAGGCAGTGTGCTAATTCCACTTTGACAGAATTTATGTCTAATTGATTAAGTCTAAATGGGTCACTGACTTTGTCCTCTCTTCATAGATTTCATATTATTGGATGATATTTATGAAATTGGGCGGTTTTGTTGCCAATTTTGTATGACAAGAAAATCTTTGAAGGAATGCATTTTCTGTAAATTAATATAACTGCTTTTAACAGTGTTTCTCTTTCTCTAGATTTTAGTGCCAGTTCTTTCTAATAAGAACAACCATAAGTCCTGGTCCTGTTTTACTTCACAAGATATGGAATATCACATAGAAGTCATGAAAAATAAGATGTATATTTTTAGGGGCAAAATGTCTAGAAGAACTCTTCTACCAATTCCCACTGTTGCAGGAAAGATTGATCTGGATCAGAATTATTCAGAGAACAAGTACGTAACAGTACAGTATATACAGGATATTAAAATGGAGAGCCAGGCCAGCATGGTGGCTCATGACTGTAATCCCAAGCAGTTTGGAGGCCGAGATGGGAGGGTTGCTTGAGACCAAGAGTTCAAGACTAGTCTGGGCAACATAGTGAGATTTCATCCCTACAAATAAAATCAAAGAATAAAATAAAATGGAAAGTCAGCATACCCATTTAATATCACAACCCTAGCAAATTCATCAGCAAATAGAGAATTACAACTACATCATATTTTTAAAATAAGTGCAGAAACACCATGTGTATTATTTCCTTTCAAAGTATGCTTTTAAAAAGCAAATTATACAAAAAGCAAACTATGGTAATTGCCATTCCAATAGCAGTATTCCTTTAATAAAATGGGTTTTGAGGATATAATTCTTTGTGTTTTTTGAGGTTAGAGACATGTCAATGACAGAATAACATAACCCCACAACTCAAGACCATAAACATAATGGATTTTGAAGAATTTATTTTTAGGAAACTAGTTTATGGATGCCTAAAATAACTTTTAAAATCTGTGTCTTTGGATAAAATGATTCATCTTTGAATTATTTTATTTTAATGTTTGTAGGCCACCACAGTCAAATGAAAGGATAATACTTCATGCAATTGAATCTGTGATTATTGAATGGTCACATCAAATCCAAGAAATTATAGAAAGAGATTCAGTGCAGCCTTTGTTGAATGGTCTTCACTTGTCTCCTCAAGCAGAGCTAGATTTCTGGATGATGAGGAGAGAAAATCTGTCATGCATTTATGATCAAGTAAGTAGATAGCCCTAGAAATTGTAAATTAAATTAGCAAAGTCTCCTGAGCAGCAGGGACCAATAGTTTTAAAGGTTTAACACACTGTATAATTTACTGGTCTGCCGTCTTTTCTTAATCCAGAGTTCTGTATGTATGGTGTGCACTTTTGACATTAAAGTAACTTTGCCTTTATGAGAATATTTTGACAGCATTTGAGATGATTGGAAATATTGTGCTACCCTGGAAGAGCAGTACTTCCCCAGGGAAATGTTGAAGACTGAAAAATGTAATTAGTCAACTTAATTGATTTGGGAAGGAGTGAGGTCTTGCTTGGTAGAGAGACACAGCTTTGGAAGGACTAACTTCGGTTCCTCTGCTGGGTGCTTGCCATACAAATTACTTACTTAAGGTTCTGAAAGTTAAGACATCCATTCACATGGCTTTTGGAGATTTTCTGAAACAAATTTCATATGGCAAAATTAATATTTTACATATATAATGTATTAGGTTCTCTAGAAGGATACAACTATAGCATATATGTATATAGGAAAGGGAGTTTATTAAGGAGAATTGACTCAAAAAGATCACAAGGTAAACTTCTACCATAGGCCGCCTGTAAGTTGAGGAGCAAGGAAGCCAGTGGTGAATCAGTCTGAGTCCCAAAACCTCAAAAGTAGGGAAGCTCACAGTGCAGCCTTCAGTCGGTCGCCAAAGGCCCAAGAGCCCCTGGCAAACCACTGGTGTAAGTCCAAGAGTCCAAAAGCTGAAGAACTTGGATTCTGATCTTTGAGGGCAGGAAGCATCCAGCATGGGAGAAAGATGAAGGCCAGAAGACTCAGCAGTTCTGCTTTTCCATCTTCTGCCTGCCTGCTCTATTCTTGCTGCTCTGGCAGCTGATTAGATGGTGCCCACCCAGATTGAGGGTGGGTCTGCCTCTCCCAGTCCATTGACTCAATGTTAATCTCCTTTGGCAACACCCTCACAGACACACCCAGGAACAATACTTTGCATCCTTCAGTCCAATCAAATTGACACTCAATTATAACTATCACATATATATATCCAAATTTAAACACTTAAATGCAAAATAAAATACGAGGCTAAGAAAACAATGTATTTTAAAAATTATTTTCAACTTGAAACCAGATATCACTTTGAGTATTAAATACTGAATCACTTGTGAGTGAAATAGAATTTAAATATTTTATTACAGAATGCATGTATTTAGTAATCGAGTTTATATTTATTAAAGTTTTTTTTTTTTTTTTTCCTTTAACTTAGCTTCAGGCACCTATTGTCCTCAAAATGGTTAAGATCCTGACAACTAAACAAAGCAGCTATTTTCCTACTCTGAAGGACATTTTTCTGGCTGTGGAAAATGGTAAGACTCTTGTTCCTCAGCCTGGCATCAATATCACCATCTGCTCATGATCCAGCCCTTGCCTGCTTGGCCTTGACATTTACCCTTCCGCCATGTTCGGGGAGTGATTGCTCTTGGCTCTTCTGATGATAAATTCATCTCACCCTTTGTACTTTATTCTCCACCCATACTAAACTACTTTTAGTTTATCTGGTATGTGGTAGATACCTGCCAAAGTGGCTCCAGATTGAAATTTTAATTAGACTGTTTGTGGAGGAGTGAGGCCTTCAGTATTTAGCAGAGGAAAAAAAGCTCTGGATAGAGGTTTTCCAGCCAACAGATTGGGCTATGATGAGTCGAGTTATTCACCAGTTCAGTTCTCTGAGTGTGTTTGATATCCACCAGTTATTTAGCTTGCAAACACTCAAAGCCATCATTGAAGTTTTGGTGAAGATGAAATGTACAGAGTGGAGGGCTTGTTGAATTTTGAATAGACAATGCATGCATCTTATTACAAACCAGGAATCATAAAATGATATCCAGTTGACAGTCTTCTCACCATCCTTGTCCTTCCACTATCTAGTTTCAGCCCCATCCAAAGATGACAATCCTGCTCAGTTCCTTGATTTCTGTTCATGTTTCTTTGCACATGGATAAGCATTTACTTATGGATATACATGATACTGAGGTTTTAAATAATACAATTGGAGGTAATATGGACAAGTAACTTTTTTTGTCTCTAACAGTAAAAAGTTTATTTTTCCCATGTGACATTTGGAAAGTTAGGAAATACTGAAAATTCACTTCAAATATGTTTTAATACATCTTTAGGGTTTTCTGCATGAATTCGGTTTAAAAAGAGGGCATAAGATAAGGAGGAATATATACAGCAGGGGCTCTGTAAGATCTGAATTCCTGTCCCAACCCCGCTTACTGAGCATTTTAAATTTGCTAAGCCTCTGGTTTGTATTGGCCTATTAACACCTTCCTTGAAGAATTGCTATGTGGATTTAGTATTTCTCAATCTTGTCACAATCAACATTTTGGGTTAGATAATTTTTTGTTGTGGGGGGGCCATCTTACATATTGTAGGATATTTAGCAGTATCTCTGGCCTTTACCTGCTGGCGCCATCCCTGTTGTGGTGATCATAAATGTCTCCAGACATGGCCAAATGTCCCCTGGGGGCAAGATTTCTGCTGGTTGAGAACCACTGGGTTAGGGATAGCATATTATACACTGTACGAGGTACTGGACATGTATTAAGTATGCTACAATACATAGAAACTGTTGGCTTTTTTTTTTTCATCCTATGTTAGCATAGGATGAAAATTTTCTCTGGATGCAGCTTCTGCAGGAATGAATCCCGGGGTCCTCTGAGCCTTATGTGCGTGTGGCCTGGAGATACAGAAATAAAACACTTCTCAATAGAACAAGTGGCCCAAACCCATGGTCAAGCTGGAGGAAGAAAGCTCTTCTCAAAGACATAGTTCAGGCATTGTGGAGTCACCAGACATGCTGATCACATTTTAAGGATACTTAATATTTCAGGGCACTTACCTACTAGATACAGTTATTTAATGTTGACATAAACGTTGATAAAAATACTAATTTTGAAACATGAGTACATCTTGAAAAGAAAATAATTCCTGAACATTCTTTTTATTCTCAGGGCTTTATTATTGCATAGACAAATTAACTGGTTACACATCAAGTGGCTGGGTGCGTCCTTGACTCCTGGTGACAAAATTCAGCAGGGTTTCTTTGTTCTTGACACAAGTCTTTTGGGTTAACACCAAAAACTAGAATTTACTTGACCTTGTTCCCTACTTTGATAATAAAATTTGTTCTCAGTTCATCAGGGGTATTTGTAGCCTTGGGAGCAAAATGGAATATCATGGAAATCCACTTAGGGTATATTAAAAGGACCAGTGCTAAGCAAGAGAAAACTTTGGATTCGATTAAGCAGTCATTAATGAGAGTTAAATATTTAAATGTGTCTTCATATCTATAGCATTCTTTGGTTTGATTTTTTTCTTCCCTTTTCTTTTTTGGAGACAGGGTCTTGCTCTGTTGCCCAGGCTGGAGTGCAGTGGTATGATTATGACTCACTGCAGCCTCGACCTCCCAGACTCAAGTGATCCTTCCACCTCAGCCTCCTGAGGAGCTGGGACCACAGGCAGCTGCCACCATGCCTAGCTAATTTTTAAGTTTTTTGTAGAGATGAAGTCTTGCTATGTTGCCCAGGCTGGTTTCGAACTCCTGGACTCAACTAATCCTTCCAAAGTGCTGGGATTACAAGCATGGACCACTGCACCTGGCCCTCTATAGCATGTGAAAAAAAATATTTACCATTCTTAACATTTGTTTTATTGAAATAAAATTCACATAACATAAATTAACAATTTTAAAGTGTATAATTCATCCAAGTTTTAGTACATTCATGATGTTGTACAACCTCACCTCTGTCGAGTTTCAAAGTACTTTCATCACTGTTCTTAACAATTTTAAACCTTTATTAATGATATAATTTTTCTCAGTCATTGCATGAGTTACTGTCATAGGAAACCGGAATGAGAGAGTAAACAATTCAATTGTGCTTATACCAAGTTCTTAGAAGGAATTAACATTCTAGTGATGAAGTTTGTAATCCAAGCCATGAAGTGACAACATTGCAGAGAGGTTTTATTCCCACAGTTTCCACAGGGTTGAGTAAATTTCTTTAGACTCCAGGGGTATTTTCCCCTTGTTTTTTCCATCACAATTTATTTATGCTATGTGGGTAACTAGATCAGTGCTCTCCCAAATGACTGAGTTACAGATGGACAGTGTCTAAAGTCTTCCACATTGCTCATGTGTAGATTGTAGGATAAGTAATATAAAGGGAACTATGACAACATTTAAGTGTGGCCGTGTTGTTTTACGTGGCTCTCTTTTACATGTAAAGTGAATTTAGAAAAAAATAATAATAAACCGGAATCACGTTAATGATGCTTCTTTGCTTTCAGCCCTTCTCGAAGCCCAAGATGTGGAACTTTACCTGAGACCTCTGAGGAGACACATCCAATGTCTCCAGGAGACGGAATTCCCACAGACCCGCATATTAATCGCTCCATTATTTCATACCATCTGCCTGATCTGGAGTCATTCCAAGTTTTATAACACCCCTGCTCGGGTTATAGTTTTATTGCAAGAGTTTTGTAATCTCTTCATTAACCAGGTATGAAGCATCAAAAAACAGGAACAATAAGAATTGTTGCTGTGAGGTAGGTTTTACTAGGCTACTGAAGAATAATCTAGTATACAGTAAGAACACCATCTTTCTTTTTCTTTTTTGAGAAAGGACATTTATGGTAACAAAGGCCAAGTAACCTTTTAATCCTAAATGGCAGAAAGCTATGAAAATAAGTCAGACATAAAGGACAAGTTGTTGGTGGGTTTTGTTTGTTTAATATCTGTACCTTTCTTCAAAAGGCTTTAAGGCAGCTTCCAGTAAAAGACAGATGTGTAGTACGTTCTTTGTAGCCCTCCTTTCGTTTTGACAGAAACACTGACTGATAAAAGCCTTTTGGAAAGTGTGGTAAGTTAAGAGCATCTGGCAAAAAGAAAATCCTAAAAATATAGTAGTAGAATTGTATTGAAAAACTTCTGATTCATTGTTGGTCTTTTAAAATCTCTTTTGTAATTGCTTCTCTATTCCTTACTCAACCTGCGAAATGTTAAAAAAAAAGAAAAAAAAAAAAAAGGACCAGCTCCCTCTGTGTCCTCATCCTGTCTATGTGAATGTGGATTCTTCCATGCTCACAGTACCAGAGGGTATTACGTAATTTGAGAGCTAAAAGATACTTGGGTGCTACATAATCCAGTGGTTCTTATTTGGAGGTGTGTCTTAGTCTACTCAGGCTTCCATAGCAAAGTACTATGGACTGGGTAGGTTAAATGTCAGAAATTTATTTTTTCTCGTATTTCTAGAGGCTGAAAGTCTGAGATGAGAGTGCCAGCGTGTTCAGGTTCTGGTGAGGGCCCTCTTCCTGGCTTGCTGATGACTGGCTGCCTTCTCACTGTGTCCTCACTTGGCCATCTTCCTCTTTTTTATTTATTTTTAATTTTATTTTTTATTTTTATTTTTTGAGACGGAGTCCTGTTCTGTCACCCAGGCTGGAGTGCAGTGGCCGGATCTCAGTTCACTGCAGGCTTCGCCTCCCGGGTTCACGCCATTCTCCTGCCTCAGCCTCCGGAGTAGCCAGGAGTACAGGCGCCCGCCACCACGCCCGGCTAATTTTTTTGTATTTTTAGTAGAGATGGGGTTTCACTGTGTCAGCCAGGGTGGTCTCGGATCTTCTGATCTCGTGATCCGCCCACCTCAGCCTCCCAAAGTGCTGGGATTACAGGCGTGAGCCACCGCGCCCGGCCGGCCATCTTCCTCCTGTAAGACCACAGTCCTATCGGATTAAGTCCCCATCTTTATAACCTCATTTAATCACAGTTACCTCCTAAAGACCCTATATCCGGATACAGTCACATTGGGAGTTAGGCTTTCAACATATCAATTTGAAGGGACGCAGTTCAGATATTTTCAAATGAATTAACCAACACTGGAAGAATGATGTCATTTGCTCAATTTCCCTAAGAAGTTAGGAGGAAAGCCAGACCAGAGAACAGGTCTGCAGACTTGCAGCTTAGAGTTTCTGGAGTATGAGGTTGCATTGTTAGTGTTTTTCATCTCTTTCTCTCTCTGATTCTGAAAAGATGGAGTGGTGTGTGGGAAAGGCTTTGGACCCAGACCAACCTGGATTCGAATCTAATTGACCCACTTAAGGGAAGTTAAATTACTCCTCAGTTTCCACATCTGTCGGTGGGGATAATGCCTAGTCCATGGCTATTGCGAGGATTAAAAGATAACCTAAGTGAAATCCCCAGCATTGCTTGGTGTTTAATCGAGTTTCAGTAAATGTTAGTTGCCTTTTGTTCTTTTGACAAACTGTTGACTTACAGGCTAGTTGCAGCTGTTGGTAGGAGATAACAACAGGTCGATATTTTATCATCATCTCCTCTGGTTTTGTTCAATTTCTATTACTCTGTTGGGCAAACTCAGTTTTGCCCTTTTGTTAAACAGGCTCCCTGGACCCTAATGGCTTGGGTCTCTATGTAAAACACCACAATCACTGTTGCAGGGTCAAAAACTATAACCACTACTTCTCCCAAACTCCTTTTTAGGGGCCTATTTCTCATTTTGAGAATAATTGAAACTGTTTCATTGCAAATCCTTGTTAATGTATAAATCACAGAGGGGACTATTTGTTAGCACAGGTGACTTATTGTAAGTCCTGGTTACCTGTAAGCCTGTAAACTTCTCATCTCTGACTTCTACTCTGTGTCAACAGCCAGATTCTGCCAAGTTCCTGATAAAATAATGTGGCTTCTCTTGTTCCTTAGTTCTGGCTTCTATCCAAAGGTTTCATTGACCTGATTCCTTTGATTCTATGAACAGCAGATTTCAGACTTTGTGGTAAATATGCCCAACATGTTAGGAGTCAAAAGTTAACAATTAGCCAGTATCTATAGCTCGTTCCCTGAAGCACTAACCACCAGCCACCAATTTTACTACTTTTATATAGTTATTTAACAAACACTATATAATACTTATTTTGTTCAGGAGCTTTTCCAAGCCCTTTACAAAAATTCAAAAGTTAAGTTCTCATAGCAACACTATGACATAGGTATTATTAGTAGCTTCATTTTATAATGAAAAAAACCCCGAAGCCTAAGAAGATAAGTAACTTTCCAACCCAGCAAGTCAATAATAGAGTTCTCACCCATTGTACCATGCTCCATATTTTAAAATAAGTTTTTTAATGTCTGAATGTGACCTAATACATGGTATGCTAATGATAATTGTAAAACATTCTCATTGCATAGTGTTGGAACAATGGAAATAGTTCTGCAGTTTTATCACTCTATTAAGCATTTATACATTTTATCATATGTACAATTTTGTACTAACTTCTTGAAAGATGATTTTGTTATTGCTGTATATGTAGTTGCTTCCAGCCTCCTTGATTATAAAAAACATGCAGAAAACTATACAAAGATCCCCTCTTTTGACTGGAATAATTGGCTTACTATAAATTCCTGATGTTGGTCAAAAGGTACAATCTTTTCATGGCTCTTCAGCAATATTTAATACTTACAAATTATTTTCTAAAAGGTTATATCAATTACGTTGCTATTATCAACGTGTAAAAGGTTTCACTATGACCTGTCAACTTGGAGCATTGCCATCTTTCAGAAAATTGGGGGTCATTTATTGTGTTCTAGTGGTAACATGTTTTTAAATTCGTACCTTGCATGATATGTGTGATTACCCATTTTATGTTTTCTATAATTGTATTTCCTCTTGTCACCTACATGTTCTTTGCATTCATGAATTTATTGATCAAGTTTTTGTGAAAATTCAAACCCTTCCTATGTTACATATTAGAGGTCATAAGCTGACATGCTATCAGCTCATTTGGCCCAAAGATCAATGCAGTGTTTTTATTTTGTATAATATTTTTTAATTTAAAAATTGTTGTTAATACTTAAATCTCATTTAAATGCCAGCATTTCAGCCTCCAGTGAAAACTCAGTGCTTGCGCCATCCCCATAGGCGCAGCCAGTGACTACAGCTTCAAATGCTGCTTTAGGTGAAACAGGTGCTGTCTGGATGACCATGACCTTCTCTGTTCAGTCGTTTCTGATCTACTTTACTCAGTTTCATTATATGCCTGACCCTATGACTGGAATGCCAGTCAGAGTCAGAAACCCTTTGTTACTTTAAAAACAAATGTATTTCTTTTCTCTTGTTTTCTAGTGGTGACCACTAACATCATTATTTAGGCTAGACACATAAAAGGCATCACCTGTTCACCTTGCATGCTAGACAGGCTTTGCTAATGGGGTCTTAATGCCTTGCCTTTCTTCTCTGGTAACCTGACTCTACTCCCTGGTCCTTGTGTGTCATTACCACTCTAGCCACTGCCTTGTCTATTCCATGGCTTGGTGTATCTGCTGTAGACATTGTCACCTGCAAGATCCTAGGTGAGGAAGAGTTTAAGTCTGAGTAGTGGAGTAGAGCTGTCAGGATTGAGCTAAAACAACAGTCCGTAAAAACACATGCAAAAGAATAGAGAAGCAGCAGCAGAGAGACAAGCCTCAAACTAACAATATCATTGGTAAATTGGTTAATCGATCAGCTTATTGATAAATAAGTTGGTTAACAGTATTTTAGTTTATAAGTCCTCTGAAGTGGGACCAGTTCATCCTAAATCCTGGTGGCTTTTAGCTTGTTTGTGCTGGCACCATTAAGTACGCGATGATAGAGCTGCTGTGGTTAGGCATGCTCCAGAGCGGGTACTGTGAGAAGTCGAAAAGAATTTAGAGTTTATGAGCTAAAAGGGATTTTGGGATTCACCTAATTCATTTCCCTCATTTTGCAGCTAAGGAAATAGATCCTCTGAGACAACTTAACTAGTATCACAAAAGGAGTTCGTGGCCCCTAGAAGGATCACAGCCAGCCCCTGCCTCAGGTCATGCTTTTTCCCTCACACATTCTGCCTCCCCATGCAAGGAGACAGACTGGGTGTTTTCATTTAGGACATTAAGTACTATAACCTGTCTTAGGAGGCCTTACTCAACAGTGGTCTGTATGAACAGGAGGTTCTTTGTCTATGATTGCCTCATCTGTGTGAGGGCCAGCCAGGAAGCACAGGAATAAACATTGAGCATGGATTGTCCTAGGGACGTTACTTTAAACACAAGTAATTAGGTAACAGGGGGCTGCTAAAGCAGAAGGGGCCACTCAAGCAAAAGATGGAGTCGTTTGCCATAGATTTTTCAGCATCCTAAAAAGACACATTTACTATAAAGAATACATAGAGATAAAGGTGTATGGAATGCACCATATACCATATCAAAGTGTAAACTCTTTTAAAATTCACATTGCTAAGGAATTCCTGGTGGTTCTCTTCACTGTCCTGAATGACTTGCTATTATAGCAGCCCTCATGTGGAGGTTAATTTTCTATGTAACGTGATTGGGAAATAAAAGCATAGATTGGGAAGGAGTCTAATCAGTAGGGGTTTTAGACACTAAATGAATGATTTTCTTATTGCCTTACAAATTCATGGCACAGAGCCTATATTGCCTGTAAAACTGTTTTCATTAATGGGAAATGGAAGGTCATATGCCTACATTTAAGGAAGAAGTGCTTCCCTCTGCTATTTTGAACTCAGGGCTTTCATTACATTATCCATTGACATCTTGAACAACTTTCTAAGCAACTACAAAATTGAAGGCACACAAATTAAACCTATAATTTATATGAGGTTAAGATGCATCAGGAAGAGGTAGCATACAAAAGAACCTTCAGAATGCACAGGTTCTTGGTCCTTGAAGAGGGGAATTCTGAATGTGGGTATCAAATATGAAGAGAGAAGAAGTTGGGAGTGTTGGTTGGTCCCATGAGAATTTGACCAGTGCCACATGGATCTTCTAGTCTTTTCTTTCTCTTTTACCCTTCTCTTCTCTTCCCTTCTTTTCCTCTATTCAAAACTAGTTCATGTGGGACATGTCAGCTAGACTGTATGTCCTGTAATGTTACTTAAGCCCCCAGAAGAGAAGTTTGCTAACTTGAAAGAATTTCCACTGTTACACACTCCTAATCAGGTCTTTCCCTTTGTAAGTGGCCCTGAACTACCAGATAAAGTGAGTGTACTTTAAAAATTCATGTTCTGATAGATTTCCTTGTCTGGCTTATATATTCTTTAGATGAGAAAATGATTGTTCAGAATATTTGCTGGCAGGCACACTCATGCACATTACATGACAGTTGTCATATAATGAGGCTTAGCAACAATTTAGTCATTTGCTAGAATGTAAAAATCCAGAAATAGTAGGGTCTCCTATATATAATTCTAACTTATACAAGTATGTAATCGAAGTCCAAGTAGCTGAATTTCTAGAATGTGTGCTTTCTTTCTTTCAGCATTGCTGGCCCACCTTTAGATACTGGCATTTAAAAATGATTCTTCGAAACAAAGACAGTTACAGCGAAGAATTATTAAACACAGTTTTGATCATTGTTCCCTTTCGTTAAATCCTAGGCAACAGCTTTCCTTTCACCTGAGGACCTTTTGAAGGGAGAAATAGAGGAGTCACTGGAAAAGGTGCAGGTGGCTGTTAACATCTTAAAGACTTTCAGAAACTGCTTTTTCAACTATAGAAAAAAATTGGCAAGCTATTTTATGGGAAGTAAGCTGAGACCATGGGATTTCCAGTCTCATCTGGTGTTTTGCAGATTTGACAAGTTTCTTGATCGGTTGATAAAAATAGAGGTATTCTTTTTTTCTTTCACTTATTCATATTGAAGGTGGGTTCAAAAAGGCGGTAGCTTTTCACGTGATTCATGGAATGGTTTACTTTACATCATAGGTGGAGGCCTCCTTTCCCAGTGATTCTTAATAAGGAGCTCAGCAGGCCAATGCTATGATGATACAAGGGCAATTTTTAAATCTTTCATTTTGATTTTTTAAAAGTTCATTTTTGATTCTGTTATTACACCGAGTATAAGTAAATCTCTTTATATATCAGTGACTGTTAGAATTTACTAATCTGGAAGAGTGTTGTAAATCAGGAAGCAGTAAACTAATCCTCTGTAAATAAATCCACTTTTCCTTTTATATATTTAATCCTTAAAATTGCTATTTCATACCCTAAAACCCATTGGATAATTTAAATTATCACACTATTTTTTAGTATATGAATATATGCTGTACTATAAAAATATTAAAATCACTGGTAAAAATAAAACATGGAAATATGTGCTCTATAAATTAAACACATACAACACACAAACTCTTAAACTTGTATGGTGCCTATTGGCTTAGATTTTTTTTTAAAAAAAGTTTAAATTGATGACACTGCCTTATTTTCTTTGTAAAGCTGTAAGAATTTTGGACATTGTCATTGATATAAGATTTGTTTTATTTCATTCAAAATTAGAGCTTTATGTCTTGAGAATTCTCATAATCACTTAAATGAGTCTGAATGCCTCTTCTGTCTCTGAATGTGAAATACCTAATGGAGGGCAGCTTACATATCCCTTCCTTAACAGTTTCCTGGGCTCACTTTCAGTAAAGCAGCTGACTCACTGCAAAGTATGGGGTGATGAAAACAGGAGTTTTGGATACTACCTGGGGATCTGACTTACACTTAGGAGGATATGAAACTGGGGGAATTATATGTCTAGCTATGGTGAATTAGAGGTTGCTTACACTGAGAGATTCTTTGTTTGTTTGTTTGTTTGTTTGTTTGTAGAGACAGGGTCTCATACTGTCGCCCAGGCTTAAGTGCAGTGGTGTGAACACAGCTCACTGCAGTCTTGACCTCCTGGTTCAAGTGATCCTCCTGCCTCAGCTTCTCAAGTAGCTAGGACTACAGGTGCATGCCACCATGCCTAGTTCACTTTTTTGTGTTTCGTAGAGACAGTCTTGCCTTGTTGCCCAGGTTGGTTTCAAACTCCTGGGCTCAAGCAATCCTCCTGCCTTGGCCTCCCAAAGTGCTGGGATTACAAGCGTGAGCCACTGCACCTGGCCAGTGAGAGTTAATTTTTAATAAATATGAAAATGGGAGAGTAATTTTAAAAATTAGCAATGACTTTGTTAATTAAATAATTAATATTTATTTTCTGTCATGTAAGTGTCCATTGACTCATTGATTTTGAACACTTGAAAATGTTCTTGATTTGAAACTTTAAAATATTTTGCTGCTCAATGTAGTGGAAAGGTCTTTACTGTGTTTTTTTAATAAAGGATATATTTGTGAGCACTTTGGAATTTGAAAAGCTGGAAAGACTGGAATTCGGTGGTACCAAAGGAGCAATTTTGAATGGACAAGTTCATGAGATGAGTGAAGAATTTATGGAACTCTATAAAGTTTTTAAACAGAGCACTTATGACCCATCTGATTGCAATAACATGGTAATGTTGTACCTTTGCATTTTCATTTCATGGGATCCTATAATTTCATAGCTGAAAAGGAAGATCGGTCTCAGTAGTAATAGGAGCCATCCATTCCAACATCTCTAGGACCAGAAGAGGTTAAATGACTTGCTGAAGTCTTGTAGCTACTTAGTTAGTAGATCAGGTATCAGAACTTAAGCTTTTGCGTTTTCAGTTCAGAATGATGGCTGATAAAACTGCAGACCTCAGTCTGGATTTGTATCTTGTTTGTGTATACTAAACAGAAACTTTCCACACTAACTCATTTTGATCTGATATCCATGTAACTCACGTGCTTTATTTTAGCCTTTTCTTGAATCACTGGCTATTTTTTTTTTCACCTGAACACTTGGTTTCACCCCATTCATTACGGGTATCATTAGCATGTTGGTTGTTTCTTATAATTTTTGTTATTCTTGAGAGCTGATTATAATTTCGTATTTCCAACCACAGGAAAGGGGGAAGCTTTCTGAGTTAAGCTGCTTCTGTGCTCTGTCAGTTCCAGCATGTTAGTAGCCAGGGAGCTACCTGTGAGCATCCCTGCAGTTCTAGGATAAAAATAGCTTCATTTTAGTAGTTTGCCAAGAACAGTGAAGCCCAAGTCCAAAAGAATGAGGATTTAGCTCTTGTTCTTATTATTTTATATGTGAGTTTATTCACTGTTGTTTATATTTGGCCAAACAATCGATTCTTTGATGTACGAGTGCAGTATGATAGCTTTATAAGGATGTAGTTAGCAAACTTAAGCCCTCTGAATTGTAGTCAGTTTTGGAAAGTGGAGTGAATGGTAGGACACTGCTCTAGTGGGTGACTCTTTGCTAAACCAGCATCCTACAGTTTGTGAAAATGTATGAGGAATATAGGATCATGGTGATGAATAATTTGAGTGAGCTCATCCCCAAAGCCTTATAAGATGCCTGGCACTTGGAAGGCATTC
Source organism: Mandrillus leucophaeus (assembly GCF_000951045.1). Classification (NCBI taxonomy): domain Eukaryota; kingdom Metazoa; phylum Chordata; class Mammalia; order Primates; family Cercopithecidae; genus Mandrillus; species Mandrillus leucophaeus. The sequence goes on from NW_012101366.1 coordinate 4,489,745, forward strand.
AATAAATATGTACAGAATGGGATTCTTCAGAGAGCCTCTAGGTTAGCCCCGCTGAATGAGCTAGTGGAGGAGGAGTGTGAGACTGAGCCTGCACAAGATCCTTGGGGACATTTGAATAGCAAGAGAGTCTTGATTTTGTTACAACTGCAAAAACTGGCAAGTTTTCAGAGTGCCAGAATTAGAGAATGTGGCCAGGTTTGATTGACGTCACTGCCTTGGCAATGCCAAAGGTCCTGATTTTACTCCTGTCTCTGCCTAAGGCCTGCATAGCCACAAACATGTAGGAATAGAAAAGTCATTTGCTCTTGAGGTGTATACCTGCTTGGTATTTGTATTTTGGAAGCCCCTTCTATTTTGCAGAGAAGGTGGGCGGTGTTTACCTCTGATCTTCAGTCTGGTTGGAGACATCATAACCTTCCCCTGAAGTTCCCTTCATCCTCCTGGCTGATTCTTGCCTTAGAGTGTAGAAGCTCCTTGAGTTTGGTCATTCCCTAAAATTAAAACATGAATTAACTAAAAGTTAACTTAATTGGCATACTTACGTTGAAGACAACCATTGCTTTTTTAAAAAACGTGTCTTGGCTCTCATTATTACTTGAAAATACTGCATTTATCATATATTTTTGCTTAATAAACTGTTCATTTTGGTGCTTTTTAGCTGAGTTCCCTGTACTTTGACTTCATGATGAAATCAGTTGGTAATTTTTGAGACATTATTTCAACAAACAACTTCCAACCTAGTGTATGCATGTATTTGTATGTACATATGAATACATGCCCAAACCCTGCCCTTCCCCTCCCATTGCATACAGCCCCATGTTCCTGCTCCTGCTCCATCCCCTCTGACTAGACTAGTGCTTATGTAACAGGGAAGTGTGTCAGGGTCAGCCATTCTGCCCTTTGGTATATACATGGTTTAAATATGTTCCAGTAAATTAAAGAAATTATCACTGGTAATTTGCTGTTTGAAATGCTGCTGTTTATTTGTCTCCTCATCAATCTCAAGCCTATTAATCAGGCTTTGAGCCTTGGTGTACCAAAAGGTTTGCTGCTGTGGTCCATTTACAGAATGTGGGGATTTTATCAGGTGTACCCACAAAAATGGTTTTGGGTTTCTCAATTATTGAATGTTACTTTAGGTATTTTCTTTGACATCTTCTTAGGGGACTGTTTGAAATCTAGACAATTATGAGAAGAAACTTGCTTTTTTCATAATTGATGTTGAACAGTTAGTCCAGCAATATTAGACTCAGTAATTTTGCTGTCATTCTATGGGGTTTCTTGATGAAATCCCTCAGATACCTAAGCAAAGATGGTCGCTATTCTTGTTGAGGGTAACCTCTTGTCTCCACTTAGTCTCTGCTAATGAGAGCCAATTAATATTTACGGAACAAGTGCTGGGTACCAGGCATGGTGCCAGAGTTTTCCCACATTATATACCTGCTTAATTCTCACTATAACCCAGAGAGTGGTCCCCTAGGCAAATGACAGTTTCACTAAATTATCTGAGATTATAGTTTCCAGTTGGAATGGAAGTTTGAATCCAGAACTCTCAACCACAATCCCTGCATACTTTTATTTTCCCTCCCTCCCTTCCTTCCTTTTTTTTTTTTTTTTTTTAAGAGAGAGTCTCACTCTGTCGCCCAGGCTGGAGTGCAATGGTGTGATCTCAGCTCACTCCAACCTCCGCTTCCCAGCTTCAAGTGATTCTCCTGTCTCAGCCTCCTGAGTAGCTGGGATTACAGGCACGCACCACCATGCCCAGGTAATTTTTTTGTACTTTTAGTAGAGACAGGGTTTCGCCATGTTGGCCAGGTTGGCCAGGTTGGTCTCAAACTCCTGACCTCAGATGATCCACTCGCCTTGGCCTCCCAAAGTGCTGAGATTAGAAGCGTGAGCCACTGCACCTGGGCTTGCTTTTTTTTTTTTTTTTTTTGAGACAGTCTCACTCTGTCACCCTGGTTGGAGTGCAGTGGCATGATCTCGGCTCATTGCAACCTCTGCCTCCCAGGTTCAAATGATTCTCCTGCCTCAGCCTCCTGAGTAGCTGGGATTACAGGAGTGTGCTACCACGCCCAACTAACTTTTGTATTTTTAATAGAGATGGGGTTTCACCATGTTGGCCAGGCTGGTCTTAAACTCCTGGCCTCAAGTGATCCACCTGCCTCGGCCTCCAAAAGTGCTGGGATTACAGGCATGAGCCACCACGCCCAACCTCTGCGTTCTTTTCACTACACCACCCTGTTAGTATTTATCTTGCTTGTTGTGTCCTCATTGAAATGAAAGGAATAAGTTCATCTGGGGGAACTCACCTGAGGACCCATGCCCTGAGATGGAGTGATCCAGGTAGCTGTGCCTCTTTTTCTGTTGATTTTCAGTGGGAAGCTTTATTCAGGTGCCTAGCTCACCATGATATGAGAATCTAAAATACATTTTAAAAGTAGTTATTTAGTTCACCTGTACTAGGTTGTATTCTATTTCCTAGAACGAGTCTATTGTTCTGCTGTCACCCACTGAACTATTCCTTTGCTATTACTTTATGTAGTGTTTTCTCATTTTAATTATACAGATTTCATCTTTATTAGTCATACACAGCATTTCCATGTTTTGCCTGCATATTATTCAAGGTGAAATGAATTATTTAGCAACCTTCCTTAGTAATTCTTTTGGAAAGGTAACATTTGTAAAAACTTGGTCCTCTTTTTCTCACCCTATAGCCTTTTCCCTAGTCTTCCATTTGTCCTCCCCAAAGGCATCTCTATTAAAAATTTCTTATATGATGTTCCAGAGATATTTGGTGCATGCACTGGCATATACATTGTTTTCTGCTTTTGCATTAATAGCATTTATACCTTGCTTTTATCACTTACTATATTTTGGCAGTCATTCTGTATCACTACAATAGCATTGCTCATCTTAAAACAACTGCACATTCCATCAGATTTGTATACTAAAGTTTGTCTTATTTATTTTAAAATGTTGTTTAGTAGATATCATTGTTTAAAATTTTATTAGAAACGTCTGCTTCTGGAAAGAGGGAGATGTACTTTTCCCTATTCCTCCCACTAAGTGCAACTAAAACACTGGCCATTATACAATAGCATGGTTCACCTGTGACCGAGACTCCTCTAGCTCTTGTTGCTGCTGATTATCCTACCTGCTGGCAATGGAGATTAACTCTGAGGCTCCAACATGATATTATCCCTTGAGGAGACCAAACAGCTGCTTGGTGGGAAGGTAATTACCCAAGAAGAACAGCAATTCATCTTGTATAGGATTGATACATATTCCAAGAATGTGTCTTCCTTTCCTGCCCGAAAGGCCTCAGCAAGCTTGGCGGCCACAAACAGCCCTTGAAAATGTCTATTGCAGGAAGCCCAGAAAGGAAGCACCAAGTTGGTTTAAGGGACTGTTCTTGGAGTTGTAGGGGAGAGGAGATAAAAGGAAGCCAAGGTCTGAGATCCCGGAAGATATTAATACTGACTCAAGACCCTCTTGAAAGATGTAAACTCTGATAGAGGGTATGGATGATGTGTTTGATCCTTTCTGGGGCTTAAGCCAAGACCCTATCAAGCAAGTAAGTGAGAGATTGTGCTTATAAACAGCTCTTTTGAGGTAAGACAGATGTTCTCCTTGCTTCTTAGAATATTTTAGGCCAAAGCATTTTGTGGGCATAAATTAATCTAATATTAGTGTCAGTGCTCTATTTCAGCTTACTCATGAAGGCCTGGTCTTTGTGCTGTAAGCAATTAAGAAAGACAGAATTCTTAAGTGTATTTCAAGGAAATGTAAAGAAAAAGTGTTCAATGCACACTTATGTATATATATTATGATGTTTATAACAAAAGTATAAAAACATACATGGGAAAGATTGAAACTTACTTTGGGGTAGTGGTTTTCTGGGCAGACAGGAAGAGAAATGTGTCTATATGTGTTACTTATTTCTGAAATGAAATAACAGTATCTGAGCAAAAAAAAAGACCAAAAAAACCATTGGCCATTATATATAAAACAGACATAAGAAGAATCTGAAAGGTGAAAATAAAAAGGCAGAGTGGCTAAGGATATTGGGACTCAAGAAACAACAACGTGATGAGTTCCCTGGATTTTCCTGTTGCCGGAAGTAATCCAGACTTGGAGCTGAAGACACTGGCAACCAGGAAATGCCAGTGGGCACAGACCAGAAAAAAAGCCCAGTAAAAGCCTGATCTCTCCCTCGCCAAAGGCTCAAGAAGGAGAGAACTTAGCACAAAAGAAGATCTGTCAAACCATAATCTCTCCACTCTAGCCAAACACCACAGAAGAAACTGTGCCCCACCCCTCCCCTTGCCAGGAAAAGGTGAATGGAGAACCTAGACTTACACCCTGTCTGTCTGAAAATGCTCCAACTCCCACCCTTGCTGGGGTGGTGTCAGAGATGACTACATAAGAAGCCATGATTTTCATCCCTCCTGGCCAGGAATTAACTTCATTCTCTATGGTGTCTGGAGACCGTATGGGAACCCTGGATTTCCTTCTTCACCCAGCCTGATGTTGGAGCAAACCTGATGGAGAGTCCAGACTATCACCCTGAGGTCAAGTGGTAACAAGGCCACCTGCACTTGTGGCATCAGTAGAGACCACATGGGGAACTGGAAGTCCCAGCCCAGCTGTAACAAGGAGCCCTGCCCACCCTTGGGGATGAATAGATGCCAAGTGGAGAACCTGGACTTCTGTCTCTACTTTATTATAATGAGGCTGGAGCAGTATCAGAGAAAGTCAGCAAAAACAAAAGGTTTAAATAAGAGTCAGAGTCTTATAATAATATGAAATTTCAGTAGAATATCAGTTAGTATACCAAGAACCAGGAAGATCTCAACTGAGTGAAAAAAAGACAATCATTAGATGCCAATGCCAATATAATAGAGATTTTAGAATTACTTGAAAAAGATTTTAAAGTAGTATATTAGTCCATTTTCACATTGCTACAAAGAACTACCTGAGACTGGGTAATTTATGAAGGAAAGTTGTTTAATTGACTCACAGTTCCACAGACTTAACAGAAAGCATGACTGGGAGGCCTCAGGAAACTTACAATCATGTTGGAAGATGAAGGGGAAGCAAGGACCTTCTTCACATAGTGTTTAGAGAGAGAGAGCAAAGGGGGAAGTGCCACATACTTTTAAACCATCAAATCTCATGAAAACTCACTGTCATGAGAACATCAGAGGAAAGTCACCCTCCATGATCCAGTCACCTCCCACCAGGCCCTTCTTCCAATTTGTCATGAGATTTGGGCAGGGATACAAATCCAAACCATATCAGTCCACCCCTGGCCCCTCTCAAATCTCATACCCTTTTCATATTGCAAAATAAAATGATCCCTTCTCAACAGTCCCCCAGTCTTATTTCAGCATCAAAACAAAAGTCCACAGTCCAGATTCTCACCTGAGGCAAAGTAAGTCCCTTCTGTCTATGAGCCTGTAAAATAAAAAACAGGTTAATTATCCAAGATACAATGAAGATACAGGCATTGGGTGAATGTTCCCCTTCCAAATGGGAGAAATTGACCAAAACAAAGGGGCTACCGGCCCCGTGCAAGTCTGAAACCCAGCAAGACAGTCATTATGTCTTAAAGCTCCACAATAATCTCCTTTGACTGTATGTCTCACATCTAGGGCACGCTGATGCAAGTGGGCTTCCAAGGCCTTAGGCAGCTCCACCCCTGTGGCTCTGCAGGATACAGTCCCGACAACTGCTTTCATGGGCTGGTGTCGAGTGCCTGCAACTTTTCCAGGTGTGTGGTGTAAGCTGTCAGTGGATCTACCATTCTGGGATCTGGAGGACAGTGACGCTCTTCTCATAGCTCCACTAGGCAGTACCCCAGTGGGGACTCTGTGTGGGGGCTCCAACCCCACATTTCCCTTTTCCAACCCCACACTGCCCTAGTAGAGGTTCTCCATGAGAGCTGTGCTCCTGCAGCTGACTTCAGCCCAGACATCCAGGTGTTTCCACACATTCTCTGCAATCTAGGTGGAGGTTCTCAAGCCTCAACTCTTGGCTTCTATGTACCCACAGAAACACATGCCAAACACATGCCAAACACAACTGCCTATTCAACGTCTCCACTGAGATATTTCATATACATCTCAAAATCACATTCAGATCTAAACCCCTGCCTATCCCTCCCCAAACCTACTCTTGCCTGTCTCTCCAACTCATTAAATGGCATATGTAATGGGCTACGTAGAAACTTTGAGTCATCTGTGATCTTGCTCATTTTCTCACAACAAACATCCAGTTCTTTCAGATATGCCTTGAAAGTATTTCCAAGTCTTTTCTGTGACTTGGATTATTGTGCTTGCCTCCAAACTGCTCCCTCTTCCCCATCTTGGCTTTGTTAGTTTATTCTCCACACGGCAGCCTGAGTGCCTTTTAGATACTAAGTCAAACCATGGCTTTTCTCTAATTACAACCCTTCAATAGCTTCTCATGATGCTAATAAAGGCAATTATGCAGTCTTCAGAATACAGTAACATTTTTATAATGATTTCTGAATAATACTAGCACATCATTTATTCTGTAATACATATTTATTGAGAAACAAGTATGTCCTGGGAACTCTATTAAATATTGGTACTGTAATTGTGAAAAAATAAATAAACCTGGCAGTTACACTCAGAGATTAGAATCCAAAGGAGAATGTAGATAGGCAGTTGTCATATGGGTGCCCGATGCTGGGGTATGAAGAGTACAGAGTGCTCTGAGAACATTTACATAGGCCTCCTTTCCAGAGGAGGTGAAATGTAAACTGAGACCTGTAACATAAATAGAAATGAAGCAGGTGAGAAGTGGGTGAAAGAGAGAGACAAAATGTGATAAGGCTCCATGGCTGGATCCGAGAGTGTGAAATTGGGAGAGGTGGCAGAATAGTTAGCAGTAAGTGGCATCCAGACCACATAGGGTCTTATGTAATAGATTATGCTAAGACCTTTGGACATTATCCTGAGAAACTGACAATTCTGAATTAAGATTGTGAGTTAAAGGATTCTAAATAAGAAAGTGACATGATAAGATTTCTATTTTTAAAAAGATTATTTAGTCAGCCATTGCAGGATGAATCAGAGATAAGACTAGAGGCAAAGAGTAGAAAGTGGTTAACAGATATCCAGATGAGCAGTAATGGTGACCTGGGCCAAGGGCATCCTGGAGAGATGGAGAATAGTGGAGAGATGGAGAATAATAGAGAGACTCCAGAGGTAGTTAGAAGAGCATTTGACAGAGAAGTCAAGGAGGTTGCCCAAGTTTCTATTAGGGTGTATAAAAAGAAGAGCAGCTTTGTAGAGAAGATAACGAGTTCAGATTTGTACTTGAACAAATTAAGTATGAATTTTCTGTGGGACTTTCCAAGGGAGAGGGCCCATGTGCAGTTCTAAATTTGTTTTCAGGAATGAGTGAGTGAGGAGGGAGGGGGGTGAGGGAGAGATATCAGGGAGGGAGACTAGCATATTTTTCTCTCCCTGAGATACTTATTTCTGAATATTCAATTAATGTTTGGTGACCTTAAGCCATATGTTCTCTATTACCATACTAAGAAGAGGGATGTTAGGCTTGTTGAAACTTGTTGGGAAGTTGTGTTTACTTTATTAGCCAATGAGCCTTGAATGAAGAGATTGCTTGGCTCTAATTCAGAAGTGGAAACTTCTTCTTGATGCTAAATATAACATTGTGGCGTGTGACACATAGTGTCCTAGAACTTTGCTGTTACACTGCTTTTCCGTGTGTGAAATTCAGCATAAGGTGCCCTCTGTTTAGGTTGCTATAACAAAATACGATAAGCCGGGTAGCTTGTAAATGACAGAGAATTATTTTTCAGAGTTTTAGAGGCTGAGAAGTCCAAGAGCAAGGCTCCCACAGATTCAGTATTTGGGGAGGGCTACATCCTGGTTCACAGATGGCACTTTCTAGCCGAGTCCTTACTTGGCAGAAGGATGGAGGGGTCTCTCTCAGGCCTCTTTTATATGGGCACTGATCCCATTCATGAAGATCCCACACTTATTACCTAGTCACCCTTGAAAGCACCACTTCTTGATATCATCGTATTAAGGGTTAGGATTTCAAAATAAAATTTTGCAAGGACATAAAACATTCAGACCCTAGCAGGTATATTCCTTCAAAGAAACATAGCATCTGGGATCAGAAGCCAGGTTGCCTGGCTTTAAATTCCAGCCCTGACATTTACCAGTGGTGTGATTTTAGGTGAATCGTTTAACTTCTCTAAATTTGTTTTGTCACCTATAATGCGGAAAAAAATATCACCTACATGAGATGTTGTAAGAGGTGAGTTAATCATGTGAAACATTTAGAACAGAATTACTTACATGCTAGCTGTCATTTATTCTATTACTGTTATTACTGTTAATAGATGGAGGCTCAGTTTACAGAGGTGGCAAAGGCCTTCATTATGAGAAATCTGTTGTGTGTACTTCAGAGGCCTTTTGACTGTAAAGCACCAAAATGTTTCTGAAATCCTGGGATTTCTTTACTGGAGACTCAACTGTGATGCTATGACGATCATAGTTATTCTTTCACTGTTTCATTCTTTCTAACTATGGGAGTGGATGGTTATGTATTAGGAGGAAACTGAGGGATGTTAACTACATATTAATAAAAAACTGGGAAAATGTAAGAGTATTTGTTTCCTCTGTATCACTAATGATGTTTTCTTACCTGTGGATTTCAGTTTACACCTGAAGAAATAGTGTTTCCATGTAGATTTTCAACTCCGTGAAAAAGCAAACAAAAATCCTTCCTGTTTAAACTTATAGATGGACTAAAGTTATAATGAGGATAGGTTCTTTTTTATTTTCTGAAAAACTTCACTTTTTCATTTATAATCAAAATGAATTGGGATAAGGAGGAGAGACTGAGGCTTCTATGTGAGCACGTGGACCAAAGCACTGCTGTTGGGGCCTGAGCCACTGAAAAGCACTGGGAAAGCATAGGGGAAAAGTACTAAGCTTTCAGTGATTCTGTAAGGTGGCACTTGTAGTCAGTCAGATATAGCTCTTTCTTGATCTTCCCTGGAATCCTGCTATGCAAAATAAATTCACTCAGAAGGTGCGAGAGAGCTAAAGTAAGGTCACGCTTGTGTGATTGCTATTTTCACTGTTGGATTCTTTCCAATGCACTAATATTTCACTTTGAATTTTACAGGAATTTGAAAGTGATTATGTGGCATTTCAGTCCAAAACTCTGGAATTTGACAGAAGGCTTGGGACAATTATTTGTGAAGCTTTCTTTAACTGCAATGGCTTAGAAGCTGCATTTAAGGTTAGTTCTGAAGAAGCTATCATAAAAAATGTTTTACTAATGAATAATATAGGCTGTTAGATGAAAGGGGTGAATTCTCATTCAGGTAGAGTATTAACTGGGTTAACTAGTCATATTCCCTTCAAATTCAGCTCACTGAATAATAAACTTTGAATAGTGTACTAATGAATAATGACACTTTGTACAAGATGATTTTAGGACATTTAGTTACTGTCTTTTTCTTGCATTCACAGTGTTTTAGCTCTCATTATCTTCACAGAAAATTTGGCCTGGCCAGTGAAATACTGATTCAAAATTAAGTCACAGTAAAAAGTGAAAAATACCTTAATTCAAATTTCTTTTATTTACCATTGTTTAGATATGTTAGGTTTATCTGCCTATTTTATTTTTCTGACTGAAACAAATAGCAATTTATATACTGTATTTACCCAGGCATAAGACATCACTGATGATCAGACACACCATTATTTTGTGTAACAATTAAAAAATGCTGCCAAATAATTATAATTTCATTGATTGCATAATGTATTTCAATTACAGAGATTTTGAAACATAAAAGTATGCTTGTCACAGAATTGATGAAATACAGTTAAGAGTTACATAAAAGAAAAGCATCTCAATAGTGTCCCCATATGAAAAGCTTATAATATGGGGAATAGGAACACCATGTAAAACTTGCTTGACAAAAAAAATTACAAATCAAGTATAAATTAATAATCAGATAACATCCCAAAAGAGGGATGGAGGGTTCAGTATCAGAAGAAAAAGAGCTAAGAAATCATGGGTATAATTCATTGAGAATGGCAGTGTCAAACAATATAGCAGACACAGATTTTTTAAAGATATTGTTTGATTTTGACCTGTAAATGAATTGACTAGTCAGTGGTGAAGCCATCAGCGTTCTCTGGCCCCAGTTGAGCATTTTAACCTAAAGAATTCATGAGGATCTGGATGGGAAGAATCAATGTGGTGAAAATGGCCATACTGCCCAAAGTAATTTATAGATTCAATGTTATCCCCATCAAGCTACCACTGATTTTCTTCACAGAATTAGAAAAAACTACTTTAAATTTCATATGGAGCCAAGAAAGAGCACGTTATAGCCAAGACAATCCTAAGCAAAAAGAACAAAGCTGGAGGTATCATGCTACCTGACTTCAAACTCTACTACAAGGCTACAGTAACCAAAACAGTATGGTTCTGGTACCAAACCAGGTATGTAGACCAATGGAACAGAAATAATGCCACACATCTACAACCATCGAATCTTTGACAAACCTGACAAAAACAAGCAACGGGGAAAGGATTCCCTATTTAATAAATGGTGTTGGGAAAACTGGCTAGCCATATGCAGAAAACTGAAGCTGGACCTCTTCCTTACATCTTATAGAAAAATTAAGATGGATTAAAGACTTAAATGTAAGGAATAGGATGATGACCTAAAACCATAAAACCCCTAGAAGAAAACCTAGGCAGTACCATTCAAGACATAGGCATGGGCAAAGACTTCATGACTAAAACACCAAAGCAATTGCAACGAAAGCCAAAATTGACAAATGGGATCTAATTAGACTAACATGCATCTGCACAGTAAAAGAAACTACCATCAGAGTGAACAGGCAACCTACAGAATGGGAGAAAATTTTTGCAATCCATCGGACAAAGGTCTAATATCCAGAATCTACAAGGAACTGAAACAAATTTACAAGAAAACAAAATACCCCATCAGAAAGTGGGTGAAGGATATGAACAGACACTTCTCAAAAGGAGACGTTTATGTGGCCAAGAAACATGAAAAAAACCTCATCATCACTGGTCATTAGAGAAATGCAAATCAAAACCACAATGAGATATTACCTCATACCAGTTGGAATGGTGATCATTAAAAAGTCAGGAAACACAGAGGATGTGGAGAAATAGGAATGCTTTTACACTGTTGGTGGGAGTGCAAATTAGTTCAACCATTGTGGAAGACAGTGTGGTGATTCCTCAAGGATCTAGAACCAGAAATACCATTTGACCCGGCAATCCCATTACTGGGTATATACACAAAGGATTATAAATCGTTCTATAAAGACACATGCACAAGTATGTTTATTGCAGCACTGTTCATGATAGCAAAGACTTGGAACCAACCCAAATGCCCATCAATGATAGACTGGATAAAGAAAATGTGGCACGTATACACCATGGAATGCTATGCAGCCATAAAAAAGGATGAGTTCATGTCCTTTGCAGGGACATGGATGAAACTGGAAACCATCATTCTCAGCAGACTAACACAGGAACAGAAAACCAAACACCACATGTTCTCACTCATAAGTGGGAGTTCAATGAGAACATATGCACACAGGAAGGGGAACATCACACACTGGGGCCTGTCAGGGAGTGGGGGGCTAGGGGAGGGATAGCATTAGGAGAAATACCTAATGTAGATGATGGGTTGATGAGTGCAGCAAACCACCATGGCACATGTATGCCTATGTAACAAACCTGCACATTGTGCATATGTATCCCAGAACTTAAAGTATTAAAAAAAGAAAGAATTCATGAGCATCAAATAGTTCTTTGTTTTATAAGAACTCTTCAGTGAAACGCAGGTGCCATCAGCCACAATATACAGCCTGTTGTTATAAAATGACCTGTAATCTAATATCTCATATCTAACATCTATAATAGTCATATATAATTATTATATTTAATACTGCCACTATTTTTTGTCTAGATATGCATACTTGTTTCTCTTTGACAAAAATGACATTATATTTTCATCCTCTACTGTAATCTTCACTTAACAAAGAGTCATACAATTTTTTCTTGCCTTTATAACAGAATTCAACTATTATTTTTTTAAATCTCTGTGTGATAGTCTATCATATTCTTTGCTACTGGAACTAGTTTTCTTTCATGCTTTTATAAATAACCAAAAAAAGAATGTAGAATGAAATCTCAATTACAGAGGCTCCTGCCGTTTTCAGTTCAAGTCTCTCTTTCTCACAACCATTAATATGAATTCTGTTATAGTAGCTGCCAGTTAATTTTTTTCTAAACAATTTAATCTCTTAGGTAAAAGGTTTTTTCTTTAACTTTTCACATATTTGACCTGTTTACTGAACAAATATGAGATCCTACTGTCATAAGCTTGGCGGCGGTGTGGCATCATCTTACAGCTTCTGTGTAGATTGCCTTCCATGGTGACTTGTACAAAGTGGCATTTAATAACTACTTGAGGTGAGGTGGACTGACTGGTAGTTCAAGTAATGAAATAACATACTGATGAGGGTAAACTGCTGCAAGTGTAATGGCAGAGGAAGAAATTACAAGGGTGTGTACTTACAGAGAAAAATATTTCACCTATAGGGATAGGATGATGAGCTCTGACCGTTTACTGTTAGTCCCTGGGAAGAAAAATATCTGTAGACTGTTCTCTGAAGACTACTGTTACAATGCCTGCTATTGTCAAAGACATGGCCAGGAAGGGCACCAGGACTGAGGGCTGTTCTACTCTAATATAAAAGTATAGTACTTCAAAATCTAAAGTGCTAGGTGTGCTCACCAAAAACCAAAAACAAATACTACTGAATGGCTCTCTAAAATTTACACGAAAGCAAACCGAAGTGTGTAAAAAAAAAAAAAAAAAAAGTGTCTAGAAAGGACTTCAGCTTTGAAAACTATTAAAATATGAAGTGTATGTGGTTTAGGTGGCCACGGATTTTTAAAAATCATTGAAAGTGGCACACCGAGGGAAAATATAAATATGTACTACACTGAACAATGGCAATAATGTTATGAAAAGCTGTATTATGCAATGAAAGAAGTGGAGCAAAATTAAGGCAAACCTTGCAGATCTCAGATGGGATATTTGGAAAGAGAAGCATGTGGTGGGAATTACTCTTTAGTCTTGAAGTCAATGTGAAAGAAAACATCTCTACTCTTCATAAAATAGCTTTTAGTTTTACTGTGAACAAAGAAGCAAGAGCTTGAAATGACCTTTACTCTCCTCCTGGAGGGTAATTTTTATACACTTTGGATGACAAACAATTACAATAATGTATACTGCCTAAAACTTTGAGACTTTTCCTACTACTTTTTGGCTTTACAACCTCGCCTCAGAATATTTTCCTCTTGAAAACTTGGAGTTAAGGACCGCTAAGCTGGTAGGCAAGATGTGATGTAGCTAGGAAACTTCTACTATTCTTTCCATTGTGGTCAATATGATAAGTGTTTAAAAAATAATGTTGTGAAATAAATATACTTATAAATTCTTGTTGGAGTATACTTTTTTGGTAAATATATGAGATAATGTTTACTTTAGAAATTGTATTTGAAACCTAAGCTCAACAAAACAATGACTGTGGGAAGAAAGTTAATCAGTTACATTTTGCTAGGTAGCAGCTGAGTAGTAGATTTAAAAATATTTAGCAGTTTCTACTGCAGTTATAATTGATGTTACCAGAAAAAGTCAGAACGTATTTGTCTAAATTGACCCCTAAGGTATAGTTATAGTTACATTTTAGTTTCTATAATTTTTTCATGGTAATTTTATTTTCAGTGAATGTAGTTTATGGAAATATTTGCAAATTTTTATTATAAAGCTGTTTTTTTAAGTGAAACACATTTTAGGGAACACCTATTATTTCCTTAAAAAGAACAAAGCCCCCTCCTTTGCCATATTGCTAAACAAGGCATGACCTTGGATACAGTTTATCTGCCACTGTAAATATACTTAGTTGTTTTGATATGTCTTCTTTCAAAGAAAATATCTATATGACAGGCTTAGTAACTAACATATTATGAAGCCCACACAGAATGATCAGATGACAAAATGATATAAGTTTCAATGGCATATTAGCTGATGAGAAGCTACACAGTGAAACAGAAACCCAAATGCTAGACTGTCTGGTTTCAAATCCCAGCTCCGCCACTAGCTGTTATGAATTTGGGAAAATCATTCCCTCCTTGTAACTCAGTTTCCTCACCTGGAGTGTGTAATAACAGCACTTTTAAGGCCCTTGACGTATAGTTCCTGGGACATAGCACTATAGAAACATTGGTTATATACAAACAAAATTTGTTTTATACAAATTTATATACAAATAAATGCCATTTTGCTAGCAAGGAAAGAGCTGTTTTATGCTAGCACACAAAAGAATCCACACTGGGTAGTAAACAAGAAACTAATGGGAATCCAAAATCAGACTCACTGGATAACTAAGCTTTGTGAACACTGGCAGTGAAGGTAAGTTTGAAATCTAGGGGGCTCCACTGACTGAACAAGAGGAGCTTGTGAGACTTCACTCCTGCTTTGCTGGTGATGTGATCCTGTTCAGTCTGTGTGTCTGCTTTCTGCTGTCCCACCATCAGTTGGCTTCCTCTGCTTGCTAGTAGTTTCTGCTCACTGATAATTTTAGCCAGCATGGATTCAGCCAGGCCCTGACTCTGAGAAAGAATCTGATTAGCTCAAGGCATTGATTTGAGCCAGGACATTCATGTCAAAGGAGTCGTCCACCTGTGGAGTGGTTGTCCTTGTAATAGTCACCACTGTAGCCCTAGGACACTGTTGGGGGTGGCTGGGTCACGTGGATGTACCAGGGGCCATAAGCATGCGTCCATGGTGACTGGCACATCTGGTATAATTATTCATGCTGTGACCTAGAGGGCCTCAATATGGATATATGGATATTTATATCTAAAGAATACATATGTAGAGGGGAAGAACAATAACAAGCACATGAATCTTGTTTCTATTCTTGTGTCTGCAAAGCGTCTTCTGAAACGTTACCTGCCACCCAACAGGAAATAATATTAGCTGTGAGGAGAAAGTGCAGACAGACAATGGTTCCTTTCTGCTGAGAAAGGGAAATTATTTTACATCTAGAATTGGTTTATTGGATGTACAGAAATTTTAGGGAGATGCAAAAAATACATTTTACATTTTGAAGCATCACAGGATACTTTTAAGATTCTAAACTTTAGTCATGTAAGAGATTTGAAGGGGGACATTGTGAGCTGGGTATTTGTGTTAAAAACTCACAGTGCTTAACGTTGCCTTAACTTTGATTTTTATAGCTTTTGACCGTATTTGGAAATTTTCTAGAGAAGCCAGTTGTCATGGAAATTTTCAGCCTACATTACAGCACACTAGTGCATATGTTTAATACAGAGCTGGATGTGTGTAAGCAATTGTATAATGAACACATGAAACAGGTAAGTGGTGGATAAGGTTGGACGCATTCACAGCATCATTTTTGTAGATAATGACCATCAACTAGAACTCTGTGATTATATCTAAAGACTAGATATAGGCACTACCTTTTTGTGCTTTTATTTAACTGGTTTCCTCATGGAGATGGTAAACTTGCTTTAGGACTGTAACTCTTCTAGTAATCAAGTGATTAAACACATATGTTTTATACTACTGTAAAAATACTAAAATGAACAATTGGTTACAAGGTTGGAAACCATTCTGACTGAATGTTCCCTTTCTTCCTCTTCACCAAAATATCAACTTGCAGATTGAACGTGGACATGTAGTTCTTAACAAGAACATGCCATTTACCTCAGGAAATATCAGATGGGCCCAACAGGTCCTCCAACGACTTCAAATGTTTTGGTCAAACTTTGCACGTCTCCGTTATCTGTAAGTAGTTAAGCAAATTATTCTAATGGTATGGGTGACGTTTTATATAAGAGAGTGAGCTGTTCATATTAGCACTTAGGAAGCCATTGCCCTGTTCACTTCTCTCACTGGTTGGGTTTGTGGAGAGGGATTCATTCCCATGGTTTTGGAATATTTATAATGGGACTCTTAGAATTTCATATGCTTACATGTTTTCTGGACCTTTTTTCTTTTCACTTGTCCTTTCCACCCACCATGTTTGGAGTTTCTTGCTGTTATTGTTTTTCCTTTTTCCAATAAGTAACACTGCTTTTATTATGCAGTCTTTTTGCGTTTTTCTTCTCTTCATAGGAGCCAGTAGCTTGTTGCTATCAATATTTAGTAACATCTTGAGTTTCATTCATCTTATAACTTTATCCTTTAAAGCAAAAGCAATTCATAGGCATAATTTAGTCTTGACTGTTTCTCTTCCTGGTTGTTTATAGTGCATTATCATATTTTATATATTTTATATTGTGTATTGTATTACTATACAATTATTAAGCTGAAATCTATCTAATATATGTATAAACCAGTAAAAAAACCTTATTCCTACAGATTTTTGGGCAATCCTGATAATGCCTTAGTTTATCAAAAGTATGTTGAAATGACCACTTTGCTTGATCAATTTGAAAATCATGTCTATAATGAATGGAAAAGTAATGTGGATGAAATCTGTGAATTCAATTTGAATCAACCCTTGGTTAAATTCAGTGCCATAAATGGTCTTCTCTGTGTCAATTTTGACCCAAAGGTAGGGATTTCATTTTTTAAGATGATTTATAAGTGCCATTTTTATTATAAGCATGTTTCTGGTATTTCCAGTCATTTGTAATTTACATTTGGGAAAATGTCAGAGTTGCGAGGACTATAACTGTAAACAATTTCTTGTAGGTCTTTGTTGTAGAGATTTCTCAATTTCTACTCATTACTCTATTAATTTGTATTGTAATTATTTCTTTACCACTCTACCCTCACTAGATAATGAGCCACCGAGAGTAGCATCCATTTCATTGCGTCTTTATACTCTGTTTCTCTAGTTCAGTGTCTGGTGCTTGGTTACACTTAGTAAATGATAGCTCAACTGAATTGAATCATTTGTCTTTACCAGATAGTTTCTGACTTAAATATATTCATAACATACACAGTGTTTTCGTTAAAATTTCATCATATAAGTTAAGATTTGGGGAATCAACAGAATACACGGAATGAAAGACATGTCACATTTTTGATGAGCACTGGTAAATTTTAACTTATCGTCATTTCTTTCAAAGGGACAGTAAGCTTGTATATGGTAATTAAATTGATGGTAATTTTAAAAAACATAAAACAATATAAAAATATTAACAGTTAAATAATATCCAGGATGAATATTTTATTTATTAAACAGGTCTTTTGTTACTGCATGGTAAATCATGTAACAAAGGAAATTTCATATATTTTCTCAATTCATTTTCTCATAATTTCATTACATGTTATGTAACAATGGGACTTTGTTACCATTCATATATGTGTATGTGTATATAATTGTATGTGCAAATATTTAAATACTAGATGTACATGTACATGTGTATATGCATTGTATATTTTTTAAACAAACAATCTCCAAGTCTGGCAGCTTGCTAGACATGAGACATAAAATAAGATTTCTTTTCTGTTTACCACCATGGATATGCTTTAGGGTAAGGGGCAAGCTTATAAGACTATCTATTTGTAATTTCCATGACAAAACACAAAATGCCTTAAACATCTGGCTGGATTTTTAGGGGGTGAAGATTATACATTCACTCTTAGTGATTACCTGGAGTCTCTCATGACAGTCCATATGCATGCCTAGGAAGTGGGAAAGTTAGCCTCACTGAGTTGGATAAGCATACTCTGTACCCGAATTCTGATCTGTTTCCCTAAAACATATACAGAGAATAACTGACTTTATTTTGTTAGTAAAACTCAGCACACATACCTAAATATATGACACAGTAAACTGAGGATTCCTTCTACTTTCTAATTTCATAAAACCAATTTATAGAAACTAATTTCTTGAGAGGTTTTAGGGATAATTCATATACCTTTACTATATTATGGAATGTATGATTTTTGTTTTTAAAAAATATATGAAACAAAAGCCCATTTACCTTGTTGATTTGGAAATATAGTAATCCTTGGATAACATCCTAAGTGTTTCAAGTTAAACTTGAGTTAAAATAGAGTGACATTATTAAAATATGCAATAATTTTAATAATTGTTGTTTTAATAGCTAGTGGCTATATTGAGAGAAGTGAAATATCTTCTGATGTTGAAGAAACAAGACATACCAGATTCAGCTTTAGCCATCTTCAATAAAAGGAACACTATTTTAAAGGTTTGTGTTTTTTGTTAAAAAAAAAAAAAGATACTAGGGCCTATTATGAATATAAATATTTTGAATTGTAATTATTATATAGACCTATATGACATTTTTACGCCTTTAAGACAGAGAAAATAGCTAACATATTTGGCACTTTTTGTTTTGTTGTTTTCTTTGCTCAGTACATTGGAAATCTTGACCTTCTTGTGCAAGGGTATAATAAGCTCAAACAGACGCTCCTGGAAGTTGAATACCCTCTGATTGAAGATGAGCTGAGGGCTATTGATGAGCAGCTGACAGCAGCCACAATGTGGCTGACGTGGCAGGATGACTGCTGGGGCTACATCGAGAGGGTGAGGGAGGCCACGTCCGAGTTGGAGCACAGAGTTGAGCGCACGCAGAGCAACGTGAAGGTGATCCAGCAGACCATGAGGGCCTGGGCCGGGTGCGTGCTACCTCCCAGGAGAGAGCACAGACGAGAGGTGGCCTTCACCTTGGAGGACAAGGGTGATTTGTTTACAAAAAAATACAAGTTAATCCAAGAAGATGGCTGCAAGATCCACAACTTGGTTGAGGTAACGGCTTTTAAGCTTTCAAGATTTATGGATCTTTTCATTGAGTTCAGAGAAGAGCAAAAATACTTAACCTAATAATGTGGGACTCTTTTATCAAGCCTGAAAGAACTTCATGAATGGTTTTATTAGGCATTCGAAATGGGGGAATTTGTGTTACTTGCCTACAATTTCTGTAGCCCTCACTACTCTCATTTCTGAGGGAAGAGATCAGAATGTGAGATGTGTTGATGAAACAGAAAGGCTAGTGATAGAATCTTTACCTTGTCACAGTTGCGTCCTCTTTTGGATGCTCCTAATAGCTACCACTGTTTGTTGACTGCCTTGTACGTGCCAAACAAACACCTTGCTTAGGTCATCTCAAGGAACCCTCTCAACCATCTCCTAAGGATGACAACAATAATTACTCTCCTTTTAACAAAGATTTGAGTTCCTAAAACAGTAACAGGCACTAATCTAGGGTTATGAATTCAAGGAAAAACAGGAAAAAAAAAAAAAACACAAAAGGCAGAAGGCAGGAAAATAAAAGCAAACAAAAAAGCCCCCCCTCCCCAGCCAAAATCCTTTATTTCATGGAGCTTACACTCTAGTCAGAGGAAGTCAGCAAGAGAAATGAACAAATAGATAATATGTCAGTTGTGTTAGGAGTAGTGATGAAAAATAGAGCTGAGCAGGTGGAATAAGGAGTCGCTTGGGGGTAGGGTGGTTGGGCAGGCCTCTTTCCTAAGATAGTATTTCTGCAGAGAACTGACAGGGAACAAAGCATACGGATATGAGGAGAAGGACATTCTGGAGAGCAAAAGTGTAGACACTTCGAGGCGGGAGCAGCCTGTCCTGTCCCAGGATCAGTCAGCAAACTGGGAGCAGAATTTGCAAGGGGAGTGGTAGTGGAGGATGAGGTAGAAGAGACTAATGGCACATTACGTGGGGTTAGCAGGCTGTTATGAGGACTTTGGATTTTACTGTAAGGGGAAAAAGAACAGCCAGAGACTTTCTGCTCAAAGGCTTTCCCTGTGGAGGGTAAGCCACAGGGGAGCAAAGAAGTGGTTGGCAGGGAGACTCTTCAGAGCCTACGCTAATAATCCAGGTGAGAAATGATGCTGCCTTGGGTCACGGTGCTAGCGATCAAGGCAGTTCATATCCTGCATGTATTTTGAAGGCAGGGCCAGCAGAATTTGCTTTGAGGAATCAGAGGAGAGAGAAGGATGATTTCAAGGTTTTTGGTCTGAGTGATTGGACTGGACTGGAGTTGCCCTTTAATATGAGGGCAGATATGAGGAAGACTGTGGTGAGCAGATTTTGTAGGGGAAAAAAAAGGTTTGCTTTTGGACAAGTTAGTTAGAGATGCTCGTCCTAAGGGACAATTTTGAGTAGACTAGAATTGCACCTGTGTCTTGTGTTCGGGTCAAAATCCAGGTAAGTAGCAGAGAATTGAGATTCATGCACATATGTATGGTATTTAGAGGCATATAATTAAGAACATGTAGGAATTATAGATAGAAAAGAGGCCCAAAAACTAGCTTCAAAATCCTCCCTAGGTCAGGGAGAAGAGGAAAATCCTGCACAGGATGCTGAAAAAGAGAGAGTGATGCCCTGGAAACCAATAAAGAAGGAATTTCAAGGAGGAGGAAGAGCTCAACTCTGTTCCATCCTGATGTAGGACCCGAAAATAAAGACGGAGGCTAACCCTCAGATCTGGGAACATGGAAGTCATTGGGATGAGAAGAGGCAATTTCATATGGTGGCGGAATGGAAGCCTGATGGGAGTGGGCTGATGAGAGAATGGGGAAATGTGAGTGGAGGCAGCCGAGGAGATCCTGAGGAGCTCTGCTGTGGGGCAAACCAACAACTGGGCAGTACCTGAGGCCTGTGTATCAGGGTAGGGAGGGTTTTCTTTTTAACAGTGGTTGATGTTTCAGGATGTTTGTATGTTAACTGCAGTAATCTAGGAAGGAGAAAAAATTGTTGGAAGAAAGCCATTGAGGGAATGGGATTCAATAAATACCTGTAGAAGGTGTCTTAAGATAGAAGCATGAAGCATTCATCTGTAGTACAGGATGGAGGGAAGGCAAAGGTAGCAATGTGGTGCTCACAGATGTGCAGTGCTGATGATGGCAACATGGGGAGTTGATTTCTTGTCGTTCCTATTTCTTAAGGAAAAAAGGGATGGGAATGAAAGAGCGTATTTCATGTTTCCTCTGAGCATCCTTGTTATGTGGAGTCTTCTCTATAGACAGGCACGGTCCTTAAACCATGAATACTCTCCTTTGGACAAGGCAGACAGACCTCGCCCGCCACCCACAAACACAAAATCTCTCTCGCTCTCACATACACTCTTTTTCTCTGTATGTTACACACTCTCACACACACTCTTCCTCTCTCACATCACACACACACACACTCTCTCTCCCTCATGCACTCTCTCTCTCTCTCTCTGTCTCTCTCACACACACACACACACACTCTGAAGCCATCATGAAGTAGCACAGTGTGGAGTAGGGAAAGTGTCCTTGGTAAAGGCTGGAAACCACAGTCTTCCAGAGGCTGGGCCTGAATTTTCTCATGTGTAAAATGAAGGTCCTTGTCTCTAGGCTAATTCTCAGCAGAACAAGAAATAGATTATGGTTTTCCTGCTGGGAATTGTATGCAACCCATTATCTATCTTGTCTTTGCAGTCCATCATCATTCACTTATTTGAGAAATATTTATTGTGAGCCTTGCGTGTACCCACCACCTTTCTAGGTTTTTGAAATATGAAAGAGAGCAGAGCAGACAAAGATCCTTGCTCTCATGGAACTTGAATCTAGTGAGGGGAGAGAGATAATAAGCAGTGACATAGTAAGTCGTGGTGTGTCAGAACTGGTACATGCTGCAGGAAAAAGATCAAGTTGGAGCAGGGCAAGGGAATTCTGGAGGGTGGGGTCGAAGATGCAGTTTTAAGTAGGATGATCAGTGTAGGCCTCAACCAGAAGGTGAAATTTGAACAAAGACTTGATAAAGGTGATAGAGTCAGCCAAGCAGACCTTTGGTGAAGAGTGTTCCAGGCAGAGGAGATAGCTGTTGGGCAGGGGCTCCCTGGGCATGCTCGAGGAAGAGCAGGGAAGTGTGGGGGGGCGAGTAGAGGGAGCTGAGTGGAGAGTTGCTGAGGTGAGGTCAGATGCTAAGCTGCATGGGGAGGGACTGGCAGCTCAGGGGAGGCTTCATAGGCCCTTGTGCAGACTCTGGCTTTGGCTCACTCTGGTATGTGAAAGACACTGCAGAATTTTGAGGAGGGGAGTAAATACAATCTGACTTTCATTCTAAAAGGATTTCTGGCTGTTGTGTTGAGACCCTCTGTAGGGAGGCAAGGGAAGAGGCAGGGTGACCTGGTAGGTTGCAGTTCTTACTAGTAATCTAAGGGGTTAGTATGTTCAGGCTGCTATAGCAAAATACTGAAAACTGGGTAACTTTAAAACAACAGAAATGGTTTTCTCATAGTTCTGGAGGTCCAGGTGCCAGCATGATCAGTTTCTGGCAAAGTCCCTCTTCTAGGTTGCAGACTGCCAACTTTTCACTGTGTCCTTGCATGGAAGAAGTTCCCCTGGGCCTGTTTTATATAGGCAGTACTCCCATTCATGAAGGCTCTGCCCTCAGGACCTAGTCACCTCCTCCTAAACCCCTCCTCCTAATACCATCCCCTTGGGGGTTAGGATTTTCACTTTTGAATTTGGGGAGGACATAAGCTTTCAGACCATGGCACAGGCACGTAGCAGATGATGGTGCTGGAGCAGGGTGGTAGCAGTGAAAGTGATTATAAGTAGTTGGATTCTGGGTATATTTTGAATTAAGTGGAGCAAACAATTTCCTAAAGACTGGATGTGGAGCCTGAAAGAAAGACACGTTAAAGATTATTCTACACATTTCGTCATGATCAACTGGAAAGGTGAAGTTGCAATCTATTCGGATGCGGAAGGGTGTGAGAGGAAGAGACTTAGCAAGGAAGGTCAAGATTTCAGTTTTGGCCTTTTTGAATTTGAGATGTTAATTAGCCAAGTAGAGGAACTGAGTGGGCTATTGGATTTACTCATTTAGAGTAAATGAGAGGGGTCCAAACTGAAAACACAAATGAAAGAGGAGTGGGTGACAATGATATTTAAGCCAGGAAACTAGATGAGATCACTGAGAATATGAGTTTAGCTAGAGAATAGATGAAAATCAAGGACTATTGGCTGGACCACCATTCTTCCCTTAGGAGACTGGGGAGAAGAAGGACCAGCCAAAGATGCAGAAAAGGAAAGGCTGAGACAGGAGCAGGAAAACCAGGGCAGGAAGCTGAGTGAAGAAAGACTTTGAAGGGTAACAGATTTTCTTACCAAAAAGTAAAGTACAGTACATTTGATATGCTCTAGTGGATAGAGCATATTTTCTAGAAGAAAATAAAAAGAAGTACATAATTAACATGGGTTTCAATATTTCTGTTGACTTCCAACATTTTCTGGAATTTCTAAGAAAGTTTTAGTTTTCCCGTCGATGACAGTTTGCTAGGGCAAAGACTTTGTTTCTATCTTCCTTAAGTACTGCCTGGAATAGCATCCCAAGGTCGCTATGACAAGGTCCACAAACAGGCTGTCTTGAAATGAAAGAAGTTTATTCTCTCATAGTCTAGAGGCTAGAAATCTGAAATCAAAGTGTGGGCAGGGCCCTTCTCCCTTGGAAGGCTCTGCCAAAGACCTGGGTGGCCTGGAGAGAATCTCAGGGGTGTCCTGACATGTAAAGGAGGCATTTATCTGGAAATTAATTTGTTTTTCAGCAGTATCCTAACTAAGTCATGCCATAGACTATTTCTAGTTGTTCACTGAAATGCTGTGAATTATTCTGTGACTTTTAAGACACCTCTACAACCGTTTATGTGTTAGAATCTGTCTCATAGGGGACAGATGATGGATTACAATTAGTTTTTTTCTGTTACATTTTCTTGGTAATAAAAAAATATACTCCCCAAACTCCAAGGATTTTAAACCATTAAGATTTATGAATCCTCATGAAAATGTATTAAAAGTGTGGCCAAGACATGACTAGAAATCATCATAAAAACAAGATTTTGCATTGTCATCTCGGAGAAAAATGTTGGAATTTGTTCTATTAATAAGTGGATCCTCCTATTTTTGTCCTTCAGGCAAAAACTAAGAAGCTTTGAAATCACCGTTCTCAATCTGAGAATGGAAGAGAGCTTTTGCCTTGAGGGAATGTAAGCCAGCTTTAAAATGGAAATGAAATGATTATTTGTTTCCTTTAGTTGGGTCTTTTAAGTGATTATTTTCCTCTTGACTTGAGGAACGTGGTTTGGGGAAAAGCTGTAGAAATATGGCCAAGGGTGAGTCAGTTCTGCCTTTTACCTGTTTTTTGGTCAGTGGGATGTCAGTGAGTGGTCTGGAGTCAGAGTTAAAGATGGAGAGAAGAGAGGAACAGGACCATGGAATATTGGATCTGGAAGGGACCTGAGTGATCATTCAGTTGTCTAAAGCTCTCCTTTCTCTTCCTTTTGCTCCCTTTATCCTAGTGTGCTGAAGATACAGCATTTCTCATCAATGTGACTGTAGTGATATAAAGTGGATTTCTTGGTATGAAAAAGTGTATATGACTGTGACATGATGGGAAAGGCCCTACTCTGGGAGGTTAAGGGGGCTGGTTTCTAGTCCTAGCTCAGCTGTTAACTTCCTACTAGTGTGACGCTGAATGTATATTAGGTCTTTGTTTTCATGTCTGTGTTAGTCTGTTTTCACACTGCTGTGAAAAAAAAGAACTACCTGATACATGGTCATTTATGAAGAAAGGAGATTTAATTGACTCACAGTTCCATATGGCTGGGGAGACCTCAGGAAACTTACAATCATGGCAGAAGGCAAAGGGGAAACAAGGTCCATCTTACATGGTGGCAGGAGAGAGAGAAAAGGGGAAGAAACATGCACTTATCAAACAACCAGATCTCATGAGAATTCTATCATGAGAACAGCAAGTGGGGATTGGGGCAGGGAGTCCGTCCCCATGATTCAATCACCTTCCACCAAGCAACTCTCCCAACACGTGGGGATTACCATTCAAGATTAGATTTGGGTGAGGACACAGAGTCAAACCATATTAATATCTCTAAGATGATGGTCTCTAAGGATTTTTCTTTAGCTGTAAGAGCTATACTTTTCCCTTTTAGTGCCTACATAGGGGCCAGGACAGCTATGTATACTTCCTGGGATGTGTACTGCACAATTCCAGGTGTGCATGTCACATGATTACCCAGATTTGAATGGTTCCACCTGGCTGATGGGCAACACAGCATTCCTGAGAAGGAGCAGTTCTTAAATTTGTTTCAAGGCTAGGATTCTCTCATCTCTGCCCTGCCTTATTAGAATCTATACTCACCTTTCTAGTTCTGATTCTTGCTTAAAGCATACACCTTTGCATCCTGGATCATATATCCATAGTAAAGAATAATCAAAACAAAGTATAGTCCACCTTATAATCAGATCTTATTCCAATGTCTTCTTTGCTCTGTGCTACAGTACCTCCCTTGGGCATCTGCTGTCTGATCTGTATAGACTAGTTTAGCCACTCAGATAGCCTCTCTGGAATCAACTTTGCTGCCCACCTGACCTTTTGAAACCTGTGTCTCTGGGCCATGCACACCACGTGCTCAGCCTGTAGTCGTCTTTAACCACACTTCTGCCTTCAGGTCCTGTTTTGCCCCAACTGACTTGTCCATTATGTCGCCCAAACTCTTGGGAGACGCTAAGGTGCAAGAATCTCATATTGTTGATGCAAGGAGGGAGCTTAGAACTTCCCCAGTCCAATGTTTTCCAAACTGGGTCTGTTCCACAGGTTGCTTATTACAGATGGTTTGCAAAGTAAATACATACATACATACATATATACATACATACAAACAAAATATTTGTGCTTAAATAAGGTCTGAAAACAATTGGGCTAAACCACATTTAATGGACTTAGAGTAAAAGTAAAGAGTAAAATAAACTTTTAAGTTCAGGGGAATGTGTGCGGGTTTGTTAGATAGGTAAACTTGTGTCATGGAGGTTTGGTGTACAGATTATTTTATCACCCGGGTATTAAGCCTAGTACCCATTAATTATTTTTCCTGATCCTCTCCCTCCTTCCAACCTCCATCCTCCTTTAGAGATCCCAGTGCGTGTTGTTCCCCTCTATGGGTCCATGTGTTCTCATAATTTAGCTCCCACTTAGAAGTGAGAAAATGCAGTATTTGGTTTTCTGCTCCTGCATTAGTTTGCTGAGTGTAATGGCCTTCAGCTCCATCCATGTTCCTGCAAAGGACATGATCTCATTCTTTTTTATGGCTAGTTAGTATTCCATGGTGTACATGTACCACATTTTCTTTATCCAGTGTATCATTGATAGGCACTTAGGTTGATTCCATGTCTTTGCTACTGTGAATAGTGCTACAGTGAACACACATGTGTGTGTCTTTATAATAGAATGATTTATATCCCTTTTGGTGTATACCCAGTGATGGGATTGCTGGGTCAAGTGATACTTCTGTTTTTGGGTCTTTGAGGAATTTTCACACCGTCTTCCACAGTGGTTGAACTAATTAACACTTCTACCAACAGTATATAAACATTCCTTTCTCTATGCAACCTCACCAGCATCTCTTATTTTTGACTTTTTAATAATAGCCTCAATGGACTTTAATAGAATACATACATTGTGAGTCTCCAAGAATGGCATAGAGTACATAGTACTTTCCTGACTTGATAAACTTCAGATGTTCCAGAATAATGTTCTCTGAAGGACCAGTTCAACAGATCTCTTTATGATAGGGAAGGCCCTGGAAGGCAAAGTCTAAGGACACAGAGTTAGTGACAGAGCAAGAACTAGAGCCCGGGTCCGATATGTCTAGAATTCACTGGGAACTAGTGTATTTCCTGTCTGCATCTGAAGATAGCAATCTTCATAGAGAACTTGCCTTGAAAAAAATGACTTTTGAATGTATTTCATGTGTGAACTTAATGTTCTAATTCCTGCTTAGATCTTTGACATCTAGCTTAAGGTTCTGCAACTTAGTATTTGAATGTTCCTGTCTTGTGCACAAAAATGCAGTCTCTTCTTTTACAAACGATTTAAATGGAAAGTTTTAATTTTATGCTAATTATTTGTTTATATTCATCTACTAATACTTGTCTGTTTCTAGGAAAATAGGAAGCTCTTCAAAGCCGATCCCTCTCTGGATAACTGGAAAATTTATGTAGAATTCATTGATGACATTGTGGTGGAAGGCCTTTTTCAGGCTATAATGCACGACTTAGACTTCTTTCTGAAGAATACAGAGAAACAGTTGAAACCAGCACCATTTTTTCAAGCACAAATGATCTTGTTGCCTCCTGAGATTGTGTTTAAACCTTCTCTAGACAGAGAGGCTGGGGATGGCTTCTATGATCTGGTAGAAGAAATGTTATGCAATAGTTTTAGAATATCTGCCCAGATGAACCGAATAGCAACACACCTGGAAATTAAAAATTATCAGGTATTTTCTTAGTTAATGGGTATTTAGCTTTTATATTAATGATTCAAAAACAAATTGTGGCTGGGTGTGGTAGCTCATGCCTGGAATCCTAGAACTTTGTGAGGCTGAGGCAAGAGGATTGCTTGAGCCCAAGAGGTCAAGACCAGCCTAAGCAGCATAGGAAGACCGTCTCTGCAAAACATTAAAAAATTAGCTGGGTGTGGTGGCATGCACTTGTAGTCCAAGTTACTCAGGAAGCTCAGGCAGGAGGATTTCTTGAGCCCAGGAGTTAGAGGCTGCACTAAGCTGTGATAAAGCCAGTGCCCTGTAGCTTGAGCGACAAGGCGAAACCCTGTCTGAAAAAAAAAAAAAAAACAAAAAAATACCAGAAAACAAAACCCAGAACAAATTAGAATAATGGTAAGCACAGGGAAAAAAGAAATTGGAAAAAGCAACATGATTTTTAATTTTTCTAACTACTTTCCCTTTGAAGAATTACCTTGGTAATGTTATGTTGTAGATAATTGATAAAGCAAGGTTGGTTTGAATAAGTGCTGTGTTTTCCTCTCATTTAGAATGATATGGATAACATGTTAGGCCTGGCAGAGGTCAGGCAAGAGATCATGAACAGAGTGTCGAATGTCATCAACAAAGTCTTAGATTTCAGAAACACCCTGGAGACCCATGCTTACCTCTGGGTGGATGATCGAGCTGAGTTTATGAAGCATTTTCTCTTGTATGGCCACGCTGTATCTTCCGATGAAATGGATGCTCGTGCAAATGAAGACATTCCCAAACAACCACCAACTCTTGAACAATTCAAAGAACAGGCAAGGGACACTCTTAGCATTTAATGCAGTGAACTGGCTTTTCATTGAGTTGTTCTAGTTAATTTTTTTCTAACTACAGATCGACATTTATGAAGCTTTGTACGTTCAGATGAGCAAATTTGATGACTTCAGAGTGTTTGATAGTTGGTTCAAGGTGGACATGAAGCCTTTCAAAGTGAGCTTGTTAACCATAATTAAGAAATGGAGCTGGATGTTTCAGGAGCATCTTTTGAGATTTGTCATTGACAGGTAGCCTTTGTACTTTGGTATTTGGAATTATAACTTTCTAAACTGCTTTCTAAAACTGAGATGTTACTTTTAAGAGTGTTAATGTTGCCAATTTCATGATAGAGATAAATAACGTTTAATCAGGTACATAATGAAAATAAGATTCAATCAGAAGTCTTATACTAAATGTTTTAATAAACTTATTTTTTGTGTATGTACATATATATTTAATAGTCTGAATGAGCTACAAGAATTTATAAAGGAGACAGATGCAGGACTTCAAAGAGAATTAAATGAAGGTGATCATGATGGTTTAGTTGACATCATGGGGAATCTTCTGGCTGTAAGAAGCCGACAGAGAGCTACTGATGAACTCTTTGAACCTCTAAAAGAAACCATCACCCTCTTGGAAAGCTATGGCCAGAAGATGCCTGAGCAAGTCTATATTCAGCTAGAGGTAAGTGCAGAGGTGAAATAATCGTAATTACCATAAATTGAGCATCTCTTTTATTAAAGTACTTTACATGTACTCCCTTATGATGTCCTTACAACAATCTATACTGTACACATTTGATGTTTTCAGTGTACAAATTAGGAATCTGATATTTAAGGAGATTTAATAACTTTCTCAAGGTCACACAAATAGTAAAGCCAGCCAACACTCTAAGTGTGTTTTATGACAAAATACTCTTAACCACTGTGCTCCACTGCCTTCTTATTAGAAAGAATGTAGATTGTAAAGAACCTATGAGTTGCTTTTTTGAGTTCAGTTTTACCATTATTTTCGCGTATGAAATATATCCATACTTTTTTTTTCATTCAAAAAAACTACCTATCAGTCAAGAAGTGTCCTAGTCTTGCAAACATATCATAGACACATTAATAAAGAATAAATAGGCAAGGTGTGGTGGCTCACACCTGTAATCCCAGCACTGTGAGAGGCTGAGGCAGGCAGATCACCTGAGGTCCAGAGTTCAAGATCAGCCTCGCCAACATGGTGAAACCCCATCTCTACTAAAAATACAAAAATTAGCTGGGCATGGTGACACGCACCTGTAGTCCAGCTACTCAGGAGGCTGAGGCAGGAGAATCATTTGAACTCAGGAGGTGAAGGTTGCAGGGAGCTGAGATCACACCACTGCACTCTAGCATGGGGACAGAGTGAGACTGTGTCTCACAATAATAGTAATAAGTAAATGAAACTCAATTTGGATGGGGAAATCACTGTGTTTTCTGAACAGATTTCTATGCCATCCACCTGTTTCCATGCTGTGGAAAGATTTGGGGGCTTTTTAGCAACAAAGTTTCTTTAATTATAACTGAAACCATGAACCACAGTCTCACAATTGAGGTTCTTTTTGTATGCCAATATTGATATTTTATAGATTGTGTGTGTGTGTGTGTACACATGTGTACTTGAATTTTGCAAGTGTGATCAGTGGACACATTAACCAAAAAGCTTTCACTGGATTCTAGTTGATCTAGTTTAGTAGTCAGAGCACAGAACTCAAATTTAGATTTGTTTTGAAGTACTGTATGAGTTCATCTTTTCTGCTTGCCTTGGCAAGTTTGTTAATGTCTGAGACCATACTTCCTTTTGGTAAAATATGCCTCATGATCGCTCATTTAAACAATTTCTCTATACTCGCTCCCATCAATTTCTGTTTTTTTCTTTTTTTATTGAGGTGAAATTTACGATTCAGATAACATATAAAAGTAACCATTATAAAATGTACAATTTAGTACAATATTGTGTAACTACCACCTCTATCTAGTTCCAGAAATTTTCATCACTCCCCGAAAGAAATCCCATACCACTTCTCTGTCTCTCCCCATTATCCTCCTCCATGCCCTGCCAAGCCCTGCCAAGTCCTACCCACCAACCCTTGGCAATTGCCAATCTATTTCTGCCTTTATGGGTTCATTTACTCTAAATATTTCCTATAGATGGAATCATACAATATGTGACCTATTTTGTTAGGCTTCTTTCACTTGGTGTAATGTTTTCCAGGTTCATTCACATTGTAGCATGTATCGGTACTTCATTTCTTTTTATGGCTGAATAACATTCCATTGTATGTCCATACCACCATTGGCTTATCCACTCATCTGTCAATGGACATTTGGGTTGTTTCCATCTTTGGGCTATTGTCAATAGTGCTGCTGTGAACATTGGTGTGTATTTATTTGAGTATCTGTTTTCAATTCTTTTCAGTACACTTAGGAGTGGAATTGCTGGGTAGTCTGGTAATTCTATATTTAACTTTTTGAGCCATTGCCAAGCTATTTTTCACAGTGGCTGTTTTGTTTTATATTCTGTCATTTTGCTTTGTGAGGATTAAATGCAGCAGGGTATTTACAAGTGTTCTCTTGACTATAAAGACTATGAGAATTACTGTATGTGAATTGTTAAATTCTATTTAAGTATGAAACTGCCCTTATAGCTTGCAAGCCAGTTAGACATGGAGCAAGATGACAAGTTCTAGACAGAGAGATACATAACAAGACCAAGAGATAAAACAGACACAGTAGAAGCAACTATAAATATTTCTTGTTTCTAGGAAGACTTATATATTCCTTGAATCAGATGTTGAACCTTAAACTATATATCATAGAGGAAGTAGTCATAGCATAAGTAATTGATGAGGGAAGTTTAGATATGGCCTCCAGAATTTGTATTATAAAAGTTTAGTTCACTCCTTCAGGTGATAGTAGTATTTGAAAGTATTAGGCTTTTCAACATTTCAGAAGCAGGGTACAATTTTAGCTGTGTGTCAGTAATTTAGACTTGTCAGGAGGAAAAATAAGATTCATGGGTGGTATGTGGTGTATTTGGAGGGTGACGGGGCCCAATTTTATTTTAATTTAAGCAACTTCAAGTGATAGTTACTTTCAGTTCCTCCTTTATTATTATGAGAAGTCATAACATTTTCCAAATAGTTGTCTATGCTTAGTTCTGTGTGAAAACACCCTAAAGTCTGGCTGTGCCTATTAAGAGTTGAAGTATTACTTCCTTAAAGTCATGGGGACTCACCACCAGCAAGATGATCTTTCTCTTGGTGGAGCATCTCTTCAGTCTTTTGCCTCTTTTCATTGCTGTTACACCCGCTTTAAATTTAATTTAAGCTCTTGTTACTTCTCACCTCCCAGCAATAGCTCCTTAATGCATCCCATTCTTCCTCACACCCCACCCACAATATACTCTGAAACAAGATGAATTCTAATCTGCAGGACTTATCCAGTCCTTTTTCTCTTCAAAAACCTTCACTAACTGCCCCTAACTTCCCGAATGCTGTCCAGCTTCCATAAGAGCTCACACACTCACACCATCCTATATTAGTCGTCATACCTCAAGGGATCTCATCCTAATCTCTGCCTGTTGAAACCTAGTCATTTCGTTAAGCCTCAGTTTCAATGTTACCTCCTCCTTGAGTGGATCATCTGACTTCAAGAGGCTTTGGAGATCATCTGATCTTTTGGGTTTCAAGAAAATTTATTTTTATCAAGTAAAACTTGTTTGGGATCCCCAAATTTAAAGCAGATTTGCTGTGTTTGAAGAGGGATAAGGGGGCGTGAGCTCATGGATGTAACTTCTTCCTGGCTTCCCAGCCATGGCCTCTGAGGGACTCCATGGAATACTTAGGTTCCATGGAATGGAATTGGAAATGCAAAGTGAGACTCTGTACAGAGGGAGAATGCAGAGTTTTGATGAGAAGCCACAAGAGGGAAGGACAAGGGGGTTTAGAGCCCAGATCCCTTGTTTCCTGAGCTAGTTTGGTATTCCTGTCATGTCACCATATTGTCTCCCAGCTGTTTTGATTCCATAACACATAGACATCCTGATAGTTAACACATTCTGTTGTGTAGAATAGTTACTGTGTGTGCCTCCTGCTCACTCTGACAGATTATAAAACAATTTAAATCAGAGAATGTGTTTTGCCTTTTTAGCACCCTGTTCGCCACACAAATAGTATTTAGACTTAGCACAGTGCGTTCTTCATAATTGGCAGTTACTGAATCATTCATCAAATATTTATTGAGGGTTACAAAATAGTCTTTAGAACCTTTGAGTTTTGCACTTCAGCTACACAGGTAGAGTTCCATCACTATGGGTGGTTTTGTATGACAAAACAATTTCAGTGTCCCAGGAGATGACCCAGAGGAACAGTGCTTTGTTAGCTGGGACACAAGGAATGCTTTTCAACAGTAATTATGCCCCATGCACGGCTCCTCAAAGAAAATAACTTGATTTTGTCCTATTTGCATTGTAGGCAGGGAGAGCAGAGTTGAGTTGGTACCTGAACTATTTATTGTGTCTTTTGTCCTACATAGAGTAGGAATTCACCTTTCTTCCCTTTGCCTCTTCTCCCTTCAAAAACTCCTAGTCCCCTAAAATAAACCCAACCTCAATCCTCAAACTCTCCAACAAGAAGGAGAATGTACAGAGCTTTGGGAGCTAGAGAAAAGCTGAGGATGAGATTGATTCACATTTTCATCCTTGCCCAGCATTTTCAAAGCATCTTTTTTTCACTTGCTAAATTACTAAATATGGCTGGCTTCCATTTCTAGTTGTTAGAGATCAACAAAGTCATTTCCAGAGCACTTTAATTTTATTCCCACAGCAGCAAAGCAATTGGGAGATTTGTGTTTATTTTAAAAAGATTTCCATGGATTCTGAGATGAAAACAGTTCTGGTACATGTTTTGGAGTTCTGAACCCAGCAGTGCCAGTGAATCAGCCTGTACTGCAGCCCTGGTTCTAAGCCTTTTCATCACTTTCATCCTTTTTTTTTTTTTCTTTTAATAAACTCATTATGTAAGAATGAAGAGATGTCATGGGTTAGTGTAAAGAAATTAGAATCATTTACCTGGGCATGGTGGCTCATGCCTGTAATCCCAGCACTTTGGGAGCCAGAGGCAGGTGAATCGCTTGAATTCACTAGTTCAAGACCAGCCCAGACAACATGCTGAAACCCTGTCTCTACAAAAAATATGAAAATTATCCGGGCATGGTGGTACCTGCCTGTAGTTCCAGCTACTGGGGAGGCTGAGCTGGGAGGATTACTTGAGCCTGAGAGGCGAAGGTTTCAGTGAGCTGAGATCATGCCAGTGCACTCCAGCCTACGGGATAGAGCCAGACCTCATCTCAAGAGGAAAAAGAAAAAAAAAGAAAGAAATTAGAGTAATTTAATCCTATAGGGTTGATTTGTTTTAGGAATTGAAGTAATTTCTCATTTGTACCTTTGCTTTTGCAGGAATTACCTGAAAGATGGGAAACTACCAAAAAGGTCGCAGCAGCTGTCAGACAGGAAGTCTCGCCTCTCCATAATGCGGAAGTCACTCTTATAAGGAAAAAATGTATTTTGTTTGACGTAAGCTAGTTAGTTACCAAGTTTTTGCTTTCAGAAAGGTTTTACAACGATAATTGAAGTATTTGTTTGAAATTCACTTTTTTTTTTTTTTTTGCACTGATCAGGGAAAGCAGGCCGAGTTCAGAGAGAGATTCAGACGCTATGCCCCTCTTGGATTTAATGCAGAAAATCCATACACAGCACTTGATAAGGTAATACAGATCTCAAATATCCTATGTGCCTTAAAATAGCTACTTTAAAAAATGTAAGTTTAGACACAAAATACTGCCACATTTTGTCTTTATTTTGCTGTAATAGGAATTGATTTATTTAAAACCCAGTTATAAGCAATTTCCCCTTAAGTAAATTGTATTGTATTTCAAATCATGCCTC
The DNA here is from genome assembly GCF_000951045.1 of Mandrillus leucophaeus. Lineage (NCBI taxonomy): Eukaryota > Metazoa > Chordata > Mammalia > Primates > Cercopithecidae > Mandrillus > Mandrillus leucophaeus. The sequence goes on from NW_012101366.1 coordinate 4,523,945, forward strand.
CCAAAACCATCATCATCATTGTATTAGGGTTCTCTAGAGGGACAGGACTAATAGGATAGATGTATATATGAAAGGGCGTTTATTAAGGAGTATTGACTCACACCATCACAAGGGGAAGTCCCACAGTAGGCTATCTGCAAGCTGAGGAATAGGGAAGCCTCTCTGAGTCCCAAAATCTCAAAAGTAGGGAAGCCAACACTGCAGCCTTCAGTCTGTGGCGAAAGGCCCCAGAGTCCCTAGCAAGCCCCTGGTGTAGGTCCAAGAGACCAAAAGCTGAAGAACTTGGAGTCCAATGTTTGAGGATAGAAAGCATCTAGCATGGGAGAAAGATGGAGGCCAGAAGACTCAGCCAGTCTAGGCCTTCCACGTTCCTGTGCCTGCTTTATCCTAGCTGTGCTGGCAGCTGATTAGATGGTGCCCACCCAGATTGAGGGTGGGTCTGCCTCTCCCAGCCCACTGACTCAATTGTTAATCTCCTTTGTCAACACCCGCACAGACACACCCAGGAACAATACTTTGTATCCTTCAATCCAATCAAGTTGACACTCAGTATTAACCATCACAATCATCATAGTAATCATACTAGAGAGAGTAACAACTACTACTATTTTTTGAGTCCTTACTATATGTCAAGAATTTTGTTAAGCATATGACTTACATTATTTCTTTTAAATTCTCACAGTCTCCTTATGATATGGCTTATATTACTTTTCCTATTTCAAATAAAAAAACAAACTTGTGGCCGGGTACAGTGGCTCACACCTGTAACCCAGGCACTTTGGGATTCGAGGCAGGCGTATCACGAGGTCAGGAGATCAAGACCATCCTGGCCAACATGGTGAAACCCCGTCTCCACTAAAATACATATTAAAAAAAAAAAATTAGCCGGGCGTGGTGGTGGGTGCCTGTAATTCAAACTACTCAGGAGGCTGAGGCAGGAGAATCGCTTGAACCCGGGAGGTGGAGGTGCAGTGAGCCGAGATTACGCCACTGTACTCCAGCCTGGTGACAGAGCAAGACTTCATCTCAAAAAAAAAAAAAGGCTTGTATAATTAAGTAATTCCTTACAGATTTCTGTTAGTAAGTGACAGAACTAGGATTAACATTCTGGCTATCTAAACTTTTCTTTTTTTTTAATCAGAAATTTTAAACACTATACCCCTTCTCTTGTGATTCTTTTACTTATAACTTTTAACCATAGTCAAGGAAGCCCATAACTTATACTTAACCCTGGACATGAAGATTGTTGAGTCATTCAATCCTAGTTTATAATGAGCAACTGTACTTTATTATAGTTGACTATAAGAATGAATATGGTGGGCAAAGAATCCAAATGATAAGTAATTCACAGAACACTTAAAAAGATGTTTTAAAATTTTGTTAGAAAAATGGTGTCTTTGTTTCTCTAGGAACTTTACCTAGCAACCAAAATAAGAAAATAATTGTGTGAAGTTTAGATTTAGGAGCTGGGCACCTTTCTGTGTTGCTCATCTAGCCTGTCATCCTGAATTCACTTCATGCTGGAGATAGTCTTAACTCCTTCGCCGGGTGCAGCTGACAGAGCCCTTACCTCTCTTTCCAAATTTTGGGTTGAATTTAGATTTAATTGCTTTAAACTTATTCAGAAAACACCATTCTATAGCATCATGTTGCCTCTTTCACTTGGCAGAAGGAAATTGGTTAACATATTCATTGAAAAGGGAGTAGGTTAGAGTATGCTAATATACTTGGTTTTATTTTTTATTTTTTTAAGATTATGTCTAAATTGCAGGTGGTCTGAACAGATTGTGGATGGGGAAACGTTTTTACTTGACTAACCAACATGCTGTATGTAAACATTTACTACAGTTATTTATTGAATTTTATCATGTTCCTGCTATACTATAACAGCATATAGTTACATATTGAAAAGTCAGAGATGCTTATGCTTGTAACTACAGGAATATTTTGAATGTAGTAGGGCTGGGTGAACTTTTTCTTAAAGTCATGTTGTTGGTGTATTTGTTCAGCAGACATATCTAATGTTAATCTACTTAGACTCAGCGAAAGTCGTATGAATTCTTGCTCTGGGCTGGTATAGTGGACCCTAGTACTGAAGGCATCTCAGTCCACAAGACAGAAACCACTGACTTTCCACAAATAAAGGGAACAGTGCAGCGAATCCCTCCCTTTAAAATGAGGCTCCCTGGTAAAGTGCTACCATTTCTTCACAGCCAAAGATATAGTAACCATCTAATAACCAGCTAAATTAACATAACTGGATATTTCTTCCTTTCCTTTCCTTTCCTTTTCCTTTCCTTTTCTTTCTTTGACAGAGTCTTGCTCTGTTGCCCAGACTGGAGTACGGCAGCATGATCTCAGCTCACTACAACCTCTGCCTCCCAGGTTCAAGTGATTCTCCTGCCTCAACGTCCCAAGTAGCTGGGACCACAGACAGGCACGCATCACCACACCTGGATAATTTTTGTATTTTTGGTAGAGACGGGGTTTTGCCGTGTTGGCCAGACTGGTCTTGAACTCCTGACCTCCAGTGATCTGCCTGCCTCAGCCTCCCAACGTGCTGGGAATATAAGCGTGAGCCACTGTGCCCGGCCATAACTGGGTATATATTTCTAGGAATAATGGAATTAGTATACATAACAGGAAAAAAAAAGATTAAAAAATAAATCAAAGGGATATTGACTTTGGAGATTATGGTAGACCAGACATTTTGAAAAGCCCTCTTTCACAAAACAGATGCTGAACACATACTCACAAATGTATAATTTTTAATCTATTGCTGAGCTCACAAGAACATAAGACAAATCTCTAAAGGACAAGAAAAAGTAGAGGCAAATGCCGAAGCCTGTGCTGCTGTAGTGAAAATGAAAATATCAGAAGTCTAGAACTATGAGATTAAGTTTCTCATGGAGAAATAGAAGATGCTCTTAAGGGTGATACCCTCATTGGAGAGTGAGCTAGGGAAGGTCTGCAGCCTGCAAAGGAAGCCTATGAGTCTCTATGGGTCTTCACTAATGCTCATAGTAGGGTGAAAAAAACAGAAAACGATGCTCTGGGAGTTTGTTAACATATTCCTGTTCTCACAAGGGTCTATGGTCCAGTTTTATACTACCCCTATGATTAAGGAATTTCTAAGCCAGGAAATTGAAATGGTTACAAGTATCTTCCTAGCAACTAGTAGAAGCAAACCTAAATAATCTCTGGAAAAAAGCACTCTCATTCAGTCTCTTTAGGGGGTCCAACAGATTAAGTTCAGTCAAATATGAGTCCACAATAAAACAATAAACACACCATTACACATAAGAGTCGGTTGAAATAAACCACAGATATGGATCCATACAAAGCTTTAGATATTAGAAGGAAATAAAAGATAATATTGAAAAAAATGAGCAAGTTCTCAGTTTTGAGACTATCAACAGTGATCAGTTGAATTTGAAAAAGGGCCAGATACTTATGGAAATGAAAAATGCAGTTGTGAAAAAAAATACAACTCAGCAGATGGGTTAAAGAGCTCATTAAAATTGGAAAGAGAATTAGTGAAATACAAATTACATTGGAAGAAATCACTTAGAATGCAGGAATAGGTGTAAGGAGATGGAAAATATAAAAGAGCTTAAAGGACACACAGAAAGAAGTTAGAATGCCATCCGGCTCTTCTATTGGTACTTCCTGGAAGAGAGAATGAACAGAATATAGTCTGCAAGACAATAGCTGAGACTTTTAAAGACTAGTTGTGATGGTTAAATTTAGGTGTCAACTTGACTAGATTAAGGGCTACCTACAGAGCTGGTAAAACATTATTTCTGGGTGTGTCTGTGAGGACACAGGAGAGACTGGTTTGTGAGTTGGTGGACTGAGTGGGGAAGATCCACCTGCAGTGCGGGTGGGCATTGTCCAATTGGCTGGGGGCCCAGATAGAAGAAAAAGGCAGAGGAGAGGCAAATTCACTGTCTCCCCTGGAAAAGGAATACCTTTCTCCTGGTCTTGGACATCAGAATTCCAGTGTCCCTGGACTTTGGACTCCTGGACTTGAAGCTACAGCCCCCCACCCTCAGCATCTGGTTCTTAGGCCTTTGGCCCCAGACTGAGGATTGTACTATCAGCTTTCCTGGTTCTGAGGCCTTTGAACTTGCACTGAGCCACACTACTGGATTTCCAGCTTGCAAATGGCTTATTGTGAGACTTCTCAGCCTTCATAATCGTGTGAGCCAATACCCCTAATAAAACTTCCCTCATATATCTATTTGTTTTTCCCTGTTGGGTCTATCTTTCTGGAGAACCGTGACTAATACACTGGTCAAAACATGAATCAATAGATTCAGGAAATTCACTGACTCCCAACCAGGATAAATACAAAGACTGCATCTAGACACATCACAGTGAACTGCAGAATACCAAAAGCAAAAAGATTTTCAAAGCAACCAGATAGAAAAGACTGGTCACTTGTTAGAAATGATGATTAGGCGAAGGGCATGCTTCTCATTAGCAAAAATGAGAGCCAGAAGGTAGTGGATGATGTCTTTCAATTCTACTGGGAAAAATTATATCTCAATAACAGTGAAATGAAGATATTTCAGGTAAACAAAAATGTAATATATTTACCACCAATAAACCATCACTAAAATAGCTCTAGTTATTTATAGTGAACCATCACTAAAATAGCTCTAGTTATTTATAGTGATGAATAACTAGTTTTACTCCAAACAATGCCAAATTTGGTTCTTAGAAAAGACTAACTCTGTGGATAAACCTCTGGTGAAATCATCAAGGGAAAAACAGAAAAAAAGGAAAATGAACAGTATTAGAATAAAATAGGGAATGATTGTACAGAAACAGCAGACATTCAAAAATATAGAGCACTATTAACAAGAAGCTTAAAAACTTAAACAAAATGGATAAATTTTTAGAAAAACAGAATTTACCAAAACTGTCTCAGTAAATCTGAGTAGTCATATAACTATTTAAACTTAGCCAGCACAAAAGTAAAAAGAAAAATATTAACCAGTTATTAAAACATGGAAAAAAAAAAAAGTTTCAAAAGAGAGACTAAGAAGCCCTGATGGCTTTACAGGTGAATCTTAAGAAGCTTTCAAGAAACATCCCATTCACAAGATTCCAGCAACCTGAAGAAGAATGAACACTCAAAAATTATTTTATGAAGCATGTCTGATTTTTATAAAACCATAGTATAAGAAAGGAAAAAAATATAGATCAGTCTTTCTCATGTACATGTAGATACAAACATACTAAACAAAGCAATCAAATACCAATATACAAGTTTTCATTTAAGGAAAATAAGTTTCACTTAACATTAGAAAATCAGTATAATTAATTGCATTAACAAATTAGGAAGAAAAAATCATATGATTATCGCAAGAAATGCCAAAAGAACATTAGCTATCATTCAACATTCATTCATGATAGAAACACTTAGAAGACATTTTTTACCTAATAAAAGAATTAAACCTCTACGTAGAATACTATACGATAGGGAACATGAAAGTTCCTAGTAGCATTAGTAATAAGGGTGAAATATAGGAAAAGCCAAAATGACTATTAGAAGTAAAAGTGCATATTCATATAATGTAGTACTGCGCAGTAGAGGAAATGAGCTTCACACACATCATCGTGAATATACAGGTGAACATAAATATCAATTGAAATGTGACATATGTAGTAAACTACATTTCACAAACATAAATTTTAATATCTAGCATTTAGCAGTACATTAATGTGAAAATATAACAATTAGACTATTAAATAAAAAATTAGGTTTTGTGGTTAAATAGTAGGGAAAAGAGGGATAAAATTGAGAAAGGCATTAAAAATTATTAGTCATATTTCTTAGGCTAGATGGGGAGCAAACTCATCTTTTTACGTGTATAAAATGTTTCATAATAAAACATTTTAAAACTAAAAGAATTGCAGTTCTTGTTTGTGAAGATATAACTTGTGAAAATGAAAGCAGGATACTAATATTCTTCTTTACATAGTAGAAAATGAAGAGAGCAGAGCTGGGATTGGGAAGATGTTAGGCAAGGGCAGAAAATTTCAGGAATAAGTTCACAAGACTTCTTGTACAACAATGGTGACTATAGTTAATAGCAACATATTGCATTTTGAAAATTGCTGAGTACATTTTAAGTGTTCTTACCATAAAAAGTGTGAGATGATGAGGTATGTGAGGTAATGCGTATATTAATTAGCTCTATAGAGCCATTTCACAATATATAGATTTTGTTTTGTTTTGTTTTGTTTTGTTGAGACAGGGTCTCACTCTGACCAGGCTGTAGTGCAGTGGCACGATTTCAACTCACTGCAGCCCCAACCTTCCCTGGTCTCGGGTCATTCTCCCACCTCAGCCTCCCGAGTAGCTGGGACTACAAGCACATGCCACCATGCCCAGCGAATTTATTTTTATATTTATTTTTTTGCACTTTTAATAGAGATGGGGTTTCGCCACGTTGCCCAGGCTGGTCTCAAACTCCTGGGCTCAAGTGATCCACTCACTATGACTTCCCAAAGTGCTGGGATTACAGGCATGAGCCACTGTGTCCGGTCTCGCAATTTCGAAGCGTCATGTTCTACGTGATAAATATGTACAATTTTTATCTGTCAATTGAAAAAGAGTTGAAGGTTGATGGAACACAAAAGCATTAAGTATGGGTATTTAAAATTCAAAGAAACTGAAGTAATACAATTGTTGTATCTTGGGAGTAGGATGGGAGAAAGTAGAAAGTGGAAAAACAAAGTCAAATCTTTCTTTTGCAAAGCCAGTAGTAACGTAATATAGTGTCTAAATGTGATCAATCAAGAAAGAGCAGCTTGAGCACAGAATTGGGAGTTACAGAAATAGCATCCGAAAGAATGAGAGTGAACCTGAAGGATTGCTTTCCTGCCTTGCAAATGCTCCTCTACACCTTGAACTTTTACCATGTAAACATAGTACCATTTTGTGAATTAAAGATGAAAATTAAGAGTTGGTTCATCACAAAAGAAAAAACATGCCAGTATTTAAGTTTGGTGTAAAATGTAAACTGTTCTGCATAGATGGCATATATAAGTGAACCTTGATAAAGATAGTCATATGGTGATGTTTTCATACTGGGCTGTGTTTTTAGCTTTGTGCTTTATTTCACAAATTCTCTTCAGTGCATTTGATATTATTGATAATCTGTAGGGTATTTTTTAAATCTGAAAGTTTTAATAAACTAAGTCATTATTAAAAAGATAATTCATTCTTACGTGGAAGTTTCTAGAGCCCCACCTTTTGTTCCTCAGAGAATTCCCCAGTTCTCAGTACAAAAACCAAGAGGAAAAATTGTATTCAGAGAAGTCTGATGAGGAGGAAATTTTGCTAAAATACGTGTATAGGGAGAGTATTGTTAAGTTACTGTGTTTAATAGTAGTCTATTCTCACTTTTTGAGTAGCTGAGTTTGCTCTTCTAAAACCTTCTACATTTTGCCAATAATTATGCTGCAGATTTCTTTTTATTTTCCTTTTAAAAATCAAAGATTGAAATGTCGAGATAACCAGAACTCCAGAACTGCGTGTCTTCTCTTTCTCTGGCAGTTTGTGTGCAGGTGTTTATGTTCTCTCCTTAGGCAAATCAAGAGCTCGAGGCCTTAGAAGAAGAAATGTTGCAGATGCAAGAATCTACTCGTCTTTTTGAAGTGGCTCTTCCAGAGTACAAACAAATGAAACAGTGTCGCAAAGAAATAAAATTGCTCAAGGGACTGTGGGATGTCATCATTTATGTTCGAGTAAGATGTGCTTTTTCAAAATCTGCTTTTTGTTTAGTAGTTCTTTTATATATGCAGTTTGTAGAGCCTGGGCATTCTGTTTGGGTTTTGTAATGCCTTGAAATATGTGGAAATTAGCTCCCCACCCCAGCCCCAAATTAGAATTCATATATCTCTGTTAGTGGATTATTATTCTTTGAATAGCAGTTGTTTTTATTTTTAGTTCAGGATGAAACTTTGTATAATAAGCTAACTGCCTCAAATCCTTTGGGGAGATTGTATAGAATATAAATAAAAATTAATATATAAATATATATTACACATGTAGTCATCTGTGCATACCAACTCATACATGTACCTATGCTTATACTTACATGCCTGGGCATATACAAACAGACCCTTACTAGAAATAATTTGTATATGGTTAATTAAGTTAAAAACTTAAGTGAAAAAATAAGTTCTAGGGAATGAGGCATATTGCAACGAGCACTATAATCTTTTAAGGTAATTGAAAGCCATATAGAAATATAATTATAAAATATGGTCAAGAAATGGTTAATGAGAGTTTTGTTTATAATGGATGAAAATTTTCATGTGAAAGCTTATTACATGTAGAATTGTAAAAGTCTGTTATTTAATCTACTTATCAGTTTATTCAAAGTACACAGGATTAAGTGATAATGATGGTATGTGTATGGAATTTATCATCGCTACTAGAAATTGATATATCATAATGTTTTAGCCTTTAGTTTGACATGTTCTGACAACTTTTTTGTTTTGGTGATAGGGAAGTTTTGACAAGTGCAGTTAATATTTAAAAAATTGACTTTCCACTGGATGATAGAGTTACTGTGTATCATCAGTTTATATATTTTGCTGCAGAGACTTGCTTTCACCAAATGTTGTTGACACTTTTATCTGCTTTTGCGTTTTCAGAGAAGCATTGATAATTGGACTAAAACCCAGTGGAGACAGATTAATGTGGAACAGATGGATGTAGAACTCAGAAGGTTTGCCAAGGCGAGTTCCATAACTGTCTATTACAACAATTTATCTTTCTCAGCACCACCTCCTTCCATCTCCCCTAACCTAGTATCTGGTGTATTGGGCTGCATGTACTTATTTACTTCTAACAGAGTGATAACAGACAGTGTTTTTTTCACCCTTAGTCAGTTGCACTTCTAATCAAGCCTGCCTTTCTGTGAGTGAATTGATAGAAGCATATTAGGGTTAATGAATTTATGAGAAGCTACTCTAATTATGAGCTTCCTACGGCTTCCTAGAACAGAGAGGAACATTATCAGGGCCAAGGGGTCAGACTTCTGAAAGCTTTTGATTTCTTTACTTAGCAACCGTAAACATTTTGTATCTGAAAAGGTACCTTTTGGTTCTGGAATTTCGGGCAACTAATAGGAGTATGCCACCTCTGGATTTATGTGGAATACTGTGATCTCTGTTCTTATTAATGACTCTGGTATCCCAAGGGAGCTCAACATATACAGAACTGAGCCGATTGTAATTTGGTACTTACTGGACTTTGATATCTTTTCTGCATAGCAGTATGCCCTCTGAAGACAGAGCATCTTTGGATAAAGCCAGAATGCATATCAGTGAAAGGCAGTTAAAAGTGACAGGGCCATTTGCTTTTTTCCACCCCAGGGCTTCTTTGCTTTGGCTCCTACCCACTCTCGCCTGTATTTTCCCCTATATTATGCCAGTCCCAAAGACCCAAACTAAAATGTCCCTTCATTCTTTTGGATGTCATGGGGTCACATTGCCCTTTATTTAGTGCTGAGTTCTAGTTATTTTCTTATGGGTTTTCTCATTCACAATTGCTGATGTCGTTCCTTGGGCTGAGAGGACCAGCCAAGTCAAGGGACCTATTTGGCATTTTAAGATGGTGAAATATTTAAGTTTCAAGAAACAGGCACTCAAAGGTAATCATCATTCCAAAGCTATTGTTTAAATGAGTCATGTATTCCGAAGGAGATCTTAGTAATCCAATAACAGTCTGTTTCCATTTATTTATGTTTATAGAGGAAACATTCTTTATTGCACGTGTCCTGTGAACTCTGTTACTTACCTGTGTTTCCTCATGGGACATTCAGTTAGATCTTGTGAATGAGAAAGCAATGTATCCAAGTGGCTTGTACATAATAGACTTGTAATGTACAAATGAGTGGATCCCTTTCCGTTTCTCTGGTTTTGGTCCTTGGTCTAGGAGTTCAAATGCTTTCACTCTTTTCTAATCCGGGAGTTGGGAAATGTATGTTTATTCTTCCAAAGGAGGCAAATTATTAATACGTACTTGTTGTTATATCTTTGGAGCCAGGTTTTATCCTCCACTTTTCTTTAGGAAATTGGGTCACTCAACAAGGAAGTCCGCATCTGGGATGCTTACACAGGCCTGGAAGGCACGGTTAAGGATATGACAGCCTCCCTGAGGGCCATCACAGAGTTACAGAGCCCTGCCCTCAGGGACAGGCATTGGCACCAGCTGATGAAAGCTATTGGGGTCAGTATCCTCGGTCTCACTAATTGAATATTTTTGTGACTGTGAAGTGTTACTTCTTGGTTTGCATCATCCAGGATGAAGTGTAATTTATGAAAAGGTCGTCAGACGTAGGAGATCAAGTTCTTTGAGGAGACCAGTGGTCTGGATGCCCAAGGTCCTAGTTCTTGCTCCCCTTTTTTCTCTTACTGGCTATATGACCTTAAGCAAGTCACTTAACCTCTTTCATTTGAGTTTTGCTTTTTAGTAATCAAATGAGAAGGGATGCTATCTGCTCTTATACATTAGGGGAATCCTGCAAGGAATAAGTGAGATAATATGAAAACATTTTATAGAGCTAGCCATCTGGTGAGATGGCTGCAAAGAATCTTTCTATGGAAAGGGTCAGAAAGCATAAAAGTGAATTTGTGGGAAAAAGGAATCCAAAATTGTGATTTCTTTTTCACCCATAATTCATTTAATAATGGTGCCTTTTTTTCATGGTCTTTTGATGATTTTGATTTTATTGCAAGGCATAAAGGGGTTTCTCATGTGTCCATGCCACTTGAGCTTCTATTTTCTTGCCTTTCTATGTCTATTGAAAGCAAATATAACAACCTTATGCACTCTTCACGGAAGATGACCTTTATGAGTTTTAAATATATAAAAAGTCTAATATGTGTATGTTTTCATTAAGCAAATCAGGAGTTTGAGGGGCACACTGAAGAAAGGCTCTCAGGATGTGAAGGGGTGTTGCAGAGTAGGAAAACGGGCAAGGGCATTGTGGAGAAGTGGGGACAGCCTGGGCTTTGTAATTCTAACCCTAACACTTAGCAGCTCTGGGATCTGGGACAAGTTGCCTGTTCTTTATGACTCGGTTGGCCCTTTTATAAAATAAATATAATACTTCCCATGCAGACTGGGTGAACACATTGGAAATTTTATATATATGTGTGTATATATACACACACTCACACACATACACATATGTATATATAATATATAAAATATAGATGTACACACATATATACACATATATTTAAAACACACATATGCATACACATATATACACATAGTCATGCACTGCATAATGACATTTCAGTCAGTGCTGGACCACATGTACTATACTGGTCCCATAAAAAGATACTGTATTTTTACTGTAGCTTTTATATGTTTAAGTATGTTTAGATACACAACTACTTAGCACTGTGTTATAATTGCCTGCAGTGTTCAGTAACGTGCTGTATAGGTTTGTAGCCTAGGAGCATGGCATAAATGGTATAGCCTACTACACACCATCTACCCTAGTTGCATAGTAGGCTATGCTATCTAGGTTTGTGCAAGTTCACTCCATAGTGTTCACACAATGACAAAAATCACCTAACAATACATTCCTCAGAACATATCCCCATTGTTAAGTGATGAATGACTATATATAAAGGACCTAGTATGTAGTAAGTGCTTAATAAATGGGTCTCTGAAGCTATTGTCACTATTGTATTTTTTATAGAGTCTTTTAGACATTGGCTATTTAGACTTTGTAATTAATTTGTGCATTCAGAAAATTTGTATCGAATCTTTGAATGTATAGTAGACTATGTGCTCTGCTCCCCATCCCCTTCTCATATTTCTGCCCATAAAATTTTGTCTCAGCATAGCCTCTACTTGCCTGTGTTATGCCTTTTTGCCAGCTAGAAAAAGTCGCCTGCTCTGACAGACAATTTAGAAAAAGGCACCCTCCTCCAGGCTGTCCCCAGGACAGCAGAGCAGAGGCTGGCGTCCATCTCCATTTGTCATCTGGGCTGGTGTCCATGTTCAGTACACAAATTGCACAACTAATCAGGGTGGCCCTATTACACATCTCTGCTCGTTCCTTCTCAAGGGCAGACCTAGCTCGCTGGTCCCAGCAACTCTAGAGTGAGGTCAAAATTGATGCAGAGATAGCCTGGCAAAACTCATCTGGTTTTCTCAGGACTTTCCAGGTTTTAGCACTGAAAGTCTTACATCCCTGAAATCCACTTGCTAGAAACCCCTCAGTCCTGAGCAAACCAGGGCGTTTGGTCCTCTTATGCAGAGGGATGGATGGTACTGAAGAATGTTAGAGGGTAGGGAGGGGCAGAGCAGACAGTGGCAGCTTCCCAGAAGCAGTTCTGGATATTCTTAGCAAAAGCAGGAAAGAAAATGGCTTTCCTGCAACCCTGTGGCTGTCTCAACTCTTCACTTACAGGAGACATGAGTGAGTTTGGGTATGTCAAAGAGCTGAGGATGTCTTCAAGACCAAATATAGGGTAGGGAAGCGGGGAGTCAATGTCACAAGGCAATGTGGAAATGAGAATTATTTTTCACATGGTAAATATGAAGAATGACACTATGAGTAAGAGTATTTTTTGCCGATGAACTGAGATTAAATTAGTGGTAAAACTAGGTTAAATCACAGAAGCAGCTGGGAATTATGTTCAGTGAATAGGGTTCTTTAGGAAGAAAAGACAAATGAGCCACTATCTGATTCCTGGGATTTCAACCAAATTATAATAAATGAACAATGAGATTCTCTTTAAAAATGGGTTTTGTGGGCAAAGGAGCTAAGAAACGTGCTGACAAGGGAAAGATATGAAACAAAGAAAATAGGGTAGCACAAAAGTGACTAAACTTTGGCCCTTGCTTCTGGCAGGTGATGCCTCAGGAATTGTGAGTTAAAAAGGAATGTCTTAGATTGTCCACATCTTTCAAGACGAGAGATGTATTCAGCACCTGACTTGAGTATATTTTAGTTAGGATTCATTTTACCAGCCTTTAGGCAAAAGGAACCATTAATGTATGTGGAATATAAAGTCTACCTTTTTTTCACCCCAATCAGGTCAAGTTTTTAATAAATGAAGCCACAACTTTGGCAGATTTGTTAGCACTGCAGTTACACAGAGCAGAAGATGATGTCCGAAGGATTGTGGACAAAGCAGTGAAAGAGCTGGGGACTGAGAAGGTAGTGTCCTTGGGCTGGGTCATTTCTACTTGGTTAATTTTGGGTATTTGCATAGAAGCCAACTTAGAGAAAAGTCCTTTTGATGTCCTGGGAGCCTAGAGAGATGAGTCCCACTTTGTTCCTTGCTGTTCATTAGGTGTGGGATGAGCAGGAACTAGGATCATTCTAAGCCATAGTAAAACAGGAGGATTGGTCCTGTTGATGATGATGATTATAGCAGAAAATACTTACATATCCTTAATATAAATAAAGCACCACTCTAAGTGCTTTATTTATATTAACCCATTTAATCTTCTGAGGTAAGTAATAGTATCTCTATTTTACAGATGGGGAAACTGAGGTATACAGAGGTAATTAACTTACCCAGATTCACACAGAACACTGAGATTCACATTTAAGGCGTTACCTATTTCATGCTGGCTAATTTGTAAATAATATCTACGGAACATTTAGGTAATCATTTAAGTCCCTTCTTGCTCTCAAATTCTGTTTTGGTTAGGGATGATAAACTCACATTCAATAGAAGTTTGATATCCGTGTGATGCTCATTCCTTTGATGTGATAATATTCATTCTTCAAACCCCATCACTGTGAATTACTTGGAGGAAAAAACTGAAGCCAATAATATTTGATATCAGTTTGCATTTTTGAAAATCGAAAAAGAATTAATTCCAGATAATAGCCTAGATGTTGATTCTCAATTAAATTTTGTGCACATTAATTAATTTATATTGTTGATTACTAGGTTATTAATGAAATCAGTCAGACCTGGGCAACCATGACGTTTTCTTATGAAGTTCACTATCGAACAGGCGTTCCATTACTAAAGTCTGATGAACAACTTTTTGAAACTCTAGAGCATAACCAAGTAAGATGGATATTTTTATTGCACATGTTTTTTAAATTTTATTTTTATTTAACAAATAATTGTATATATTTATAGGGTAGAATGTGATATTTTGATACATGTTTACAATGTGAAGTGATTAAATCAGTCTCACATACTTAACATTTTTTTTTTTTTTGTGATGAAACACTTAAAATCTCCTTTAGGAATTTTGAAACATACAATGTGTTATTATTTATTATAGTCACCAACTGTGCAATAGATCACTAAAGCTTATTCCTCCTGTCTAACTGAAAATTTGTACCCTTTGATCAACAGCTCCTCTTTCCCCCTCCCCCAGGCTCTGGTAACCATCATTCTACTCTCTATGAGTTCAACTTTTTTAGATTTCATGTATAAGTGACATCATGCATTATTTGTCTTTTTGTTCCTGGCTTATTTTGCTTAGCATAATGTCCTTTAGGGTCATCTATGTTGTTGCAAATCAGGATTTTCTTCCTTTTAAAGGCTGGGTGGTATTCCATTGTGTTTATATACCACATGTTCTTTATCCATTCATCTCACAATGGACACCTAGGTGGCTTTCATATCTTAGCTACTGTAAATAATGCTGCAATGAACCTGAGAGTACAGATATGTCTTCAGTCTACTGATTTCATTTCCTTTGGGTATATACCCAGAGGTGGGATTGTCAAATCATATGGTAAGTCTATTTTGAGTTTTCTGAGGAGCCTCCATCCTGTTTGCTGTAATAGCTGTATTAATTTACATTCCTACCAACAGTGCAAAAGGGTTCTCTTTTCTCTACACTCTCACCTACACTTATCTTTTGTCTTTTTGATAATAGCCATTCTAACAGGTGTGAAGTGATATCTTATTGTGTTAAATTTGCATTACCCTGATGATCGTGGATGATGAACATTTTTTCAAATATCTGTTGGTCATTTATAAGTCACCTTTTGAGAAGTATCTGTTTGGGTCCTTGGCCCATTGTTTTGATTAGGTTACTTGGTTTTTTGCTTTTGAGTTAAGTTTCTTATATATTTTGGAAATTAGCCCCTTATTATATGTATGGTTTGCAAATATTTTCTCCCAATCCATGCATTGTAGCTTTACTGTGTTGTTCCAATTGCTGTACAGAAGCTTTTTAGTTTGATGCAATCTCATTTCTTTGTTTTTGCTTTTGCCTGTACTTTTGAAGTCATATTCAAGAAATCTTTCTGTAGACCAATGTTGTAGAGCACTTCCCCTAGTTTTCTTCCAGTAATTTTATAGTTTTAGGTCTTACATTTCAGTCTTTAACCCATTATGAGTTGGTTTTTTTATACGGTGTGAGATAAGGGTCCAATTTCATTTTTCTACTTGTGGATATCCCCTTTTCGAAGCACCACTTATTGAAGAAATTGTCTTTTCTCCATTGTGTGTTCTTCTAAATTTTGTTCAAAATCAATCTACCATAAATATGTAAGTTTATTTCTCGGCTCTGTATTCTGTTCCGTTGGTCAATGTGTTTGTTTTTATGCCTGTACCATGTTCTTTTGATCACTATAGCTTTGTAATAGATTTTGAAGTCAGGTAGAGTGATGCCTCCAGCTTTGTTCTTTTTGCGCAAGATTGTCTGGGCTATTCTAGGTCTTTTGTCATTTCATCTAAATTTTAGAATTTTTTTTCTATTTCTGGAAAACATTGCATTGATTCTGTAGATCTTTTTGGGGTAGTGTCTTAGTCTGTTTTATGCTGCTACAACGGAATACCGCAGACTGGGTAGTTTACAATGATCAGTAATTTATTTGGCTCACTGTTTTGGAGACTGAGAAGTCCAAGATCAAAGGGCTGCCATTGGTAAGGGCCTTCTTGCTGTGTCATAACATGGTAGAAGGCGTCACGTGGTGAGAGAGAAAGAGAAGGTTGAACTTACTTTTAAAACAAACTCAGTCGTGATAATGAACCCACTTTCTTTTACATGTTTTTTTTTCTTTAAAAATTTTTTTTGCACATGGTGACTGACAAGAATCCACTTTCTTAATATAACTAATTCAATAATGAGGGCAGAGCCCTCACAATATCTCTTAAAGGTCCCACCTCAAACACTGTTGCATTGTTGATTAAGTTTGCAACACATGAGCTTTGAGACACAATAGCAGGTAGTACAATAAATAGCAGGTAGTATGAACATTTTAACAATATTAAATACTGGGATAACTTTAAATATTGAATACCTTTCCATTTATTTGTACTATCTACATTTTTTCATCAATGTTTTGTAGTTTTTAGTATACAGATACTTCACCTCCTTTGGTTATATTTACTCTTAAGTGTTTTATTGTTTGATACTATTATGAATGGGATTGATTTCTTAATTTCTTTTTCAGATAGTTTGTTGTTAGTATAAAAGAATGCTGATTTTGTATGTTGATTTTGTACCTTACAAGTATGCTGAATTCATTTGTTCTAACAGTTTTAGGATGGAGCTTTTAGGATTTTCTAAATAGAAGCTTATGTCATCAGCAAACAGACACAATTTCACTTCTTCCTTTCCTATTTGAGTGCTTTTTATTTCTCGTCTGATTGCTCTGGCTAGAACTTCCAGTACTGTATTGAATAGAAGCATGAGAGTGGGCAACCTTCTCTTATTCCTGCCCTTAGACGAAAAGCTTTCGATTTTTTGCCGTTGAGTATATTAGCTGTGTGCTTTTCATGTTCAGCCTTGTTGTGCTGAAGTACATTCTTTCTATGCCAGATTTGTTGGGAGTTTTTAATCATGAAGTGATGTTGAATTTCATCAAATGCCTTTTCTGCATATATTCAGATGTTCGTATCATTTTGTCCTTTTAAATATAGTATATCCCATTGATTGATTTGCATATCCTTGCATTCCTGAGATAAATCCCATGGATCGTGGTGAATGATCCTTTTTAGTGTACTGTTAAAATCAGTTTGCTAGTATTTTGCTGAGGATTTTTAAAATGTATGTTCATCAGGGATATTAGCTTCTAATTTTCTTTTCTTGTGGAGTGTTTTTGGATTTGGTATCAGGATAATGATGTCCTCATAAAGTGAGTTTGCAAAGTATTTCTCCTTAAGTTTTTTTGGAAGAGTTTGAGAAGGATTAGTATTAGTTCTTCTTTAAATGTTTGGCAGAATTCCACCATGAAGCCCTTCTGTTCTAGGCCTTTCTTTTGAGGGGAAATATTTTAGTACCAAATCAGTGTCTTTACTTATCTGTTCAGACCTTTTATTTCTTCTTGATTCAGACTTTGTAGATTGTGTGTTTCTAGGAACTTAACCTTTTCAATTTGTTGGCGTATAACTGTTCATAGTAGTCTCTTATGATCCTTTGCATTTGTGTCGTATCAGTTGTCATAACTCTTCTTTCATTTCTGATTTTGAGTTATCTCCCTTTTTTCCTTAGTCTGGCTAAAGGTTTGTTGATTTTGTTTACTATTCAAAAAACCAATTCTTCATTCCATTGGTCTTTTTGTTGTCGTTGTAGTCTCTATTTCATTGATTACTGCTCTGATCTTTATCATTTTTTCCTACTATTGATTGTGGGCTTAGTTTGTTCTTCTTTTTCTAGTTCCTGAAGGGTTAGCATTAAGTTGTTTATTTGAGATTTTCTTGTTGTTGTAAACGTTCATTGCTAAAAACTTCCCTCTTAAAACTGGTTTTGCTGCATTCCATAAGTTTTAGTATGTTGTGTTTCTGTTTTCATTTGTGTCAATATATTTAAAAATTTCTCTCTTGATTTCTTCTTTGACTCATTGGTTGTTCAGGAGCATGTAATTAATTTTCATGTATTGGTGAGTTTCCAAAATTCTTCCTGTTATTAATTTCTACTTTTATGCCACTGTGATTGGAAAAATACTTGATGTTATTTTTGATCTTCTTAAGTTTTTATCTAAGATTATCTGGCAGACTTAAAAAACATTTATGTTTTTTCATATGGATGCGTAAGAGATGTTCATAATTTGGAGGTACATGTGATAATTTAATATATTCATATAAAACAAAGATCAAATCAGTGTAATTGGGATGGCCATCATTTTAATATTTGTCTTTTCTTTGTGCTAAAACTATTGGAATTTTTCTCTTCTAGCTCTTTTGAAATACACAATAGATTATTGTAAACTGTAGTCACCCTACTGATCTATCTAACAGTGGGTCTTATGAGATCCACTTTTTAAAAAAATTTCCCACATATGAGTGGGAATATGTGATATTTGTCTTTCTATACTTGCCTTATTTCACTTAACATAATTTCCATCCACATTGCTGCAAATGACATGACTTCATTATTATTCTTATGGCTGAGTAGTATTCTATTGTATATACCATTCTTGAATCTGTTAGTGGGCACTGAGGTCAATTATATACTTTGGCTATTATAAATTAGTACTGCAAAAAACATAGAAATGCAGATGTTTTTTCAACATATTGATTTTCTTTCTTTTGGGTATATACCTAGTAGTGGAATTGCTGGATTAAATTTTTAGTTCTTTGAAAACTCTCCATACTGTTCTCCATCGTGGCTATACTAATTTACATTTCTACCAACAGTGTAAAAGCGTTTCCCTTTCTCCACATCCTTGCCAGCAGGATCCATTGTTGCTTATCTTTTTGGTAAAAGCCATTTAATCGGGGTGAGATCATATCTCATTGTATTATGATTTGCATTTCTCTGAT
Organism: Mandrillus leucophaeus; assembly: GCF_000951045.1. Lineage (NCBI taxonomy): Eukaryota > Metazoa > Chordata > Mammalia > Primates > Cercopithecidae > Mandrillus > Mandrillus leucophaeus. Next base: position 4,542,689 of record NW_012101366.1, read on the forward strand.
GATTAGTGATGTTGAGCATTTTTTTCATATAACTGTTGGCCATTTGTATGTCTTTTTTTTTGAGACAGAGTCTCGCTCTGTTGCCCAGGCTGGAGTGCAGTGGTGCGATCTCGGCTTACTGCAAGCTCTCGACTTCCGGGTTCACACCATTCTCCTGCCTCAGCCTCCTGAGTAGCTGGGACTACAGGCACCCGCCACCATACCTGGCTAATTTTTTGTATTTTTAGTAGAGACAGGGTTTCACTGTGTTAGCCAGGATGGTCTTGATCTCCTGACCTCGTGATCTGCCTGCCTTAGCCTCCCAAAGTGCTGGGATTACAGGTGGAGTCACCGAGCCCAGCCTGTATGTCTTCTTTTGAGAAATGCCTATTCAAATTTTTTGGCAATTTTTAAATCAGATTGGGATTTTGTTTTGTTTTGTTTTGTTTTGCCACTGGGTTGTTTGAATTTTGTATGTATTCTGGTTATTAATCCCTTATCAGATGAGTAGTTTGCAAATATTTTCTCCCATTCTGTAGGTTGCTTCTTCACTTCATTAATTGTTTCTATTGCTGTGCAGAAGCATTTTGTCTTGGCATGATCCTATTTGTCCAGTTTTGCTTTTGTTTCCTGGCCTTTTGAAGTCTTACACACACACACAAAAACCTTTGCCCACACCAATGTCCTGGAGCATTTCTCCAGTGTTTTCTTCTAGTAGTTTTATAGTTTCAGGTCTTAGATTCAACTCTTAATCCATTTTGATTTGATTTTTGTTTACATTGAGAGATAGGAATCTAGTTTCATTCTTCTGCATATGGTTATCCTGTTTTCCCAGCACCATTTATTGAAAATACTGTCCTTTCCCCAATTGTATGTTCTTGGCACCTTTGTTGAAGATTAATTGGGTGTAAATGTATGGGTTTGTATCTTGGGTCTCTATTCCGTTCCATTGGTCTCTGTGTCTGTTATTATGCCAGTACTATTCTGATTTGGCTACTATAGCTTTGTAGTAAATTTCAAAGACAGGTAGTTTGATGCCTCTAGTTTTGTTCTTTTTGCTCAGGATGCTATTCAGGGTCTTCTATGATTCCATATAAATTTTGAAACTTTTTCTATTTCTGTGGGAAAAAAGTCATTGGTATTTTGATAGAGATTGCATTGAATTTAGACATTGCTTTGGTAGTATTGTCATTTTAAGAATACTCTTCCAATCCATGAGCATGGAATATCTTTCTGTTTTTTGTGTGTGTCTTCAGTTTCTTTCATTAGTGTTTCATAATGTTTCTCATATAGAAACTTTCACTTTTCGCCTTTCACTTCTTTGGTTAATTTGATTCTTACATATTTGATATTATTTGTAGCTACTGTAAATGTGATTGTCTTCTTGATTTCTTTTTTCAAATGTTATCTGTTGGTACATATAAATGCAACTGTTTTTCGTATGTCTACTTTATATCCTGCAACTTTCCTAAACTTGTTTATCAGTTCTAACAGTTTTTTTGGTGGAATCTTCAGGTTTTTCTAGGTACAAGATCATGTAATCTGAGAACAAGGCTAATTTGACTTCTACCTTCCAATTTGAATGCCTTTTATTTCTTTCTCTTGCCTATTTGCTCTGACCAGGACTTTTAGTACTATATTGAATATGAAGAGTGAAAATTTTTACATTTCCTTCTTAATTTCTTCATTGATTTATTGGTTGGTTAGGAGCATGTTGTTTAATTTCCATGTGTTTGTGATGTTTCTAAGGTTCCTCTTGTTACGATTTCTAGTTTTATTTCATTGTAATCAGAAAAGGTACTCAATATGATTTCTACTTTTTAGAATTTTTTGGAACTTGTTTTGTGCCCTAAGATATAATCTATTCTGGAGAATCCATGTGCTGACAAAAAGAATGTGTATTCTGCAGTAGTTGGGCAGAATGCTCTGTGTTAGTCAGGCCTACTAGGTCTAGTGTGTAGTTTGATGTTTCTTTGTTGGTTTTTGAAATCTGGAAGATCTGTCCGTTACTGAGAATGGGTGTTAAAGTCCTGTACTATTATTGTGTTGCAGTCTATCTTTCCCTTTATCCCTTTAGGTCTATTAAAGTTTGTTTTATATACTTGGGAGTTTAGGTGTTGGGTGCACAGATATTTAATATTTGTAATTATTATATTCTCTTGCCTAATTGATTCCTTTATCATTATGTAGTCACCTTCTTTGTCTCTTTTTACAGTCTTGATTGTAATGTATTTTATCTGATCTAATTATAGCTACTCCTACTCTTTTTTGGTTTCTAGGTGCATGGTATATCATTTTCCACTCTTTCACTTTCAGTCTATGTGTGTCTTTATAGGTGAAGTGGGCTTCTTGTAGGCACTGTATAGTTCTTTTATATTTCTTCAGCTGTTCAGCCACTTTATGCATTTAATTGGAGAATTGAGTCCATTTATGGTCAGTGTTATTAAAGACTTATTACTGCCATTTTGTTACTGATCTTCTCGTTGCTTTGTAATTCCTCTTTTTTACTTTCTTACTGTTTTCCTTTATGGTTAAGTGATTTTCTCTGGTAGTATGTTTTAATTAATTGCTTTTTATTTTTAGTGAATCTATTATAGGTTTTTGCATTGTGGTTACCACGAGGCTTAGAAAAAATATAACAAGTTATTTTAAAGAAATGACAACTTCTGTTAGATCACAAAGAAAAAAAAACTAAGGAAAAAATGAAGAAGAAACTCCATTCCTTCCCCCTACCCCACATTTTGCGCTTTAGTTGTCTCAATTTGCATATTTTAATATCATCTACCTCTTAACAGTTTGCTGTAGCTATTGTTTTTGATAGATTTGTCTTTTGGGCTTCATGCTACAGGTATGAGTGGATTACACACCATAGTTATAGTACTAGAATATCCTATGTTCATTCATGTATTTAATTTTACCACTGGGTTTTATGGCTTTAAACAAATTGTTTAATGTCAGTGTTTTTCTGTTTCAAATAGAAGAATTTCCTTTAGCATTTTGTGTAAAACTAGTCTGGTAGTAATGAATTAGCTCAGCTTTTGTTTGTTGGGGAAAAGACTTTAATCTCTCCCTCATATTTGAAGGATAAGTTTTCTGGACACAGTATTCTTGGTTAGCAGGGTTGTGTTTTTGTTACATTTAGCACTTTGAAAATGTCATTCCACTCTGCTGGCCTGTATTCTTTCGAGATGTCGCTTGTCAAATTAGAGCTCCTTTATATCTTATTTGCTTCGCTTCTTTTGTTACTTTAGGATTCTCTATCTGTCCTTGACCTTTGAGAGTTTGATTATTATATGACTTGGAGTAGTAGTATTTGGGTCCATTCTATTTGGTGTTCTCTGACCTTCTTGTACCTGGATATTTATATCTTTCTCAGGTTTTCAAAAGTTTTTAATATTATTTATCTTGTAGATAATCTTTACTGCTTTTCATTCTTTTTTCTCTTAAATTTGTTAAGACTTGTTTTGTGGCTGTATTAGTCTGTTTTCATGCTGTTGATAAAGACATACCCAGGACTGGGCAATTTACAAGAGAAAGAGATTTATTGGACTTACAGTTCCATGTGGCTAGGGAGGCTTCCCAATCGTGGTGGAGGGTGAAAGGCATGTCTCACACGGCAGCAGACAAGAGAAGAAAGCTGTGCAGGCAGACTTCCCTTTCTAAAACCATCAGATCTCTTGAGACTTCTTCACAGTCAGGAGAACAGCACGGGAAGGGCCTGCCCCCATGATTCAATTACCTCCCACTGGGTCCCTCCCACAACATATGGAAATTCAAGATGAGATTTGGGTAGGGAGACAGCCACACTATATCATTCTGCCCCGGCCCCTCCCAAATCATGTCCTCACATCTCAAAACCAATCTTGCCTTCCCAACAGTCCCCCAAAGTCTTAACTCATTTCAGCATTAACTCAAGAGTCCATAGTTCAAAGTCTCATCCAAGACAAGGCAAGTCCCTCCCACCTATAAGCCTGTAAAATCAAAAGCGAGTTACTTCCTAGATAAAATGGGGATACAGCTATTGGGTAAATACAGCCATTCCAAATGGGAGAAATGGGCCAAAACAGAGGGGCTACAGGCCTCATGCAAGTCTGGAATCCAGCAGGGCAGTCAAATCTTAAAGCTCCAGAATGATCTCCTTTGACTCCATGTCTCACATCCAGGTCAAGCTGATGCAAGAGGTGGGTTGCCACAGTCTTGGGCAGCTCCACCCTTGTGGCTTTGCAGGGTACAGCCTCCCTCCCACCTGCTTTCATAGGCTGGTGTTGAGGGTCTGTGGCTTTTCCGGGGGTATAGTGCAAGCTGTCAGTGGATCTACCATTCTGGGATCTGGAAGACAGTGGCCCTCTTCTCATGGCTTCACTAGGTGGTGCCCCAGTAGGGACTTTGTGTGGGGGCCCTGACCCCACATTTTCTTTCTGCTCTGCCATAGTAGAGGTTCTCCTTGAGGATACTGCCCCGACAGCAAACTTCTGCCTGGGCATCCAGGCATTTCCATACATCTTGTGAAATCTATGCAGAGGTTCCCAAACCTCAATTCTTGACTTCTGTGCACTGGCAGGATCAACACCACTTGGAAGCTGCCAATGCTTGAGGTTTGCATTCTCTGAAGCCACATACTGAGCTCTATATTGGCCCCTTTCAGCCATGGCTGGAGTGGCTGGGACGCAGGGCACCAAGTCTCTAGGCTGCACCCAGCATGGGAACCCTGGGCCTGGCCCAGGAAACCCCTTTTTCCTCCTAGGCCTCCAGGCCTGTGATGGGAGGGCCTGCCATAAAGATCTCTGATGCCCTGGACACATTTTCTCCATTGCCTTGGGGATTAACATTCAGCTCCTGGTTACTTTTGCAAATTTCTTCAGTCAGCTTGAATTTCTCCTCAGAAAATGGGATTTTCTTTTCTATCACATTGTCAGGCTGCAAATTTTCTGAACTTCTATACTCTGCTTCCCTTATAAAACTGAATGCCTTTAACAGCACACAAGTCACTTCTTGAATGCTTTGTTGCTTAGAAATTTTTTCTGCAGATACCCTAAATTATCTCTCTTTCAAAGTGCCACAAATCTCTAGGGCAGGGGAAAAATGCCACCAGTCTCTTTGCTCAAACATAAAAGGAGTCACCTTTGCTCCAGTTCCCAACAAGTTTTTCATCTCCATCTGAGACCACCTCAGCTTGGATTTCATTGTCCATGTCATTGTCAGCATTTGGGTCAAAGCCATTCAAGTCTCTAGGAAGTTCCAAACTTTCCCTTTGTGTGTGGGGCCCTGACCTCACATTTTCTTTCTGCACTGCCATAGCAGAGGTTCTCCGTGAGGATACTGCCCCTACAGCAAACTTCTGCCTGGGCATTTTCCCATCTTCTTTTGAGCCCTCCAAACTGTTACAACCTCTGCCTGTTACCCAGTTCCAAAGTTGCTTCCACATTTTCAGGTATATTTTCAGCAGCACCCCACCCTACTGGAACCAGTTTATTGTATTAGTTCGTTTTCATGCTGCCGATAAAGACATATCCAAGATTGGGCAATTTACAAAAGAAAGAGGTTTATTGGTCTTACAGTTCCATGTGGCTGGGGAGGCCTCAAAATCATGGCAGAAGGTGAAAGGCACGTCTTCCATAGCGGCAGACAAGAGAAGAGAGCATGTGCCTGCAAACTCCCCTTTTTAAAACTATCAGATCTTGCAAGACTTATTCACAATCATGAGAACTGCATGGGAAAGACCTGCCCCTGTGATTCAATTACCTCCCGCTGAGTCCCTCCTACAATACATGGGAATTCAAGATGACATTTGGGTGGGGACACAGCCAAACCATATCACTGGCCTAACACAAGATCTGTTTTGGAGACTGTTTCATTTGCAGTTGAGAAAAATCTACATTCTGCTATTGGATGAAATAGTCTGTCTATGTGTCTATCAGGTCTATTTGGCCTAAGGTGTTCAAGTCCACTGTTTCTCTCTTGTCTGTCCAGATGATCTATTCATTGTTGAAAGTGGAATATTGTAGTCCCCTACTATTATTGTATTGCAGTCTATCTCATACTGCAGATCTGTTCATATTTGATTTATATATTTAGGTTCTCTGATGTTGGTTGCATATGCAGTTTAAATCAGATTTTATTTTAAATCGTGATTTTTTACTTTTTTCTAGTTCTAATACTCAACATGTATTTATTTATTCATTGAGCATCTAACTGTTACCGGCTCCAGGTATGATACCATTTGTGATCTAAAGTTATGAACACTTGTTCTCTAGGAAGATGCACTTGAGTAGGGAGACAAGCAAAAGGACTCCAAGGAGTCTCAGAAGAGACAGGGAGGCTTTGTGATTAAGGTGGGTGAAAGACCCAGGGAGGGCCTTAGAAGATGATGGTGCTTATGCTGAGACTTGACGGATACTCTATTATTCAGTCTATTATTCTTCAAAAAATGACAGTCAGGAAAGGGTGTTTAGGCAATGAGGACAATATTAGTAGTACCTTGGAATGACAGGATGTCTCTAGCATTCAAAGGTAATGTTAAGACTCTAGTTTCCTTGAAATACAGATTTTCTTTAGAGGGATAGTGAAAGGTAGGCCTGGACAGATAGTCTGAGCACGTGCTGTATGGTCTTGAATTCTAAAATCGTAGGTGTTAGCGTCTCTTCAGACATGAGAAGAAATGTGGAAGAGACAAACTATTCAGAGGAAATAACAGTAGTAGTATTACTAGATGTGAGATATTTAGGAAAAGAAACTGGTTTGGAGGGATGACACTGTTGTTATTGGTTTATTCAGTGTGAGAGCCGTTCATGCAAAGGTGAAACCAGACCACAGCTCAACACAGAGGTTCAGCCAAGAACTGGTGTCTGGGAGTTCACTGTCAGTATTTGAGACTTGATGAACTAGATAGAGAGTAAAGGAGATAAGCCAGCTGAGGATAGAGCATTGGAAAAGGCTGAATTTGGTGAACAAGAGGAGAAGACAAAAATGAGGCAGCAAGAGAGTGGTAAGAGAAATAGTTGAAATAGGATACTGTAATATCATAGAAAAGTCAAGGGATAAGGGTTTTCCCTCAAAGAAGAGTCAAGAATGTTAAATACCTAGAGTAGAGAAAAATGAGGAGTAGAGGTCATTCTACTCAGTGACTTTCTGAGATTTCAATGTCGTAGAATGGTGAGAAGTACTAGCTGGACTGCATGGCATTAAAACAAGTGCTGCTGGGCTAAATATTGAGTACCCATGGACACAAAGTAGGGAATGATACACACTGGGGCCCACTTGAGGGTGGAGGGCAGGAGGAGGGTGAGGATCAAAAACGTACCTGACAGGTACTATGCTCATTACCTTGCTGATGAAACCATCTGTACACCAAACCCCTACAACATGCAATTTACCTATGTAACAAGCCTGCATATGTGCCCCCCAAACCCAAAATAAATATTGGAAGGGAAAAAAAGACATATGAGGACAGACTTAAAACATTTAAGTTAGGCAGATATGTAATGCTCTGTGATAGAAGCGTTTCAGACGTACTAGACTTATTTTAATTAAAATATAATTTGTTAGCTTTTCTTTTAATATAAACACGAGAAACAAAAACCACATTAATTATAGCATTCTTTTCAAAATAAAACTGCAACCAATAATTGAAAAAAACAAAAAACAAAAACAAGCACTGGTGATAGGAGAGCTGTGGAGCTTAGCAGTAACTGAAAAGGGAGGAAAGTGGAAGCTCGAGGGCCTAGCAGGCTGGTGGGGGGCAGTTTTGTTTTATTATATTATATTATATTATATTATATTATATTTTATTTTATTTTATTTTATTTTATTTTATTTTATTTTATTTATTTATTTATTTGAGACAGAGTCTCGCTTTGTCGCCCAGGCTGGAGTGCAGTGGCCTGATCTCGGCTCACTGCAAGCTCCGCCTCCCCAGGTTCACTTCATTCTCCTGCCTCAGCCTCCAGAGTAGCTGGGACTACAGGCACCCGCCACCATGCCCAGCTAATTTTTTGTATTTTCAGTAGAGACGGGATTTTACCGTGTTAGCCAGGATGGTCTCAGTCTCCTGACCTTGTGATCGGCCCACCTCAGCCTCCCAAAGTGCTGGGATTACAGGCGTGAGCCACCGTGCCCAGCCTATTTTTTTAAGATTAATAAACACATACCTACACAATCTTGGCATGACTAATAGGCAGGGATGAGGGGAAGAGCAATGAAAGAATACAGTTTAATTCCCAATGCTGAACCCCGATACACAATTTTTTTTTCTGCTGGCAGTAGATCCTGGGCCTTTTTGAGGAAGACATATGAGATACAGCTGCTTATATTTACCTTTTCTCTTTTTGGAAAAATGTTAATATGAATATTTACTACCATTAATTCACTCATTCACTCATTTAGCAAAAACTTATTAAATGCCAGCTCCAGATATTACATGCTACGTCTAAGAATCCAACAATAAACAGATATAATGCCTCCCTCATAGCACTCACATTCTACTAAATTTAGCTACTATTTAAAATTCTTCGCCTTTATTTTAGGTTCAGTTGCAGACTCTTCTTCAAAGCAAGTATGTAGAATATTTCATTGAACAAGTGTTAAGCTGGCAAAATAAATTAAACATAGCAGACTCGGTCATCTTCACCTGGATGGAAGTCCAGCGAACTTGGTCTCACCTGGAAAGCATTTTTGTCTGTTCAGAAGATATTCGAATCCAGCTTGTGAAAGATGCTAGAAGATTTGATGGGGTGGATGCTGAATTTAAGGTTTGTCAAAGACAGGTTGTATGCTATTCTAGCAAAGTTTTGTAAAGAAACATGATTTGGAGCATCGTATTTATAAAAATGAATATATTTTTGCGTGAGTAAGCAGGAGTCAGGATACTTTTCCTGCAACGGGTCAGGTAATAAATAGGCTGCGTGGATCATGCAGCCTCTGTAACACCTTCCGAATGCTGCTATTATAACATGAAAGAAGACATGGGTAATATATAAACAAATGGATATGATTGTATGCCAATAAAGCTTTACTTGTAGACACTGAAATTTGAATTTCACATAGTTTTCATGTGTCACAAAATATACTGTTTTTTATTTTTATTTTTATTTATTTATTTATTTGTTTATTTTGAGTCAGAGTCTTGCTCTGTCTCCCAGGCTGGAGTACAGTGGCCTAATCTCAGCTCACTACAACCTCTGCCTCCCTGGTTCAAGCGATTCTCCTACCTCAGCCTCCTGAGTAGCTGGGACTACAGGCATCTGCCACCACTTCTGGCTAATTTTTGTGTTTTTAGTAGAGGCGGGGTTTCACCATATTGGCCAGGCTGGTCTCGAACTCCTGACCTTGTGATCCACCCACCTCGGCCTCCCAAAGTGCTGAGGTTACAGGCGTGAGCCATCGCACCCAGCCGGTTATTTTTTTCAGTGATTTAAAAATGTAGGCTAGGCTCGGTGGCTCACACCTATAATCCCAGCCTTTTGGGAGTCCAAGGTAAGAGGATGACTTGAGGCTAAGAGTTCAAGACAAGCCTAGACAATATAGTGAGACCCCTTCTCTACTAAAAATTTTGTAATAATTAGCTGGGCAAGGTGGCCCACACTTGTCTAGCTACTTGGGAGGCTGAGGTGGGAGGATCACTTGAGCCAAGGTAGTTTGAGGTTACAGTGAGCTATGACTGCAGCACTGCACTCTAGCCCAGGTGACAGAATGAGACCCTGTCTCCAAAATAAATGTAAAAACCATTTTTAGCTTCTAGGTCATGCAAAATAATCATCAGGCCATATTTGTCCCAGGTACCATAGATTGCCGACCCTTGTGGTAATAAAGGTAAACAGATTCATCCTTAGAGGTAAAAGACTGAGAAAAGACAACAGGTAGAAAATAATACTACTAGTTTCGATTTTTCTTTTCTGTAAAAGCCATAGAAAGCACGTGGCATGGTGCACATAATGATAATTGATTGGAGAGATTTCTAGCAAAGGATAATGACTATTTCTTTCTCATAAAAATTGAGATTAAATGTTTTTTCTTTCTACCTAAAGTAGAAGTCACAGATAAATTTTAATTCATTTCACTTCTGAGGAAGAAAAAATAGATTGTTTAGGTCTCTCTCATTTTTATATGTAGGTGTGCTTTTTAAGATTCTGGGCACTCTCTCATTCTCTCTCTCTCTTTCTCTCCCTTTCTCCCTTTTTCTCTCCCTTTCTCCCTTTTTCTCTCCTTCTCCTCCCCCACACTGCTCCTACCTGTCTCCCTTTCTCTTCTCTTTCCTCTTCCCATTCTCCGTTCCCTTTCTCCTTTTGCCTTTCTTTATTCTTTTTTGTTTGATTTAGAAGAGAAAAATTCTCTGTGGGCCTAAAGTGGTGACAGAGCTTCTCACATTTATTTTGATAAAAATGGTGTGCTTGTACATGCTTTTGATCTTCATTTAAGAGTTGAAAAGCAAAAGTAAACAGATGTGGTGTCAGACATTCTTAGAAGTATCTTTAACCTTGCCTCTTCATTCTTTGTTCTTCATTTTTTAATTCTCGAAACGTTTAAAAGTTTAGAAAATATTGTTCTAATATCCACGGCTCCGTATTGCACTTTCATACAGGAGTTAATGTTCAAGACAGCCAAAGTAGAAAATGTGTTAGAAGCAACATGCAGACCTAATCTCTATGAAAAACTTAAAGATTTACAGTCCAGGTAAGAATAAAGCTATCGAAGATGATCAATTTACTGTAATTTTATGAAGTCTCTTTCACATACCTAATAGTGTTCAATACTGTGTTATGGAGGTGCAACCTCTTGTAAATTATTTTGTAATTTTGCTTATAATTGTCTAGTTGTCTCGTACATATTACATGGAACATACATATAGTAAGTTAATGTAAATAAATCCAAAAATATTTGTTTTCTGAAAGGAGTATTATGCTAATATATCTTCTTATCAAGATAATTGACATGGTTGATTGATCAATTCTTTCATCAAACTATCCTGTAAATATTGATTGAGCACCTACTGTGTGCCAGGAACTGGGATTGCACTCTGTTAATGTAGTCCTTTAATTTCTGTACGGTTTCATTTGATTAGAAATTATCCTGAGGCAGCACAGTAGCACTTTTGAAATCATGGTCCCAAGGGCCATTTGTAAAATAATTTTCACATTTAATTCTGGCTTTTGATTAAAAATGGTCAGATCTGCTACTAAAATGATGGGTTGTGGAACTGCGATCCTTTTTTTATTGCAAGGTAAGGAAAGACCTAGATAAAATTTTATATTACATAAACAAAGCAGTTTTAGAGTCTGAAAGTTTTTTTGGTAATGAAAAGGGCAAAGTTAATTATTTCAGTTGAGTGATGCTCTTTGGGGCTTCGGAGCTCTGCCTCTGGGTCATTTCTGCTCTGCTGAGGGCAATAAAGTGGAACCAATTCTGGATCTTATGACTCCTCTGAATACCTGACAGGAGGGAAGTCACTTGTGTTTTGTAGACATCCAGTGGGGGAAAAGAAGACTGTAAACCAATTACATCTTACTAGTGCATTTTGCTCTCAGGTTGAAGGATGGCAACCTGGTCTTCTCCACTGCTGCTTAGGAGTGTCATTCAGAAAAGCAGTGAATAACGTAATCCTAAGTCTAATTCATATTTAGCCACAACTAATGGGGGGGGTGTGTGTGTGTGTGCGCGCGCGCGCACGCGTGCGTGTGTGTGTATTTGGCATAGTCCTCTTCTACTTGGCATAACTTGTATATTAGTCATAAGCAAGATAGATGATGGTGTCAAAAAGAAGGAAGTAAGCTACCTGTTAAACAGTAAGTTTACTGTAATGAATGGACAGGACTTGAGTTTTGTTTTGCTGAAGTTTTAATGACTGAATGGACAAGATATGCTTAAAAAGATTTTTCATTCATATAGGCTTTCTCTTTGTGAAAAAGCTCTCACTGAATACTTGGAAACCAAGCGCATAGCCTTTCCTCGCTTCTATTTCATCTCTTCTGGTGATTTACTTGACATTCTCTCAAAAGGAGCTCAGCCTAAACAGGTAATATTTCTTTGAAAGTCTCGTATTATACTGTGTTAGCAGAGGAAAGTCATAGTGTCTCTATCATTGTCAGATGCTACCTGTCATGTCACGTGGGCCAGGAACTAGAAAATCTGCAGTTAAAATTTGTAAGGCAGCGTCAGAGGGATGTCAGAGGCTGTGCAAAAGGGAGTAGGAAGAGTAACTGTCTGGTGCTCAGTAAAGAGGAACGATATTAAATGTGTAAGGCTTACAGTGCTGAAAGAAGTTGATGGAAAGAAACACTATCGCCAAATCCCCCAGAATTCTGGGACAAGATCTGGGGCATCCATTTCCTGGTTAGCAGCTTTCCTAGGGGAGAAAGGGTCACTTGGAAAGAGATCATGGCTGGTACCTTCTTACTCCTCCCTCCAGAGTCACCTTCATAATTACGACATTGGGCTAATCTTCAGTACTGTCCAAGTTAGATTTGTGTAATTTCAGGATCATCCTGAATTAACCCTCGAATTTTCCCCTATCTGTGCAAAAATAGTGCATCACCTTTTTGCTGATTCCCACGTCAATATTTAAAGCAAATCAAAACAGATATTATCGTGTGTAATCTGAAAGCTCAGATCAGAGACAAACTTTGTACAAATTCCAAAGCACTACTTCCTGTAAACTTTAAGAGAATGTTGTCTTTCATTTAGACCTACTCAATCATTCCTATTCACTAAGATCTTACAGTTGTTGTGGCTGACGTAGCTGGGCACTCCTAGAGTTGACTGTGTATTACAGATTATTTTGAAACTCAAGCTTGTGCTATATAATTGTGGAGTTTTCTCCAGTTTTTTTTCTTGGAAAAATTTTTCTCTAGATATTTTTTATGCCATTTTCTTTGGAATGTGTGTCTCTTCACACTGCAGTTCCCTGAATTTTGCTGTTCTTTGGGCGCAGTATTTATCTTAATGATTTCTCTCTTCATCATTTAACTTTGAACCTAAATTCAATTGGTTGGCTATTCTTGTTGTTGATAATATAAGTGCGGTTGTGCTATTAGTAACAGAATTGTTGGACAGTTTGGGCAACGTGTTCAGGGTCACCACTCAGGTAGTATTGTTTTGTATATTCATGCTAATTTCCAGATGGCTTTGCAAATAAAATCTCTGTGATTAAACTGACTATGAATCTACTATATCTGTCTTTTACATACTTATTAGCACACAATTAGATGTCTTTTAAAAAACTATTTTGAAACATAATAGTTGTAACTACACTATGCTTCAATAAGCCCCTGAGGGGCATCCTCATGACCAGCAGCTGAACCCTCTGCCCAGGGTGACTATATGAAGGTAGCAGGTATTATATTTCATTAAAGTACATGTTTCTGAATACTTTTCAAATCTGACATGCTTACAATGCCAAATGAATTTTCAATAAGTAAGTTAGCAGAGAGGTGCATAAATCTGTATATAGGTAAGCGTTCTTTTTCTTTTAATCATATTATTTAAACACAGTGAACACTAATGTGACTGGTTTATTGAATAATATTAATTTCATGGAATAACAGTCATGAAACAGTTTTATCTTTCTGCAATTACTAATCTCACATGTGCCCTTCTGAATCTCTTTGCACCCATAGCAGACCCCTTTATAATATCTCGGGCAGGTATTGTAATTTCCTGGTCTTCCTTTCTTATTAAAAACTTAAAAAATAAACCAAAAGCAACTCATCATATTCTAGTTGGAAATTTCCATCTCACTCCATGTCAAGGCTAAGCTGTCATTTAATAACTTGGGGTTGAGAGGGAGACTTTGGCCCTTTCCTCCCCCGTCTCTGCCCATTTATCATGGAGAGGGGTTTAGGGGTGTGATCTGTCTGTTGTTGCCCTTTCTTAATGACTGCTCCTGCTTCCCTCGCCAGCAGTGACTGTCCATCTTCACCCTTAACAGCAAGGATCCACATGCTGGGTTTCTGGTGGAACATGTGTGCAGGTCCTCTGGACAAAGGGAACCTCCCCAGGGATGTATGTGGCAGAGCCACCCCCACTTTAATCCTTCCAGTTTTTGCTCCTGGCAGTGTAACCAGCCACCTGGTTCCATCTTCCTTCTCCTTTTCTACCTAGGCAGGTGTCCAAACAAGGGGCACATCAAAGATTCACTTCCTACTGGTACCCAGAGTTTTTATGAGTGATTCTCCTATTCCTCTTGCTTGACCTTAGAGTGGAGGTTGGGGGACCCAGTCTTCTATCTTACCCACAAAAGGGGAGGGAGATGCCATGGCCTCCGCATCGTGGCTGATAACTCACACTGTGCAGATGGCCTCCTTTGCCCTCTTCCTCCCTATGGTACTTTCTGTAGAAGGCGTGCATGGAGGTAGAGGAGGGTGGGGTATTGAGATGTGTCTTACCAAACCCTGGAGGGACTAACTGTCCTAACCCACATCCGTTACCTTCAGAATGTGCACATACTCACTTCCTTTTTGTCCTTAATCGAAGTCCTACTCTGTGCTAGAGGAAAAGATCTCTCAATGAATTCTTGTCACCAACTCTGTTCACCCTCCTTTTAAATCCTCAAAAAAATCCTTCGTGCCTTAGCTAAACTACATGTTGACTCACAGTCTGTGCATCCCTGATGCCAGTTTATTTTTCAGATTTCAATGATGTGCTTTGTAAACCCTTTAAAAAAATTTTCACAACATGACTTTGGTATTTTACAGAGTGCTATCTTCTCCTTTATCAGTGTGACTTACTGTGGATGTGTCCTCGCCTACCCCATTCATAGCATTTTAGCCATGAGTTCTAAATCCGTGAATTCCAGGTACATTGCTCAGTACTAGTACCCCTCCTTAATGAATGACTAGATTATATAAGGCTTTTGAAACATTTGAAATTATGATGAAGCTGAATGTTAAAATCACAGCATGGAGCTCTCCAAACTCCCTCACAGCTGTGCTGATAAATGCCACCACGCTAACAAAGGGAGGTGGGTATTTCTTCTTGCCAGCTAATAGGATCTAGCCCTGTGGCCACAGTATAAACATGCTTACAGTTCTGACACACAGATTTGAAGTGGTTGGATATATTTTTGATGTATTTTGAAATTTTGAGAAAATTTGTATTTCAAGTTGTGCTCAAAATGGGATTTCATTGAGGTCTTTTTGTGTACACTACTTAAATTTTGAACAATTAAAATTTGCATAAAATGCTATCACACTGTTACTAAAGGTCTATTATTAGAAGAAGTGTTTAGCAGCCTTTGTGGTACAAATAACTATCCAAAAGTGACTTGTTGAAAAGGAGCTAAGGGTCATTTGAGTCATCTAGAGGAATAGCCGGCTTCTTTCCCTGAAAGAAATGGTTCTGCAAATTCAACATGCATTCTTAATTCTTGCTCACTAACTATGGAATAGTTAATGCTACAGGCTGTTAACGCCAGATAGTGTGATCTTGCCACACTCTCTTACCCTCTTTTCATTATTAGAATCAGTTTCAGACCACCAGACTTAGTCTTTCCGTCTATGCCTTGTGTGCTAACATTCCTGAATGTGCTCCCTGTAGTGTGACCAAGATAACATGGCAACTGCAGCTTGTGGAGCAACAATGCAATTTCCCCATAAAAGGCGCCCTTTGTGGGTAGATAACTCATCTTGACATCTTGTGAATGACTTGAATTTTCCAGGCCCCCCTCCTTTACCCACCCACACTCCATTTAAGAGTGTTGGTCCAAGTGAGAGTTTCTGTAGTTAATTGTGGAATGTGATCAGCTTGAGTAGACCAGCCAGGGAGGTCTGATAACCACTACAACCCGAATTCTGTAAGCAGAAACCCCCAGTTTAAGATACAAGAGTTGGAATGGTAGAGGGATAAAATTGGTGTGTCTAGAATGCTGTCAGTAATTATTAGGTTTTGGTAAGTTTGGTTAACATCAAGTTTTAAAAATTTTCTTCCCCCCAAATTCAGCCTGACCTCCCAAGGTTATCAGTTAACTAAAGGATGGTGGATACAGGTGCTGCTTAACTTCAGTGGTAAAACTCTCTCGTAGTTGCTGTAGAAGTAAAACTTAAAGGTGTATTTGCAGGAATCATTGACGTGGTACAATAGTTACGGACAACTGACCTGAAGTCCTTATGGGATTCAGTATTAACATTCTTTGGTAATTTTTTCCCCTTTCAGAAAAAAATTGTATTTTTTAACTGAATTAGTACAGTGGTTAAAGTTAGACAAAATAATATCAGTTTACCCCTTTGCACCCTTTCAGGTTGTTATATACTACCTTAAAATAACTGAAAACTTTGGGCAATCAAGGTGTTTGTAGCCACTGATTCCTAATGTGAAAGGTCTTTTTGTCTGAGAACCGTTTGCACATTTTCTTTCTCTCGTCTATGAAACATTTAACTTCTCCATGAAGGTGAGGTCTGGAGAAGCTAACCCACAATGGAGCTTATACTAAAGAAAGACTTGCTGTCAACGTGATCGGCTCTACTTGTGCTTCTAATGGGGTAGCTGTGACCCTTGCATGGCCACTGAGCACTTGAAATGTGGCAGCTAAGGAACTGACTTTCTACTGTAATGAATTGCAATTGTTTTAAATCTAAACCTTGATATTTGATTCAGTTATCGGAAAACATTGTGTGTTTGAAACAACTTGGGTGTGTGAATCTACCTTTGCCCCTGCGTATTCTATGAAATGAAAATACAGATGTAGCATTTTCAGATGAAAAATCCAAATTGAGCTGTGCTGTAAATATAAAATACATACCTGGTTTCAAAGACTTGCCGCAAATAAAATAATGGAAAAGATCTCACTTTTTGTATTACTCACATGTTGAATGATAATATTTTGGGATATACTGGATTAAATATATATTAAAATTAATTTCACCTTTTTGAAATATGACTTAATGTGACTGTTAGATGGTTGTAGCTGTGCAAATTGAAGCCACACTGCATTCTCTAAAATGACAAGATACATACACTCAGAAATGCTGAATGTTTGCATGAAGAAATGCCCTTCAAGGGCATCTGCATCAGTCTACACACAAGGAAATCTGCCAACTTGTCTTTGGAGAAATCTCCTAAATTGCAGTGATGAGACAGATGGCACTCAACTGATACCTCTAATAGACTGTAAATATTGGCATTCAAAAAGGTGCTTGTGAGAAATGAGTTTTACATTAGGTGATGAAAAGCACCATTGGATCTTAAAGGAGCAAATATCTAGACCCCACATTCCCACAAGCACAGTATGTTTTTATGCAGAGCTTCCATTTGGTTATCTTCCTGATGGAGTAAAAGTGTCTCAGCATATGAATTTCAAGAGGATGGAGCTCAATGATCATTCATAGTATGCCAAAACCTTCGCTGACAGGAGGAGATTCTTCTTTAGAAAATTAATAGGAAAAGGACTCAAAATGTACATGGTAAGTTGAGGGCATGCAAGAATGAATCTTAGTTAAAATGAAATCAATAAAAAACTTCTAACTTTCCTAAAGGAAGTAGAAAGCTGGAAAGATATGAGGTGTCTAAAGTGAAGGAAGTGGTGGCTCCTGAGTTTAAGTTGGGGCTGAAGAAGGAATGAGAAACAAGGAGCAAAAGGGCACAGAAAAGGGGTTGTGGTTTTGACCATCTTGCCATTGGCTCTATGTACCTGCAGCTGAGGAGCAAGGAATAGAAGCTGCTCATGAAAGGGTAGTCTGTCACAGAAAGTGCAGCATAAGAGCAACTCTACTTGTCATGACTTAGGAATGTGTAATATTTTAAATGGATACCTTAATAAAAATGCAGCCTGATTCACTTAGAGGTTCAGGTATTTAGGCGTATGACAAGAAAATAGAGAATCTACTTTCAAAATAAATGTCAAATTTTATATCCCATGGAGATTATCCTTGATTATCTTCTCAAAATGATAAATATGTGGTTAATCACAAATTATATAACAATATGCACAATTTTTTCTTCATTTCGCATATGTGTTGCCACTGCATTGTATTCTGTTGTAGCCCCTTTGGAATTCTCTCCATGGCCAATGTATAAGTTATACAACAACATTAGGGTTATTATAATGTGCGGTTAAAGTAAAATATCACTTCAATGTTATGAGATCCAAAAATTAAATGTTGTGAATGTGGTGTTCTGCCAGCAAGGAGTTCTAGGCCCTTGTATGGAATATGAAATTGTTCTGGTCTCAGCCTCGCTTTGATGCCGCTTGATGAAGGTTGTCCAGTTCTGGCTTAAACTCAGTGGGTAGAGCTTCCAGCTATAACAAATTAGCTTTTAACAGAGTACCGTTCTTTCTGGGAACAACTAGAAAAGTAGCTAAAATATTTAACTAAATCTGTTTAAATGCACTGAAGAACATTTAAAGAGCATTGAAGAAGTTAGTGTTTCAGGGGCTAAGATAGCAGCAGAAGAAAGCACAAAGAGATTTGCCTAATGTTTGATGCTGCTTTTCTCCTTGAGACATTTGATAATTCATAGATGTGGCCAACGGCATGAGAAGCTGATCAGAGGTTTCAGGAGGCTCATGGAACTTGAAAGAAGGAGGAAAATAAAATAAAAACTGGAACTCAGACCCCGTTAAGGAGGATATTATACAGAGAATCAAACAATAATAAGAAATGGCTCTAAGGCGGATTGGATAGAAATTTGCCAGGGTTGGGGGAGGAGGAATCTACTAGATCTAAAAATCAGATACCTAAATCAGATATCTAAAAATTAGATCTCTACCATATCTAAAAATCAGTTCTAGATGGATGTAGATCTAAATGTGACAAGTAAAACAATGAAACAATATACAACGTGTGAGGAAGGATATCTTCATGATCTTGGAATAAGCAAACGATCTTAAACTGGACACAAAAGTCCTAACTATGAAGGAAATATTGGATAAATTTGACTATGTTAAAATTTTAAAACTTTAGCTTATCAAAAGATACTTGTTAAGAGAATAACAATGCAAGCTGCAAAGTGGGAAAAGGTGTTTGCAATACAAACAAAAGACTCATATATGGAATATATAAAGAATTCCTACAAAAGAACAAAGGCACATAATCTAACATAAAAGTGGGCAGAATCCTTAGACAGTTCACAAAAAAAGATTCTAATGGTTAGTAAACATAAGAATGGTTGCTCAACTTCAAAAGTTATCGGGGAAAAATGCAAATTAAAACCACAACAAGAGGTATATTTTCTGTTGCTGGCCAAGATGAAAGGAACTGGATTTACCTTCTTGCCTGAAACTTAATGAGCCCAAACACACAAAAACAGGAAGAAAACTACACCAAATTGCTCAAATTGGTCAAAACAATATGGAATTCTCAAAATCATCCATAAAACCAAATTTTATACAAGTGAACAAACATAAGGATGACAACAGACTTCACACTGGAAACAATGCAAGTGAGCAGACAGTGGAGTAGCAATTTCTATTTTCTTTTTTTTTTTTTTTTTGAGACAGAGTCTCGCTCTGTTGCCCAGGCTGGAGTGCAGTGGCCCGATCCCAGTTCACTGCAAGCTACACCTCCCAGGTTCACACCATTCTCCTGCCTCAGCCTCCCAAGTAGCTTGAACTGCAGGCACCTGCCACCACAGCTAATTTTTTTGTAGTTTTAGTAGAGACGGGGTTTCACCGTGTTAGCCAGGATGGTCTCCATCTCCTGAACTTGTGATCCACCTGCCTCAGCCTCCCAAAGTGCTGGGATTGCAGATGTGAGCCACCATGCATGGCCTACAGTGGAGTAGCAATTTCAATGTACTGAAAGAAAAAAACACCTGTAACCCTAGAATTTTATACCCAGTAAAAATACCTTTTTAAAAAATGATAGCAAAATAAAGATGTTTTAACACATTCAAAAACTCAAAGATTTCATCACCACCAGACTGGCACTACAAGAAATGTTAGAGGAAGTTCTTCAAGCAAAAGGAAGATGACACTAGATGGAAATTTGGATCTATACCAAAAAATTATGAACACTGAAATGTCAACTGTATGGAAGTAGACAAAACTGGAGCATTAGCCAATCACTAGAAGATGGAATGGTATCAAAAAAAATAGGAACATTGAAATAATATATATGTAAGTTTAAATACTGGCCCTATTGATTACTGACAATGTTATTGCTTAACGTTTCTGAACCTCAATATCCTTATATACCAAATGGGGAAAGCATTAGGTATTATCTCTTTGGCTTCTAAGTAACAGGAAAAACAAAGTGCATAAAGAACCAGTAAAAGTACATAACATATAATATTGTAAAATTGGCCACAAATTCTTTGCTTTCCTGTATCCATGCCCTTTCAATGTGGTGTGGCAGTATTTATCAAGGCTAGATACTAATTCTCCATTTGGGTTGCCATATCACTTGTTTTGGCCACTGTGTCATTAGCAAAAGCTTGAAAAGTTTTTGTATGCCAGCACTTGCCCTTTTGCTGCTCTTTGGAAACCTGTAATCACCCCATCATGAATGAGTCAACACTAGCCTGCTGGATAATGAGATGAACATGCCCATACCCAAGCTACCAGCTGGGCAACCATCACACATGTGAGAGAAGCCATCGATCACCAGCAGACTACAACTGTGTGAGAGAGCCCAGCTGGACTAGCTGAGGCAACCCAAAACC
Source organism: Mandrillus leucophaeus (assembly GCF_000951045.1). Taxonomy (NCBI): domain Eukaryota; kingdom Metazoa; phylum Chordata; class Mammalia; order Primates; family Cercopithecidae; genus Mandrillus; species Mandrillus leucophaeus. The sequence goes on from NW_012101366.1 coordinate 4,563,254, forward strand.
AACACACAGAATTGTGGCTCATGAAGAAGCCAGTAAATCTTGGGGTATTTTGTTATACTGCAAGGTTAATTAATATATGTTCTTTATGTGTTTACATATTTATATATGTGTATGTGGATATATATTCATCAATATCAAAGACTTTATGTGCTACTGATTTAAAATATTTTACTTGAAATTTTAAAACAAAGCAAAAAATTTATTAAAATCAAGTACTAATTCAAGTTTTTATTTTCTTTTATTTTTTCCCTTCTTGAATACATTGATATCATTGTTTTGACATCAGTGAGTTTGGGAAGATTGGGGAAAACAGCATAAGTTAATGTATTTCTCTTTACTAGACTGAAATACTCTGCCTGGTATTCATTTTCCCTTCTCTTTTTAATTTGCGTGGATATTTCCTAAATTGTTGATATGATTTGGGATTCAGAAAACACATATGCTTGCTAATACAATGAGATATCAAGATCAAACTCACCAAAGGCTAAAATTAAAACTCACGAAACAATGGAAAGGATGTGGAGTAATGGGAATGTTCATATCTAGCCATCAGGATTATAAATTAATACAACTACTTAGGGAAACTGTTTAACAGCATCTTCTAAATAGGAATATATCATACATTTTTATCTAGCAGTTCACCTTCTCAGTGTACATTCAGCAGAGATACTTACATAGATGGACCAAAAGAAGTATACAAGAATTTTCATAGCCGCTTTTTTATAATAGTCCCAAACGGGAAGCAATTTAAATGTCCCTTAACAGTGGAATGGCTAAATATATTGTATATATTGTATTGTCTTTATACAGTGGAATACCATATAGTAATAAAAATGAAAAAACCTAGTGCTATACCAAATAACATGAATGAATTCAAGTGACATAATATTGAACCATAGGAGGCAGATGCAAAAGAGTGCATACTATGTGAATTCACTTCTGTAAAGATAATGTCCCTTTTTAGAGAAATAGTAACTGGCATGCATCATGAGGAGTCTTTTGGGTGCTGGTATCCTATTCTTTTTTTTTTTTTTTCTGGAGACTGAGCCTCACCCTGTCACCCAGGCTGGAGTGTTGGAGTGCGATAGTGCAATCTCGACTCACTGCAACCTCCACCTCCTTGGTTCAAGCAATTCTCATGCCTCAGCCACCTGAGTAGCTGGGATTATAGGTGTGCACCACCACGGCCAGCTAATTTTTGTATTTTTAGTAGAGATGGGGTTTTGCCATGTTGGCCAGGCTGGTCTCAAACTCCTGGCCTCAGGTGATCTGACTGCATTGGCCTGTAATCCCAAAGTGCTGGGATTATAGGCATGAGCCACCATGCCCAGCCACTATTCTATTCCTTAATCTTGTGGTAATCACAAGAGTTGTGCTTGCTTTGTTAAAATTTATTAAGTTGTACACACATGATGTTTTTCTGTTTTTCTGCATATGTATTCCAATTTCCAAAAATTTAAAAAAGCCAGCATTTGTGTTGTGAACACATTTATACAAAATTATATAATTCATGCATGTAAACATTTTATGAAAGAAACACAAAATCAATCCTATATGCACTGATGATACATGGATATGTTTAAGTTACAGTAGTAAGTGAAAAATCAAATTACAAAATATTATACTGTGATTTTATTTTTGGTAAAAGCAAATCTGAATTATGTAAGTAATTGCATGTTCATTATTGAAAGTTTGAAAAATATAGAAATACATTAAAAATGAGATTAATATACTCATTGCTATTTTTGAGTGATCATAGTTTTTTAAATGTGTCTATGTTTGTGAGTTATAACATATATACTTAATCAAAATTGTAATATTCCTCTACCATTTGATGTTTTGTAGCTATAAGAGGTTTCATTTTATGAATGTGCCGTACTGATTTAACTAGTTTCTAGAAGGCTTTTTTTTTTTTTTTTTTTTAGATTTAGTCTCTTAACCGTATTGCATGCCTATTTCCCTGTACCATGACCAAAACTGTTATTTAATTTTATTATTTTATTATTTTTTTTTTCTCTGGAGATGGAGTTTCATTCTTGTCGCCCAGGCTGGAGTGCAGTGGTGCAATCTCAGCTCACTGCAACCTCTGCCTCCCGGGTTCAAACGATTCTCTGCCTCAGCCTCCAGAGTAGGTGCGTGGCACCACACCCAGCAAATTTTTGTATTTTTAGTAGAGGTGGGGTTTCACCATATTGGCCAGGCTGGTCTCAAACTCCTGACCTCAGATGATCCACCTGCCTCTGCCTCCCAAAGTGCTGGGATTATAGGCGTGAGCCACCGCACCCAGCCCAAAACTGTTATTTAAAACACACACACACACACACACACATATACAACCATTTACTATTTTGACACATTGACTTAAGTTTTTACATATGTAAAAATCATGGACTCACTTTATCTCATTCTAGAGAATATCATCCACAAAAGACCAGGGTTGCCCATATTTTGGTCATGATTTATATTGTTACAAATATTATTGTGAGTATTACCATTATGAATAAATCAGTTAATGAAGACATATGAAGGAGTCCTAAGGTGCTCACCAGGCCAGGAGTGGCACTAGACTTGGTGTATATTTTATCCCATTTATAAGCAGCAGCTACATCTTTAGGTAGATAGGGCAAATACGAACTTAGATATAGGCAGAAAGCAAGCATTAAGGTTTGAGAATATAATTGTAAGCTATTGTAATTTCATCTTTTTTCCCTTTGTTTTCTAAGTGAACAGTAGCTGTAAGTCATGAAGGTAGATTAACTGATCACTGTACCGGTATGCATTTTAAATTATAAAATTACCTAGTGATTAAGTATTTTCAGTTTACTTACAATTAGATAAATGTAAGTTCTTTTATTTCATAAGAGGTTCTCCCTGTACACAGTTCTGATATTTATGAATTTCAGTTACTAAGGTTTGGTTAAATAACGCTAGTGCCCTGACAACACGGTTCACATTTCAGATACTAGGGTATGTTAACTCTGAGTGATTGCATAAAGCACATACTTGATTACTAACTCTTCAGCCCACAGAAATCACTGCCTAAGTAACAGATGTGCATCATGATCAGTGACAGTCATGTCACATCTTTCTAATTCTGTCAGTGATCAGCCACTGTGCTGCTTTTACTCACTTCACACACAGGCAGCTAAGCTTGTAGTTAGTTCTATGATGAACCTACATGACATTTTTCATTAGTTAATGGACAGAAGGAAATAGTAACAAAGTTGGAAGTATAGCAAAGAAATGAAAATTGATAATGCTAGAAGCAAAAATGGAATCGAACATAGATGGGAGTCACAGAAGAGAGAGATGATGGGCAGTGACGACCGAACACCACTGGAGAGAGTGATATGCAGCCAGGGGAACTTAGTGAAGATAAACTTGGGAACATGAATGACAACAGTGGTTTTGACAAAAAGGATGAAAATGTACCAGAGAAAGTGATGCCAGCAAAAACAAACACATTAAATAAAACAAACCCCCCCAAACAACAAAAACTGACTTCACATTAAAGAGATTTACAAGAAATTTCATGACATTGAATGCTTGAAAGATAAAATGTTGATGGCCAGATACAAATTCAAAGGGAGTATGAGTTTGTCAAGGCAGAGAAAAGATGCTCGTTCTGGACCTTAAGTAGTAAGATGAGAAGGAGGCAAGTGCTATTCAAATAACTTAAGTTTTCTGCAGAGAAAACTGTTTAGTGTTTTAAAATGCAGTCGACAAAATATTTGTTGATGGTTTTTTTGATCACCCTGTATGTTTATAACAAACAGAAGCTTTATATGTTTTGACAAAAATTTGTAAAGGTTGTTGTCCCATCATAGGTTTCTCCCATTGATCATTCAGATTGCATAATGTGATTTCAGCCAGTGTGATCGTTTTTATGATTTTGTACTATTCTGCAAAGCCAGGACTAAGTGTATTCAATTTTTGCACTAATCTTTTAGAAACCTACTTAAAATACATGATGAGTTGTTGGTTCTTTTTAAAAAATGATTTGAAGTGCTCATATCCTTTCTCTATCAAAAGAGGGGCCTATGAAGTCTTCGTTTATTTATTTATTTATTTATTTTGAGATAGAGTTTTGCTGTTGTTGCCTAGGCTAGAGTGTGGTGGTGCCTTCTTGGCTCACTGCAACCTCTGCCTCCCGGGTTCAAGTGATTCTCCTGCCTCAGCCTCCCAAGTAGCTGGTATTACAGGCATGCGCCACCATGCCCGGATAATTGTGTATTTGTAGTAGGAACGGGGTTTCACCGTGTTGGTCAGGCTGGTCTTGAACTCCTGACCTCAGGTGATAAACACGCCTTGGCCTCCCACAGTGCTGGGATTACAGGTATGTGCCACAGCACCCAGCCTAATTTATTCTTTTTAGTTGTAAAATGAAAGGCCTTTCCAAACAGCTCACTGGGAAGAAGGAATTTTAATTTTGGGTTAACAAATACAAAGAGATCTCATTAAAAATAGAACAAATCTGAGGGCAACAGGGTCCACACTAGTTAAAAAAATAGTCTTGTTCCCTCAGAAAGTTTAAATAGAAGACAATACGAAAACATCTAACTTCAACTATGCCATATATAAGAAATAGGAGAACTCTGCCTGAGGTTTGTGTTTCCTGGTCATTGAGTTACTACAGAGCTAGAAGTTCTCAAAATTATTTTCTCACCCAAGCAATAATGTGTGAGGGTGTCTGATGGCTGAAGTCTCATTTATCCGAAGGCTTTTCAGTTGAATATTATCTAGGCCCATTACACAGTAGAAGCCATTCAACATCTGTGTACTTCCTGGCCACTTCAGCTGTGAGAGTGATTTATGAGATTATTGGAGACTTTCTCTATATTAATATCCTCTGGGTAATGTACAGGGATGGAGGAGAACAGAACCCAAGCTGTGATCAGGCAGCTACCACACTATCTGTGTTTAAAGTAAGCGAGACTCTCAAAAACTCATCTATTTTAAACTCAGAGGACTTCTTGCTGTGATTTTCTTTGATACTAAAACTGCATGTACAGCAAAAATGAAAAGGCTGAAAGCTTCAAAGATTAAATCACCCTAAAGAAGTTCCTTACCAATATTGGTGTTGGTCTTGTCATGCGGAAAATTTAGGCAGATTGCTATTGTTTCTAGAAGCTGCTGTGGTATACTTACCATGTCTGGTTAAACTGCATTTCAAGAAAAGTTTGTTACAGCAATGGAGACTATATGCTTGGAAATGTTTTGTATTGCTTCATCCTATCTTCTGGTTATCAGCAGCTCATATTTATTTTTTTCTGTTGAGGTAAAATTTAACATAAAATTAACTGTTTTAAGTATGCAATTCAATAGTATTTTGTACATTCACAGTGTCATGCAACCACCTTTAATCTAATTCCAAAACATTTTCATCAAGCCGAAAGTGAAACCCCTATCCATTAAGCAGTAGCTTCTCATACCCCTCCCTCCTGCCCCTAGCAGCCACCAGTCTGCTGTCGGTATCTGTGGATTTATCTGCTGTGGATATTTCATATAAATTGGATAATACAAGATATGACGTGTAGTATATTGTGACTGGTTTTCATTTAGCTTGTTTTCAAGGTTCATCCAAGTTGCAGCGTGTATCAGTAATATTCCTTTTAATGACTGAACAATATTCCATTGTATGGATATACCACATTTTGTTCATCCATTCATCATTTGATGGACATTTAGGTTGTTTCCACTTTTTGGCTATTGTGAATGATGCTTCAATGAGCAGAGATGTACAAATACCTGTTTGAGTTCCTATTTTCACCTCTATAAGTATATACCTAGGAGAGGAATTGCTGGATCGTTGGTAATTCTGTTTAAGTTTTTGAGGAACCACAAAACTGTTTTCCACTTAGCAGCTTTTATTTGCACCATGATAACAAGGGAACATGTATTCCCATTTCTGATACTTCTTCTGGGCTGACCCCTGCCCTTGACTCAGTCTACCCCAAGAGAGATGATAGAGTAACTTCCCTGATTAGTAAAGTCTGTTCTCTTTTGTCCCCTTGGGTGTGAATTTACCTACGCAACACATGTCATTGTTTCCTTTCCTCCATGACAAAAACATAGGGCAGTGCTCCCCAGAGGAGGCTTGTTCTGGTCTGTACTAATGTAACGAGATGAATAAGTGTTGTACATGCTGGGATTGCGGTTGGAGGCCAGTTAGATTTTGTTCTTCAAACTGACTTCTGCAAAATAAATGCTAATATTTTGTCTTTCATCTGATCTTTGTTGTTGTTTTTTTTTCTTTCCCCAAATTGTCTGGAACCTGCATAGAGTTCAATGTACTATTTACTGGTTTTCTACTGGAGAATGCAAAACTTAGGATGTAAGAGGTTATGACACCAGAAGAACTTGATCTGTATAGGTGTGGCCTGGAATTATAGATTCAATGTCTAACTGCCACTTACTTTTATATGTCAACTTGGAGAATTTACTTACTATTTTAGTTTCAATTTCCTTATCAATGAAAAGGGGGAAATCCTACTCACCTTTCTTATGCACCAAGGATACTGTGGGGCTCACCAAAGTATCAAGGCAAGTGCATGTTAACAGACAACCCCCCCTCAAAAAAAAGTAAGATTCTTTCTAATTGACATTTTTCATTTCATACACTTTAATAGCTTTTTCATAGTGTACACTAATGCTGTGAATTTGAATTTTTAAAACTTGACTACAGAAGGCCCAGCAGGATGCACGTCTACAGGAATACGGTAGAGATAGAGAAGTCAGTAAGCCTCCAGTCATCAAGTAGAAAATAGGTCACTTTTCATGGTAAGCATTCATCAGCCAATATGTGATGGTTTGACCAGAGTGCCTGGCCACTTCTCTACCAAGATCCTTTCAAGCTCTGATATTTTAGAAGTAACTTTTATCTTGAGGGAAAACATTTTGAGAAAACTCTAACTCCAGAAAGTTTCATGACTTCATATTGCATCATCTCTAGATTATCAGAATACACCTACAGTAAGAAATGCTCTTATCTTTTCTAATATTCTCATTTTAGGTAACATATCACCTTGCCAAACTTTTCGACAGCATTGCAGATCTGCAGTTTGAAGACAATCAGGATGTTTCCGCACACAGGGCAGTTGGAATGTACAGCAAAGAAAAGGAGTATGTCCCATTCCAAGCCGAGTGTGAATGTGTGGGCCATGTAAGATTTGATTATGAGATTTTCCATGTTAGGGGAGTATTTTCAGCATACTCTTAGAAGGTTGAATTAAACAAGAAAAAAATTCAACTCAGGTCAAATCAGGTTCTGCTTAGTTTTGGGCTGGGAGGTTCCTTTTTACCTGTATCCACTGTGACAGAGGGCTCTTCTGCCATGCATCCCAGTTTCTACTTATGTGGCTTTGGCACCCAGCAGGGTCTCAGAGATGCTAGGAATTGAACTAGACGGAAGCAACTGTCACAGATTGAATGAGTGACCCCAGAATTAGTGGCAAATGCAACTCAGTGACTGAGTCTCCTACAAAGCGTATTCTGTTTTCACCACTGCTCAGAGAACAGAGAAGGGTTATAGTGAAGCAGCACCTTGCAATAAAGCTTGTTTTAAAGAGGCTTTGTGGTTCAGTAGTCCATTGTGAATGTTATAAATGGCTCCTCGTAAATACAGTTGATTGAGTCTAGCAAGCTGATGTCCTATACTCTAATTACCATGTGCACAGAATTAAGTTAGCATATTCTCTCCTCTCGCAGCCAAATACCTCAAAAATATTCTTAACAGTTATCCACAAGAATGGCTCATTATGATTTATGAAAGCATTTCTGGTGTTTTCATCTGATTTAGGGGAATTGCATCTTTTTATGATGATGATCGCGTAGCTTGGGTTAATCCACAGAGTGACTGAAGGAATAGCGTCTATTGGAGAACCATTTGGGTTGTGGCAGGGGTTCCTTAAAGTATTTGCAGAAATGCGAGTTGCAACCTTGTTTTACAAGGGTTTTCTTTACTCCTTTCTGTTCCTTTTTAATATTGTACCAGAAAAATCCTGCCAAATGAAGGAGAAGCAGATGGTGGAATACTTTGATTAAAATATATTTTTTGATCTCTTGGGCTTTTTAGGATGATATTATAATGATTAGAAAAAGTTGCCATAAACTCTCTTGACAAAAGTGTGTTGCTGTCTGCTCCCTCCCAGCAAACGGCTCGCTGACTGGCATCATGCCCAGAGCGGGTAGTCCAATTGATGGATGTGTTTGTCACTAGCAGGAACCCTTGATATTGAAAGTTTTTATAGTGCTCTAATTTATTCTGTATAAGCAACTTATGCTAGAGACTTGTAAACATATACAAATTCACCCTCTAATTGCCTTCCTTTTATAAAAAGATGCTTTTAATTTGGTGCTTTTTTTTGTATTTCTGCACTCTTTTAATTGGATTCCCCCCAATTTAGTCCATTAGTATATTCTTCAGCAAGTGTTGAATACCTACTGTGCGTCAGATGCTAGGTCAGGCTTTTGGGAGTTCAGAAATGGCCCTTGTCTTCGAGGAGCTCTTAGGCCCGTTGAGAAAATGGATATGCACATAATAATGGAGGTAGCAATTGTTGTTATGGGGGTTGGTTGAGAAGTACCAAAAAGGGAAGGATCCAGCAAGCACCTCATCAGAGCTTAGTTCTCAAAGCATACTGAGTTAGGTTGTCATTGTTGGCACAGTCATCTGTACGTGAGCTGACATATTAACATATATGTGTGTTTGGTCTTCCCAAATGGACTGCAGAATTCTTGAGAACAGGTGGCTGTGTGGAGGATGTGGATCCCAGGGTATCCAGGAGATGTCCAATAATGACTGAATTAGTGAGGGAACTTGTTGCTTGGTGACATTAAGAGTTACCCTTAGTTATTAAGGCAGAGATACCAGACCCCATTGGTTAGATCAGAACAACCTGATCTAATTCGATTAATCTGAACTCCTGCTTGTTAACAAAGCACAGTTGTGAAGCCAGAGGGACGGCCCTTAAGAAGAGCTACTGAGGCTGTTGCCAGGGCAGTGTTTCCTGTTTCTTTGAAGAGAGGAGGTTGTCAGCTTGTTAACCACGTATCACTCCATCCCAATTCTCCAGAGGTTCTAGGAATGCTGCTGCTCTCTTCACAGGGGTGGAGGAAGAAATCAGTTGTATCATCTTAAAATCTCATGTGATTCTTGGTATTTATTTTTTATAGTCACTTTTTATAGCTATGGTCAATTATTTGCAAATAATACATGTATCCTTTTAATTATATGATATCCCAAGGAAACAAATACCTGGATTAATATAACAAAATACATTTGACAGGATGGAGAACGGGCTAAGTTGTATTTGTGGGAGCAAAGTAAGCTTCAATTAAAAAAAAAAAAGATTAAGTTTGACAAGTCAGCAGTTGTCCTATCTCTCATACTCTCCTGTGGTCTAATTTCTGACAAGTGTGAAGATTAGAACCAGTAGGGAATGTAATTAAGGTACTTGCTGAAAACATTTTATCCTAAAACTATGAATTATGAAGATTTTAGAGAAGAGTTCAGTAGATTTAAAAATTAATAGGAAAAATTTTTAACTGAATTTGTATTATTAAAGCTCTAAAATATGACTCATACCTCTACAGGTGTCTGTGACATTTGGTTTCTGAAAACACTGTGTGTTACCAGAGGGGAATCTTGGTCTAGAACCTCCTTGCTTTCAAAGCTGAGAAATGAGTAATGGAGAACCCCTTTTCTGTTTAAGCTGTTGAAAGTTGTTAGCCAGCTGGTGGGTAAAGTAAGATGAGCATTATTCCTGGGAGAAGACAGGTTCATGTCGGAGAAAGATTTCACCATCAGTTCACTTTCCTCTATGAGTTATCCCTCTTGCAGTTTTCTACCTGGGTTTAAAATGAATCCACCTGGGGCATTACCCGCTGCATGGCCTTAGAGCCAGTAGGAGGATGAAATTATCCTTCCGTAGTTAATCCTGTGTTATAACATTTCAACTTGCTTCCAAAGGTGGAAACATGGCTTCTGCAACTTGAACAGACTATGCAAGACACAGTGCGTCATTCTATCACAGAAGCCATAGTGGCCTATGAGGAAAAACCTAGGGAACTGTGGATTTTTGATTTCCCGGCTCAAGTTGCACTAACCAGCTCACAAATATGGTGGACTACAGATGTAGGAATAGCCTTCAGTAGACTGGAAGAAGGCTATGAAACAGCCCTGAAGGATTTCCATAAAAAACAGGTATTTTATAGATTTGTGATTTTGAGACATAAAGGAACTTCAAGATGTAAGCTTGCTTCATTCATTCCTTTAGTCATTCATTTACAGAGTGTCTTCTGTGTGCAAAATGCTATGCTGGGAAGATTTTAGCAATCAGTTGTTAAATCATTTTTTACCTTTGTGGTATCCTTCTAAATTTCTATATGGGTTTTTAAAAAGTACATCATGTCTATTGTCTTCTAAGACTCTAGGATAGCACTCATCCTAGATACTGTACATACTTATTTTCTTCTATGTAAGACTCTCCAACTAGGCAGATCATGTATTTATTAGAAAACGTGTGCATGATTTGCATTATTCAAAATGGTGGAGGGTGGCTTAGCAAGAGCAAATATTTTCATGGGCTTTGGTTTTCTGTTAATTATAAATTACAGATGAGAACTTTGAAAAATAATCTGTTTTGAATTCTGTTGATCCCAGTTACCCTGTGACCTTTCCTTAAGTCTTTCATCTTACTATGTGCTGTGAGCTATATAACAGTTCAGAGATGTAGTCTTTCTTTGAGCTTATAGAATCAGAGTATATTAGGCTTGAAAAGGAGTTTAAGTATTAGTTCATCTACTCTTCTGGTTATCAGTGGATAAAATCTGAATCCAGAAATATGAAGTGGCTTTCCCAATGTTGCACAGTTTATAAGTAAACCTGGTAGGATAGCACCCTCTTCCTGGTACTGAGTTAAAATGCTTCCCAATGTTCCTCATCACCCCTTTTCTGCCTTAGCAGTACTTTTACTTCAATACCTGAAGAATCAAATGGATTTAGATAGCGAGTGATCCTTGTATTGTTAACACATTTGAAGATTCAAGTGTAGATTATTCCTTTTAATTTTGCTCTTTCAATCTTGCATAGTGACCACCCAGCTTATTTATAATACTAAAGAAGTTTTTGTACCACTTACTTTTGGAGAAAAAGAAATTCTTGATTTTACACTCTTAGGAAGGTGAGGTAATGGTTTCTGTTTAATAGACTTGAAGTTACAGGATTCAATTTAAAGAAGTGGCTGGTTTCTTCCTAGGGTGCCATCTTTGCAATTCTAGTAACTGCCACTTGGTTGCTGAAGCTAAGTAGTTAAATTTTTTTTCATGGACATAAATAACTGAGATAATTAAATGCAATTCTATTATGCCTTTCTTATAAAATAGCCTCTGGTTAATTTATTGATATTTATGCTTTTATTATGGCCATTTACATTATGCATTTAAGGACATTTAAAAATACTTGGTTAAAATAATATCCTCTTTTAAATTTCAGCTATTATCAATCACTACTCAAACTTAAATCTTTCTACAAGAATATTCCTACTTATTTTACTCTGTTATTTTTCTCTTAACTCTTACCTCCAACTTGTCTTTTTTTGTTGTTAGACTATTTTATTGCTTATAAGGTTAAATGATGTTTTATGGGTATTATTTATGTCAGCTTTATTTTTATTTTATGGTTTCTTTGTTATTGTTTGCTGTTAAAGATGATAAAGCAAAAATAGTCACAGAAAATGAAAAGAAGGGACATAACATTTAAACAACATCCATAAATTCATTTTCAGGAGAAAAATTATTAACATTTCGGCATGCAAACATCAAAAGTTTTCTCTATTTACTGTTTATCTGTATTTCCTTATGTATGTATAGACATCCCTATTTATAGGTATAAGCATGTGTAAATCTCTAGCTATTTATATATTAGTGTAGTTATTTATATAGCTATGTATCTGTGTCTATAGATATACATTTTTAAAAATTCTTTTACATTCCATACATTTATTTGATTACTGTATATTTTCACTCAATATATTATCTACATTTTTTCTTGTCATAAATATACATCGATCCACACTAAAAGTGACTGAATATTATTTCTTTATATAGGTATACCAGAATTCATTTTCTTTCTTCTCCTTTCTTTCGGTTTACTCTGGTTCTCTAACTTCTTATCAGGCACTGTTCTAGGTTCTGTGGTTCTAGCAGTGATGTTCCTCCACTCAGACACTTACATTCTAATTAATTGTTAATAGATCTTACGTCTCTCCTCAAGAATCTTAGGATCATTTACTCTCTTCTCCACTCCCCATCTTACATGCAGTCATTTAAACCTTATTTTTAAAAATTTATCCATTAATTAGGGTGGGAGTGGTATTATTTCAGATCTTAATTAGATTCACCAACATATTTACCAATGACTTTGCTGACTTTCTATTTATTTTTCACCTGATTCCCTATTTGCGAATTCAGCTCTCTTCTTTCTATAGAATATATTTTAGCAGTTTGTGCAGTGATGAATTGTTACAGGAAAATTTCTGGTTCCTTGTCTTTATTTTGACATCCTTTTTAATAATGTAGCTGGGTATATAATTCTAAGTTGATAATTTTTTTAATACCTTACAAATATTTTTCCATTTATCTTATGGCTTTTATTGTTGTTATTATAAAATCTTATGTCATTCAAAGTATTTTTCCATTATAAGCTGTCTGTCTTGTTTTGGGATAATTTTAAGATTTCTTTCTTTTTGTGGTTCTGATAAAACTTTTTTTCCTCGTAGCATATGATCAAGAAGAAAGAGGAATCCAGGGCCAGATTAAGTAGGCTCAAATCTCAGCTTCTACTATTTATTAGCTGTGTGACTATGGACAAGTTATTTAACTACTCTCTGCCTTTGTTTCATCATCTGCAAAACACGGACAATGACAGTACTTGCATCATAGGATCATTAGAAGGATTACTTACTTAGTATATGGAAAATAATTTTTTTTTGAGGCAGAGTTTCACTCACTCTTGTTGCCCAGTCTGGAGTGCAATGGCGTAATCTCAACTCACTACAACCTCAGCCTCCCAGGTTCAAGCAATTCTCCTGCCTCAGCCTCCTGAGTAGCTGAGATTACAGGCTCCTGCCACTATGCTCAGCTAATTTTTGTATTTTTAGTAGAGACAGGGTTTCACTATGTTAGCTAGGCTGGTCTCGAACTCCTGACCTCAGATGATCCACCTGCCTTGGCCTCCCAAAGTGCTGGGATTATAGATGTGAGCCACCATGCCCAGCCAAATACTATTTTTAAATAGTGTTGATGTGCTATATAAGGGCTGGCTATTGCTGCTGTTGTTAATGCTATGATAATAATGACGGTGGTGTCCAGTGTGATACACAACTCATTTAATAGATTTTTCTCAGTAATTTGTAATAAAAGTTTTCAAACATACAGAAAAGCTGAAAGAATTTTGTAACATGTATGCCTACCACTTAGATTCTATAATTACTATTTTGTTTTATTTTCTTTATCACATGTCATTTATCAAACCCTATAACCATCCATCAATTCATTTTGTATCTGTGAATCATTTCAAAGGAAGTCACAGATACCATAATCTTTACCCCTAAATATTTCATTATTTAAAATTTTACATTTTAATTGAAAGGTAAACACCATGTATATTTATGGGTACACATAATGTTTTGATATCTGTATGTATCATGGAATGCCTAAATCAGGGTATTTAACATATGCATTACCTCACATACTTTTTTGTGTGGTATATTTAAAGGTACTTTCTTAGCACTTTTCAAAAATATGTTATTTTGTTACTAACTGAGGTAACCATGATGTACAATAGACCTCTTGAACTTACTCCTCCCATCCGAAATTTTGTGTCCTTTGACTAATATCTCCCCAGACCTTCTACCCCTCAGCCTCTGGTAACCACTATTTTGCTGTTTATATAAATTGGACTTTCTCATTTAAAATTTTTAAAAATTTTATTGGCATGAATGTATGAAGTGCAAGTGCAATCTTGCTACCTGCATTGAATTTGTAATGGTGAATTTAAGGCTTTTAGGATATCTTTCATCTGAACAATGTATACTGTGTCCTTTAATCTCTCATCATCCACCCCTTACCACCCCCTAACGATTCCCAGTCTCCATTGTCTATCATTCCACACTCAATATCCACGTGTACACATCGTTTAGCTCCCACTTATAAGTGAGAACATGATATTTGTCTATGTCTCACTTGTTTCATTGAAGATAATGACCTCTAGTTCCATCCATGTTGCTACAAAAGACGTGATTTTATTCTTTTTTTATGGTGGAGTAGTATTCCATTGTGTATATATGTCACATTTTCTTTTTCCATTCTTCCATCGATGGCCACTTAGGTTGATTCCATAACTTTGCTATTGTAAATAGTGTTACAATAAACGTAGGAGTGCAGATATCTTTTTGATGCAATGACTTATCTTCCATTCAGTAGATACTTGGTAATGGAATTGCTGGGTCAAATGCTAGTTCTATTATTAGTTCTTTGAGAAATCTCTGTACTGTTTTCCACAGGGCTTTATGTTCTGACTTATGTTAGAACTGATTTATGTTCTCACCAAGAGTGTATAAGAGTTCCCTTTTTTCTGCATCCTAACCAACATCTGTGTTGTTATCGTTGTTGGTCTTTTTAATAGCCATTCTGTCTGTTATAATATCTCATTGTGTTTCAATTTGCGTTTCCCTGATGATTAGAGATGTTGAGCATTTTTTCATGTGTCCTTTGGTTTTTGTATATCTTCTTTTGAAAAATGTCTATTTATGGAGTTTGATATTTTTATATTCCACATACAAGTGAGATCATACAGTATTTGTTTTTCTATGCCTGGCTTATTTCAATTGACATAATGTCCTCTTGGTTGTCACAAAATGACAGAATTTCCTTTTTTTTAAAAAGGTGGAATAATATTTCATTGTGCATATTTACCGTATTTTCTTTATTCATCCATTGATGGACACCTAGGTTGATTCCATAGCTTGGTTATTCTGAATAATGCTGAAGAGATACAGACATCTCTTCAACATATTGATTTCAGTTCTCTGGTATGTGTCTTTATTAGTCAGATTGCTGGATCATATGGTAATTCTATTTTTAATTTTTTGAGGAAACTTTATGCTATTTTTCATAATGGCTACACTAACTTACATTCCCACCAACAGTGTACAAGGATTCCCTTTTCAAACACTTCAATTTACATACCCAATTCTTCAGTTTAAGTTCAGTTATTATATCTCAGTTTCCCAAAGTTGTTTTTTTTTGGGGGGGGGTTTTTTGCTTCTTTAAAAATCAATTTTATGATGACCTATCTTTTCATTGTGGTTTCTAGTCTTTAATCTCATTAATTATTTTAAAGAGATGTTTAATAGTTTTACTTAGTTTGTTCTACTAGCTCTAATTCTGAGGCTGGATCTCCTGTTAAATTTGATTTGTTTTTTAATGTTCATTTTTAAAGGTTATCTTTATGTTTGTTTTTTTTCTGTAGGAATTTTCTTCCCTAAATTGAGCAAATATCCCTACAGTGTATCTCCCCTCCGCCGGCCCCACAATTCTTTCAGGTCTCTATAGATCTCGTAAGTTCTGGATGATGATTACGATTATGATTGGTTAGGATTATGATTGAGACAGTCTTGCTCTTTTTCCTGGGCTGAAGTTCAGTGGAGTGATCATGGTTCACTGCAGCCTCAAACTGCGGGGCTCAAGCTAACCTCCCACCTCCTAGCTCATGTTCCTGAGTAGCCAGGACCACAGGTGCATACTACCACATCTAGCTAATTTTTGTTTTTTTCTTGTAGAGAGGTGGTCTAACTATGTTGACCAGGCTGGTTTTGAACCCCAGACCTCAAGCTGTCCTCCCACCCCAGTCTCTCAAAGTGCTGGGATTACAGGCGTGAGCCACTGCCTTGGCCAGTTGTAGATTAATTTTCCAGTTACTCAGTTTAGGATTTTCTGATCACATTAGCAGGGTTAATTTGGATGCCACAGCTTCACATGGTATAAATGTGAGATTTTGATTTCTTTTAAGAGATTTTTTCTGGTCCAAAGCCTCCAGATACTTCCAGCTTTCATGTTGCTCCTTGAGCTGACAGGTAGAGTTTTTCTAGAATAGTAACACTTTCAGTATCTCAACTTTATGTTCAACATCTCAGTTCCAACTTTCTGCCTTGCTCGAAGGAGTATGAGCACAACTGAAATGGGAACATTTCTGTTCCCATGTGGCTGTTTAAACCTCAGCTTCGGATGTTCGGCTCTCTATACAAATTCTTTGAGCTGCCATGGCATTCACTTATCAGCCTCATCATACCTCTTCACTTTGAGGCCCGTTCCTGTTGTCAGGAAGGGATCAAACTCCTCTCTCTCTCTCTGTCTCTCATTCACTCACTCACTCACTCTCTCACTCTCTCACTCTCTCACTCTCTCTTCCCCTCCCTCTCTCTCACTCCACTATTGACCTCTCCCCCTTTTTCTCTCTCCTCTCCCTTTCCACCTTTCTCATGTTTGGCTATGTACTTTGTATTTAGGTATGTTCTGTTTTATTTAATATTTCTGTGTTAATAAATTGTCCGTGTTCATTTAATCTAATATATTGCAATACCACCTATTATGATTATTATTATTATTATTGTTGATAATACTGGCCAGTTGGGTTGCTTTTTCATTTTTGGTTATCGTTAATAATATTGCAAGGAACAGCCTTGTATAGACATGTCACATGCATCTTTATTTATTCAGGATAAATTTCTAGATGTCAAATTGCTAGATCAAAGCCTTTGCAAGATAGTGCCAAATTTACTTTCCCACTATCAGTGTATAAAAAGTGTTCACTCCTTCCCCTGTCAGCAACATTGGACTGGTTCTTTTTTTTCTTCTCATTCTTATAAAGGTATTCATATCCCAGTAGCTTTGGCTTGTTCAACTAACTCATGGAATTTAGTGTTTGTCTCTTAAAATCTTTTAAAAGTTTTCTACTTTGTTCAAGAGTTATACAGTGCTTCTTTTTTCATGTTGGATGAGAAGTAGAGAAAGGGGATGATTTGTGAAGAAAGCATTTATCCACATAATTATAAAACACTTCCTGCATGAATTGAAGTGTTTGACAGACCAGACAAACAGATGCCTTTACTACAGTGTTTCAGTTTTGTGACTGGCACTAACATGTATATTACAGAAGCTAACATTTGAATTCTACTAAAGCTGTGGTTTGGGTCATGAGAAATGTTTGCATCTAAGTTGAAACCTTTTCCGTTTTCTTCCTTTCAAAATGAATGTAACCATCTGCTGGAGTGTACTTTTAATTAAAATTATTCTTACTAATACTGCAAGCAGTTTGTTTAATGAGCTTTAGTCATTTAAAATAACTTAATTTTAAAACTTGTATCAGAGTTGTATATAACTGATGATTATAAGTAATTCCTTTCCTTGGTTATCCCAAATTGTAGTGAGATAAATAAACCAAGGTAATAAATTTAAACTCTATTTCCCCCTGGATCTATGGTGATTGCATATCAGTATTGGGATTAAAGGCAAAAATACTGCATTTTGAATATATATCAATCATATATATATATATATATATATATATATACACACACACACACACACACACACTGCCTTGTCAGAGTCTTTGAAAAATGTGGCAAGTATGATCAATTTAATTTCTCAGATTTGAAGGTTCCTTGGTGAAAGTGTTTTGTTTTGGAGGCTTGGGATATGGTAAGAAAGTTTCTCTACTCCGCTTTTATTGTTGAGCTGTGTGAAAATCATCAAAAGAGAGATAGAAGTGTTTTAAACTTGAAAAAATTAATATCTGTAGTGTGCAGGGACATCACCCAGAGACTTTTGCTAAGAACTCATGATAAATAATATAAAACTTTTCTCATTAACCATCCTCTCCCTCTCAACAAAGACTCAGAAATACCAGTATACATATAAGAAAGAGACCCTCATTTTGCTGCTGAAAGCCAATTTTTGGCCTCACTTTTAGTTGCTAAGAAATTCTTTTTAAAAATTTGGATACAATATTGCTAGCATTCTTATCTTGTTTCAGCCCTATTACTGAATAGAGAGGCCTGTCAAGCCTGGAGCTACGAAGTGTATACTGGACACAAGTTATTTTTTTTTTTTTTTTTTGACCTTTATATAACAACATGATCTGAAAACTTTATGCTTTATAATCTAGCAGTAACTCACAAGATCATGAGTAGAGCACATACTCTCTACCTCCCCTTTCATCAAATATTACATTGAATGACAGGTAAGATATATGAAAAAAAACATATTGTTCCTAGAAATACAGGAATATATGATTTGAGGAATGCCAGGAACATATGAAATTGATTTGATAGCTGACTAAGAACAGAGAAAATCAGTCCAAACCTATAAAAAGAGGAAGCTATTGCAATGGTAAGCCAATTTTCACCCAGGAAAATTTCAGATAAATTATGAACTCACCTTAAACAAATACAAGAAATGTGGAATTTGTGGTTAGTGATAAGGATTAAATCTAGAAGAAATGGACAACTGGAGCCGCTTCTCTCCCCTGTATATCCCAAGAGGCTATTAGTAGAAGTGTTTGTCCCCAGTACAAAGCCCTGAGAAATGCTTTGCAAGCAAAGTGAGCCATTTATAGAGGGCTTCTGTCATGAATATGTCTCGACTGAAGAGCAGGAGTTGGCCTACTTTTTCTGGGCAGAATCAGATAGTAATTATTTTTGTCTTTGTAGGCCACATAGTGTCTTCTGCATGCATGCATCTCTATTGTGGTGGTTGCAAAGAAGCAATTGGTAATTTGTAAGTGAATAGGTATAGCTGGGTTCTAATAAAATGGTATTTGCGTAAACAGGTGGTGGGCCAAATTTGGTTCATGGCCTATAGTTTACCACCTTTGCTTTAGAGAAAGAAGCAGAACAAATCCTGAAGTAACTGAAAATCCCCACAATGAGAGATGGAGGTAAGAGAAAAAAGGATTTGTCACCCATATATGCCATTTGATTTCAATATGATCCATTAACATGAGAGTTGGTTCTTTGAACAGACCAATAATGCCGAGAAATTTTTGCAGTTCGGAGAAGAAATAAAAAATACAATAAAGGGATAGGGGAAAAACATCCCTATAAGTAAGAGATTTTAAAATGACTGTGTAAGTATGTGATTTTTTTTTTTTGCTAATTAAGTCAAAATCTAAAATAAATGGATGTTTTTCTATGAATACTTTTTCTAGAATTGAATCAAAATAATTTAGAAAACTCAAGCAGATCATTGACAATGGAAGAATTGAAATGGTAGTCATGGTAGTCAAAGATGGGCACTCCTTCCTAAAAAGGACCCTTTTCCAGTGATTTTATCATGGGAAAGATAAACACCATGTTACGTCAACTGTTCTGGAATGTAAACAGAGATGCAAGGATTTTCCACTCCTTCTATAAAGTTCTAATATACTTAATACAAAAACCACACAATGATAAAATACAAAGGAAAGTTCTTTCGGCAAATCTCCTAAGTTAGCATATCTTCTTTTTTGTGTGGATTTTTTACTTAATATTGGGAGACAGTCCTTATGGGTCTTACATTTGTATACATCTTATGAACAGAGGTAATGACTGCCCTTTGTTCCAGATGTATTTTTATAGTGAACATTCTTGAAAATAGAGACAGTATCTCTCTCCAGAGCAAAGGGCACTTTGACTTGTTATTTCGTATAATAAAAATAATATCTCTTCCTGGGGCAAATGTCAGATATGCTGTCTTTTATAAAAGATTTGCACTCCCTAAATCCAGAACGTTTCTCTTGTAACACAGCTCACTGCATGTGCTAGCCCTCTTTGAATATCTTTTGAAAATTTGTACTCAGAGATAGTGCAAATGCTAATGTTCTACTATTACTCGTGATATTGCTGTAATAAACTGTCCTTTATCTCTGACCCAGGAGTCTCATGTCTTCTGCCAGCATCCATGACTTGTTAGCCTGCAAGTAGGATAAAATTTCAGACCCTTCACAGTTTTCAATGAACATATTTTTGAGATTCATGTCTGTTGTTGCATGTATTTGCTGTTCATTATTTTTTATTGCTTACTGATATTACATTGTATACATGTACCACAATTTTTCTACCCATCCTGTTACTTGATGTTTGGGTTTCCAGTTTGAGGTTATTGTTTCTAAGGCTGCTTTAAACATTATTGGATAAAGTCTTTTTGTGAACATACATTTTCATATCTCCTGGGTAGAAACCTAAAAGTGAAATTGCTGGATCACAGAGAAAGTATACATTTAACCATTTAAGAAACAGCCAAACAGTTCTCTATTGTTATACTCCTATGAACAATGTAACAGAATTTCAGCTGCTTTACATATTTGCCCATATTCATATTGTCAGTCTTTATAATTGCGACCATTCCAGTGGGTATAAAATAGTATATCATTGTGATTTTAATTGGCATTTTTCTAATGTCTAAAGATGTTGAGCAACTTCTCATGGGGCAGTTAGCATTCGTACATCCTCTATTGTGAAGCATCTATTAAGATCTTTTGATCTTTTGCTCCTTGTTCAAGTAATTGGATGATTTGCCTGATATATTTTTAAGACAGGGTCTCACTCTGTCAACCAGGCTGGAGTGCAGTGGCATAGTCTGCAGCCTCAAACTCCTGGGCTCAAACGATTCTCCTGCCTTAGCCTCTTTTGTAGCTAGGACTAGAGGCAAGCACCACCATATTCAGTTAAACATTTTAAAAATTCTTTTTGCAGCTCTTGCTATGTTTCCCAGGCTCTCTAGAGCTCCTGACGTCAAGTGATCCTCCTGCCTCAGCCTCCCAAAGTGTTGGAATTAAAGGTGTGAGCCACTGTGCCTGGTCTTTTTAAATTGTTGATTGTAGGATTTCTTTATTTATTTGGGATACAAGTTTTCTGTTAGAAAATGGACTAATTTTCTTAATGGCATATTTTATCAGAAAGGTATAATTTTGATGCAGTGTAGTGTATCAAATTTTTTTTTTTCATGGCTAGTGCTTTTTGTGTCTTTTTGAACATTTTTTTTCTTTCTGTGTGTTGTGTGTGTGTGGGGGGGGAGGGGGAGAGAGAGAGAGAGAGAGAGAGAGAGAGAGAGAGATGTTACTGCCTGTCCAAAAGTCATGAAAATATACTTCTGTTTCTTTCAAGGTGCTTCATGGTTCTGGGTTTTTCCCATTAGGTCTACAATCCTTACCTCTTTCCTTTTTCTATTGAGTTAATGTGACACCTTGGTCAACAGTCAACTGACTATATATTTATGTGGGTCTATTTTCAGATTCTCTTGTTCCATTGATCTGTTTTTCTGCCTTCATGCCAGATCCACCTTTCTTAATTACCATAGCTTTATAGTAATCCTTAAAGTCATTTTATATATATCCTTCAACTTTGTTCATTATTTTCCCCAAGATTGTTTTGACTGTTTGAGGTTCTTTTCTATATAAATTTTACAATCACATTGTTTATTTTTACAAATCAAATTAATTTTTAGCCTAATTAAATTGTGACTGGGGCAGCCTCTAAATATAAATTTTGGAAGAATGAACATCTCAATAATTATGGTTCTTGTAACCCAAGAACATGGTATATCTCTTTATATAACTTTTTTCTACCTTCTCTCAACAATGTTTTCTGTAGTTTTCAGTGTAGAAGTCTTGCACATTTCTCATTAGATTTATTTTTAGGTAGCTGATATGTTTTTTATTCTATTTTACATACTAATTTTTAAATTTTATTTCCCAGTGTTTTTGGCTGGTATATAGAAATTTATTGATTTTTAAATATTCACCTTATATCTTGGGGCTTTGCTAAATTTACTTACTACATTTAGTAGTTTTTAAATATATATATATGTATACTCT
Source organism: Mandrillus leucophaeus (assembly GCF_000951045.1). Classification (NCBI taxonomy): domain Eukaryota; kingdom Metazoa; phylum Chordata; class Mammalia; order Primates; family Cercopithecidae; genus Mandrillus; species Mandrillus leucophaeus. The sequence continues at coordinate 4,585,167 of NW_012101366.1, forward strand.
ACAGGCCTTCCTATGTACAGAAATACATCATCTATAAGTAATGACAGTTTTCTTCTCTTCCATTCTTTTTCCTTTTGTTTTTTATTTCCTTTTTTTGAGTTACTGAATTGACTGGGCCTCCAGCACAATGTTAAATAGAGGTAGTGAGACATCCTTGTCCATTTACATTCTTTGGGAAGAATAATGTTTCTCCAGTAAATATGATGTTAATTGAATGTTTCTTGGAGATGCCCCTTATCAGATAGAGGAAAGTCCTTTCCATTACCACATGCAGAGAGTTTGCATCTTAAATCAGCATTGAGCTTTCTCAAATCTCACGAGATGACCATGCCATTCTGTTATTGTGGTGAATTTTCCAAAGTGAAGCCAACTTTGTGTTCCTGAATAATAAACACTTGGTTATGAATTATCCTTTAAGTGTGTAGGGGTGTGTGTGTGTGTGTGTGTGTGTGTGTGTGTATCTTTGGCTGGATTCTATTTGCTATTATTTTGTTAACAAATTCTACATTTATGTTTATCAGGGACATTTGTCTGTAATTTTCTTTTTCTATGATATCTTTGCCAGATTTTGAAATCAGGGTATACTCTTAGAAGGAGTTGGAAAGTGATCCATTTATGTCTGTTTTGTGAAAGAGTTTATGATAGACATCACTTGTGATGCATCTGGGCCTGAAGTTTTCTTTGTAGAACATTTTTTATTATAAATTGATTTCTTTTATACATATGCAGCTGTTTAGTTTTTTTGGGGGCTTCTTTTCTTGTGTCAGTTTTGGAAGTTTGTGTTTTTCAAGATATTTGCCCATTTTAAGTAATTCAGCATGTGGCAAATTACAGACCTCTGGCCAAATCTGGCCCAGTGTCTATTGTCTGTGGCTATTTTCACATCACGATGGCAGAGTGGAGTGGCTGTGACAGAGACTGCATGGCCTACAAATCCAAAAAGATTTACTATCTGGTCCTTTACAGAAAAGGGGCCACTCTTGGTCATGCTATTTCAGTATTATCCTCAGAACATCTGGAAGGTCTGCCCAGATGTCCTACTTTCATTTCTGGGGTTGGTAATTTTTTTCTCCTTTTTTTCTTGATTGAGTTTTCTAGGTGTTTATCAATTTTATTTCTGTTTTCAAAGAACTAACCTTTGACGTTATTGGTTTTCTCTATAATTTGTTTTATATTTCACTTATTTCTGCCCTTATTTTGATTATTTCCTTTCTTCTTCTTTGAGCTTAATTTGTTCCTTTTTTTCAAGTTTCTTAAGGTGGGTGCTTATTGACTTTATACCTTTTTCTTTTGTAATATAAGCATTTAAAGGAACTTTTAAAACTTGAAAAATATCTACCAGAAACCTGCAGAGAAAATCATACTTAATGGTGAAACATTAGAGTCATTTCCATTAGTGTCAAGAACGAGGTAATTAAGCTCACTATCTCTGATATTCATTGCTCAATTTTGCACTAGTGGTTTTAGCAGTAGTATTAAAGGAGAAGTAGCAAGTGAGCATTGGAAACGAGGACAACAAACTGAAATTCAACAATCCATGTTCTGATAGTTGTAAGAGTATGGGACTTGGTCTCTTTGTCATTTCCTTTGCTCTGGCTGGTGGAAATGAAAATTCATTGTTTCTGATATTGCTGAAGGTGAAACTGGTAGGTTTCAAGATTAGAGGTCCTTGTTGCTGTTATGAAACAAGAAGAACTTCAGTATTATGTCCTGTTAGAAAGGGATTGAGAGTTCTGGTAACTGATCCCCAAGGTGCTATACTAGTTATATTGTAATGTTCACTTTGATCTGCTAAGCTGAGGACTTCTAGCTCCAGACTACTTTACTATTTTTAAGAGACTGGGTCTCACTCTATTGTCCAGGCTACGGTGCAGTGACATGATCATAGCTCACTGCAGTCTCAAACTACTGGACTCAAACAGTCCTCCTGCCTCAGTCTCCCAAGTAGCTAGGACTACAGAGGCCTAACACCATGTCTGGCTAATTTTTAAATTTTTTGTAGAGATGGGGTCTTGCTGTGTTGCCTAGGCTGGTCTCAAACTCCTGGCCTCAAGGAATCCTTGCTCCTTGGCCTCCAGAACACAAGGGTTACAGGCATGAGCCACCAAATCTGATGTCCAGATCTCAACTTTTCTGCAGAATGGCCTCTTCCAGTTTCTTTGCTACCATGGCTTGGGTGTCCCCATATTGGGAGATATGCCATGGCTGATGCTGGCAAAACTGCAATGCTTCTGCTGCAAGGAAGATTTTTTTTTTCTTTGTTGCCTGATTTAAACCTATATTATTTAGGGATACACTCTTTAAATTCACAATATGGCCTCCTTCTACCATGATGCCATAGGAGCCAGGATGGAAAAAAATGGGGGACCAGCCACCACTATGTATCAGGAATCACTGCTTCTCTCTGACCTTGAGTCTGTTACTTTCTAGGTCTGACATTGTCCTACATGGTGAACCCACCATCATTCTACCGTGCTCGCTGGCCCTCTTTGGGAACACTGTAGTCCCTTAGATATGTGTATCCTATAAACCCCAATGGTGGTCAAGATCGTGCCTTTTCCTTTTTCTTTTTTTCATGGTATGTGACATAGAAGGTGTAAGATCTTGTCTTTTTGTTAGGAAGCATTTCTATGTTTATATAAATAAGAGAATTCATAGGTGGGGTATACTGAGTTATCTCTCGCTCCTCACCTTAATCATTGGAGGCCAGCACTTGCCTGGTCTGATGCCCTGTTATCCACATAAGAAGGTTTTGTATTTGTAAAATAAACAGTAAGATCTTAGAATTGTGTACTAGCCCCTGGCTCCACCATTTATAACTGTGTGATCTCCGGCAAATTATCTCATATTCTCACATGTAAAACTGGAATACTAATCGTGCCTACTTCATAAAGTTGTGATGATTAAATTAGAAAACACACAGTACACATGTACACATACAATGCCTGTCAGTCAGTGCTTTTATTATCTGCTGACATCATCAGAGAGGAACTAGAGCAGTGGCCATCAGGCTGATGTCCCTCCCCCAATACCATCCTCCAGGTAGGAGGCAAGGGTGACCTCCACTGTCCAGAGCATTTTTCCACCTCTGCTCTGGGTCCCTTCTGCTCTGACGTCGCTCAAGGCTGCCCTGACTTTGTTTCCTCCTGTTTCTTCAGTTTCTCCTTCTTGCTCATTCCCATCAGTAATTAACATGCCCAACTCCCTCATTACTCAAAATAACTAAAAATTATTCATTCATTCCACATCTTTTATTTCCTGCCTTATCTCTGTAACCTTTTTTATAATCAAGCTTGCTGACCTAATGTCTATACTTGCACTTTCCTTTTTCTCATCACCACAACCTATTTCTACCACTTGATTGAGACTATTTCTATTTTCTTCAACTTAGAAAATACTTCCTACTTCTTCACATTACTCTCTTCCTTTATATTCATGTTTTTTTGAATTCTAGTTTTCTAACTAGAAAACTTGGGCTGCTCTTTACTTCACCTGGCTGGTCTTCCTCCTGCTCCTTAAATATTCCTGTTCCTTATGGCTGTATTCTGTTTTGGTTTGTGTGTGTGTGTGGGGGGGGGGGGGGTGGTTTTGTTTCATTTTGTTTTTGACGGAGTTTCACTCCATCGCCCAGGCTGGAATGAGGTGGTGCAATCTCGGCTCACTGCAACCTCTGCCTCCCAGGTTCAAGCAATTCTCCTGCCTCAGCCTCCCAAGTACCTGGAATTACAGGCGTGATCATGCCTAGCTAATTTTTGTATTTTTAGTAGAGACGGGGCTTCACCATCTTGGCCAGACTGGTCTTGAACTCCTGATCTCAGGTGATCCACCCACCCTGGTCTCCCAAAGTGCTGGGATTACAGATGTGAGCCACTGTGCCTGACCTGTTTTTGTGTTTTATTTTGTTTTGTTTTGTTTTGTTTTGTTTGAGACAGGGTCTCGCTCTGTCGTCCAGGCTGGAGTGCAGTGGTGTGATCTTGGCTCACTGCAACCTCTGCCTCAAACAATTCTTGTGCCTCAGCCTCCCAAGTAACTGGAGTTACAAGTGTGCACCACCATGCCCAGCTAATGTTTTTGTATTTTTAGTAGATACAGGGTTTTGCCATGTTGACCATGCTGGCCTGATCAAGAGATGGATCACTCTAGTGATCCTGCATCTCTCTGCTGAAGCACAGCCAGAAACAGATAGGGATTTTTCACTGAAGTCTCACAGGCACACCCAACCTAAAAGATCCAGTGTACATTCGCTCTTCTCATACTTGCCTCCCAATGTGCCTGGCTGCGGGAAACACAATAACAACAACAACAAAAAACAACAAAAAAAACCCCAACATTCTTCACTAGTTACTCACACTAGAAGCCCGCTTGACTCTTCTTTTGCTCAACAGCCAATCAACCACCAAATCTCTTTAACTGTCCCGAAGATCCCTATTCTCACTGCCTTCTCCAGCTGCTTTGATAATATCCTAGACCAAGCCACTCTCTTCTCTCATCTAAATGGCTGTAGCATCCTCCTCTCAGGTCTTTTTTCTTCCAGTCTTACTTTCCTCCAATTCATTGTTTAGAGCATAGCCTGAGAGATCATTTAATAACACAAATCTCATGATCACCCTGCCTTCTAGACCTTTCAGCACCATCTCATTGTCCTAACTGAGCTGGGTAAGCCCTGCACACTTGGGCACTTGCTTTCCTCTGCAGCATCTTTAAACACCTGTCCTTCCTCTGCCTCCCACTCCTGCCATGGGTGACCTCTTTCAGTTCTTCCACAGAGCCACCTGTCCATTCAGGGCCTTTCTGCGGGCTGCTCCCGGTGGCTTAACGACTGCCTCCCTGTTGGCCAACCCCTAAATTCTTCTCAACCTAAATCCTGCTCATTCTTTAGGTCTTAGTATACATTCCTCTAAAGTGCCTTTCTAAGCCCTAGATCAGGCAAGCCCTATTTCTGTGTGCTGTCAGAGTACTTTCTACTTGCCCTAGCAAAACAATTTTAATTATTTATCTGCATTCCTTGTTGTCCTGTAAGGTCTGGAAACAAGAACCACATTTGTCATCTTGTATGAATGAGTGAATGAGAGAACAAAAAACTGTTGTTCTGGTGTGTATTGTTGCTATTGTTCATTCGTTCATTTCTTCCTTCATCAATTCATACAGCGAGTGTTGACTTGGACACATTCTTTATGCTGGCTGCTATGCTAAGCATGAGAACACAGCCCAGAATAAGATAGATATGGGCCTTGCTCCTTTAGAGCTTAGGGTGGAGGAGACAGACAAAGAAATACATGATTGGTAGGATGCTCATAAGTTCCATCAAGATAATAAAATAGAAGCATTTAGAATAAATAGGGGGTAATAGTAAATAGAATGGCCAGGGAAGGCCAATTTGAGGAGGTAAATTTGAACTACAACTTTGAATAATGAGAGGAAGCCAATCATACAAGGATTAGAGGGAAGATGACTCCAGGCACATGAAATGGTTGCTGTGGCGTTAAAGCAGCTGTGATAGGAGAACAAAGGGAAGGCCAGCATGGTTACTGAAGTGAGATAGGAAAGGAGTGGTGTGAGGTCATGGAAGACTTTGTACTCCAGGAACAAAAGTTTGGATTTTACTCTAAGTTGGGCTTATTTCTAGTTCAAGATATATGCTGTACTTGCACTCTAATGAAGCCAAGATGTACCAGGAAAACAGCCACTTGAGTTTCAAAGGGATGTAGGTAGACTTGAGCCAGACATCCTTGATCCGGTAGAAAATCACGTAACACTATTGCAATCAGTGGCAAGAATATGTACTGATTACACGATAGGGTATATTTTCTTAAAGTTGCTAAGGAATGTTTTATATGTCACATACCATAAACTTATATGCAAGTACAGTACTGACCATGATGATTGCTACCTGTTGCCACTGCCCAAATACTACAGACATTTTTTAACTACATTACATAACTATGGGTGCGGAATTTTATTACTTACTAAAGAGTATCATCAGAGAAGGTTTAATCTTGATATACAGTATAAGATCCCCAACATATGATGCTGTGCAGATTATGTTGACAAGCTGTGTTTTTAATCATCTTCCATTTGACTGCACTTCTGTGAAAAATGAATCAATAATGCAGAAATCACAGGTGGTTGGGAGGCTCAGATAAGACAATGCATGTGAATGCACTTAAAATTATAAATGTTCTTATAAGGTATACGATATTATTACTGTTGTTGCAATCACCCTTTTTTTTTTAACCAAATACTGATAGTGGCATAAGATTGGATACTACAAAGACCGGATATCTTGACCCAGGTGAGAAAATATCCAAGGACTAAATAACCCTTTTCTCACTAAAGTGTATATTAATTTTCCTTAGAAACTTGTGTAGGCATGGGTTGTTATTGTACATTAATTCATCTTTTCAGCAGATACACATTGAGCACCCACACTCTGACAGTTCTTCAGTGGCTCTGGGATAAGGCACCAAATAAGATAGATGCTGTCCTTGACTTTATGGAACATAAAATCTAGGGGATGATGAGCAGTGAACATTTTAGACATAAAACAATAATCACATCTGCTTTTTAAACATTTAACTACTTTTTAAAATGCAGTTTATGAAAATTCAGGTGTATCTCATTTTACTGTGATTTGCTTTACTGTGCTTTGCAGATACTGCTTTATTTTTGTAAGATTTGTGGCAACCCCCTCTATGCTGGGCATTGACATTATCATTCAAACAACATGAACTTGCTTTGTGTCTTTGCATCACATTTTAGTAATTCTTGGAATATTTAAATTTTTTATTATTGTATCTATCATAGTGATCTGTGATCAGTAATCTTTTTTATTTTTTGAGACAGAATCTCACTGTGTCACCCAGGCTGGAGTGCAGTAGTGTAATGTCAGCTCACTGCAGACTAGACCGCCCAGATACAAGTGATTCTCCTGCCTCAGCCTCCCGTGTAGCTGGGATTACAGGTACACATCACTATGCCTGGCTGATATTTTTGTATTTTTAGTAAAGATGGGGTTTCACCCCATTGGCCAGGCTGGTCTTGAACTCCTGACCTCAAGTGATCCACCTACCTCAGCCTCCCAAAGTGCTGGGATTACAGGCGTGAGCCATCACGGCCGGCCTGTGATCAGTGCTCTTTTATGTCACTCTCGTAGTAGGTTAAGGCACATCATTACCAAAAATATCTTTTGACTTTTTTTTATTGTAGCCACTGTAGTAGGTGTGAGGTGATAGCTCATTGTGGTTTTGATTTCTCTAATGATTAGTGATTTTGAGCATCTTTTCATATACTAGTTAGCCATTTGTATGTTTTCTTTGGGAAAATGGCTATTCTGGTCCTTTGCCCATTGCTAATCAGGCTATTTGTTGCCATTGAGTTGTATGAGTTCCTTATATATTTTAGATATTAACCCCTTATCAGATATATTGTTTGTAAATATTTTCTTCCATTCTATAGGCTACCTTTTCATTTTGTTGATTTTTTCTGTTGATGTACAGAAACTTTTTAGTTTGATATAGTTCACTTGTTTTTTATTTTTTTATTTTGTTATCTATACTTTTGGTGTCAAGTCCAAAAAACCATTGTCAAGACCAAAGTTGTGAAGCTTTTCCCACATTTTTTAATGAGTTTTACAGTTTCAGGTCTTATCTTTAAGTCTTAGATCCATTTTGAGTTGTTTTTTTTTTGTGTGTGTGTATAGTATAAGGGTCCAATTTCATTCTTTTGCATGTGATGTCCAGTTTTTTCCAACACCATTTATGTAAGAGCCTTCTTTCTTCACTGTTTTTGGTTCCTATGCTAACAATTAGTTGAAAATTTTATTTTTTAACTCTCTATTCTGTTCCATTGGTCTTTGTGCCTTTTTGTATGCCAGTACCACACTGTTTTGATTACTATAGCTTTGTAATATAATTTGAAATCAGGAGATGTGCTGCCTCCAGCTTTGTTTTTCTTGCTTAAGATTGCTTTGGCTATTCGGGGTCCTTGGTGATTCCATACAAATTTTAAGATTGTTTTTTCTAAAACTGCAAAAAAAAAAAAATGCCATTGAAATCTTGATGCAGTTGCATTAAGACTACAGAGAATTCTGGGCAGTACAGAGATTTTAACAAACATAAATTCCTCTAACCCAAGGGCATGGGATCATTCCATTTATTTTTGTTTTTAATTTTTTTCCTTTGAGTTTTGTAGTTTTCAGTGTACAAATCTTTGACCTCCTTGGTGGTCGGTAGGAAGTAGTATAGCCATTATGGAAAACATTATGAACATTCCTCAAAATATTAAAAATAGAACTACCATATGATCCAAAAATCTCACTTCTGGATATATAGGTAAAGGAAATAAAATCACTACTTTGACAAGATATGTGCACTCCCGTGTTCATTGCAGCTTTATTCACAATCACCAAGATGTGGAAAAAAACCCAAGTATTCATTGATAGATGGATAAAGAAAATGTGTAGACACTCATGCAAGCACCCATGCACACACACACTGAGGAATATGATTTAGCCTTTACAAAGAAGGAATCCCACCATTTGTGACAACCTGGATGAATCTGAAGGGCGTTATTCTATGTAAAACAAGCTAAACACAGACAGACAAATACTGCATGATCTCACTTATAAGTGGATTTTTTAAAAAAGTCTAACACATAGTAACAGTAGAATGGTGGTTATCAGAGGATGCAGGGGAGGAAAACAGAAGATATTGGTCAAAGTGTACAAACTTGCAGTTATAGCATGAATAAGTTCTAGAGACCTAATGTAGCATATGGCAACTATAGTTAATAATAATGTAGTGTACACTTGAAATTTGCTGAAACAGTAAATATCAAATATTCTCACTTAAAAGATATGTGAACTGATGGATATGTCAATTAGCTTCCTTGGGGTAATAGTTTCACAATATAAACATATATCAAAATATCACATTGTGTATCTTAAATTTATACAATTTTTATTTTTCAATCATACCTCAATAAAGCCAGAGGGTGAGGGAAATAGGACAAATGCTTATAAAGCTGTCGTGTATCCTGAGTGTCTAGGGGATATATAATAATATTTTTATTTCTTTAAGCCAGCTTTCCTTTGTGTTTGACTTTGAGTCTGTCCTGAATGCTTCTTGCACAGCTACAGTTTCTCAGACCTGAAGGGATGGGTAGGTCTTGTGGAGGCTGGAGAGGGTCTATGTGATGAATCTGAAGTCAGACTGTTGGAATTTGAATTTCCTCTCCCTGGATTGGCAAATGTGGTTAATAAGCCTTTGACTCAATTTTCTCATCTGCAAAGTTCAGATAACAGATTGTCTTAAGATTAAGTGCAATGAGATCAGCAACGTGCTTAGTCAGTGCCTGGAACACTTCTGTGTTCTCATTTCATGGAAATTGCGCATGTTACGGTTGTCTCTTCCTGCCTTTCTTCTCCCTTCTTATTCCAGCTGTATGACTTTCTCCGGCCTCCAGCTGCACAGCAATCTCAGGGAAGTGTGCAGGCTTTTGCATTTTCCGGGGCGTGATAGTAGTACAATAGCGAACCTGTATTTGACCGTAGGCTACAAAGGGTTGAGTCTCTGGTGATCTGTCATATTCACTTACCGCCAGCTTTCTCAGGTGCTAGCAGTTTGTCATTGACTGTCCTTTTGCAGAGCTGAAGAGAAAGGGGGATGGTATTGTTTCACAGTATGATGCCTGGAATAAGGCAGAAATACTGGTTTTGTAAATAAGGCTTGAGTAAGGCAGAAATCTTTTTGTGTAAATAACCATACTAACAAAATGACCACCTAAGACAGAATCTTTCAAACCTCTTTGACCACAATTCACCATAAGAAATATTTTCTATCAGATCCAAGTTCACATGTTTATGTAGGTAGTCAAAGCAGAAACAAAACAGCATGAAACAATACATTCTCTTACTACCTGTAATGCTGTATTTTCTATTCCAGTCACTTCAGTGAATTGTCATTCGTGGCATTCCATTTTATTCCTTTCCATTCTATGAAAAAAAGACCAGCAGTTTGAAAAATACTTATCTACGAGTACAACGGACCTAAACAAGAATAGGGATGTAAATACGAGTAAAGGAGGACATTCTTCAGCTCTACATTTTAAATATTTTTTCAGTAATCATCACTATCTTGTATTTTTAAAAACCAAAGCAAACACAAATTGTTAGGTGAATGCTTCTCTAAAGAAAAATAGAATTTGTCATTTAGCTCTTACTATGCTTTTTTAGTCTAATTTGGCCTTTTAAGATTTGTGGTCATTTCCGTTTCAACAATGTTATGGACCAGATTATCATTAGGGTAGAGGGTCAGTTCAGTGCAGCCAGGAAACCCTGTGTCTGCCCCGGCTTTGTCATTACTCACAGGTTCTCTTGTCCTTCATCTGTGTGAGGGGATAATAATATTGTCATTCCTATACCAAGGTTCTTTGAGGACCAGGTGGGATAACACATTTGAAATTGTTTTGTGGCCAGGCGTGGTGGCTCATGCCTGTAATCCCAGCATTATGGGAGGCCGAGGTAGGCAGATCACTTGAGATCAAGAGTTTTGAGACGAGCCTGGCCAAAATGGTGAAATCCTGTCCCTACCAAAAATATAAAAATTGGCTGGGTGTGGTGGCGGGCACCTGCAATCCCAACTACTAGGGAAGCTGAGGCAGGAGAATTGCTTGAACCCAGGATGCAGAAGTTGCAGTGAGCTGAGATCGCGCCACTGCACTCCAGCCTGGGTGACAGAGTGAGACTCCATCTCAAAAAAGAAAAAAAGAAAGGAAGAAATTGTTTTGCAAACTAAATCAGTCTTTACAAATATGAAGAATTTGGGGCTCTTAAATTTTATATTTGTAACCCTTCCCTCCTTTTTAAAAAATGATTCCTTCTAGATTTCTCAGCTGAATACACTGATTACACTTTTGCTGGGAGAACTTCTACCTGGAGACAGACAGAAGATCATGACAATTTGTACCATAGATGTCCATGCCAGAGACGTGGTGGCAAAACTTATTTCTCAGAAGGCAAGTTGTTTGTAGAAATTTTATGTATTCATTATTGTTTCCTGAAAGTGATGTTTATTGCCAGAGTAGTTCCAAGAAAGTCATTGTTTTTTGAAAGTTTGTATGTTTTAATTAGTCCTGAAAGGTTGTGGTTAACTTGGGTGCATTTGATTTTGGTTAGCCAATATATTATCCTGATGAGACTTATTCCAAGTGATATCCCAAAAGGTTTTGCCAAGTTAGGAACATCAGATCATCAAAAAAATTTTATCACAACGGAAGAACCATGGGAAATCACTGTGTTCATCTCTCTGTGTGTGACCATCTTGGTCATTGGCCTATGAGCCTCACCTCTGTGATTTACACAGCCAATAGCAGTAAGATTATGTGTATGTAATTTAAACTATGTCTGTGTGCCTTTGATACATTTCCCCTTGAAGAAAGAGGTGTTGGTCATAATTCTAGGTTGTCACTTGGGTAATCCTTTGTCTCTTCCTTGAACAACTAGATTATTGTCTTGTAAGAAGTTATTTTCTAATTCTTTTAGTATACTAATAACCTTTCTTTTACATATCTTTAAAATGTCTGTGTGTCTTTAAGTGTTGGCAGTGTTTAACGTGAAAGGAGAATTTTGTCATCCTTCTTTCCAAAATGTATTCCTATTTACAAAAGTCAGGAATATGCTTGTCTACTGGGTTACACTTGTTTGGTAGTACTAAAACAAGGCAATTCCTTTCACAATTCGAATGCCTGTATGTATTGTGAAATGTTTGTATGGTTTTTCTGTTTCTTTTTCTCAATTTATTAAAAGCAAAGTGAATTTAAATTATTTGTATAAAGTGCAAGAAAATGCTTCTTCATGTAAACCATAAACATACATTAATATTCCTTGATCCAGCTTCAGGACCACTAGTGAATGATATTCTTTAATTGCTAGTCCAAAACTTTTCCTTGCAAAACATCACTTACCATGTGTTCTCATTTTAATAATGAACTGTTGATAACTACTCTTTTAATATGGTCTTGTATCTTCTTATATATTTTATTCTGTTTTATAAGTCTGATGATTTGCAGTAGGATAAATTCTGATTTAAAATATGTCCTTTATTTTGTACTAAAAATACTTTTGTCTAATTCCCAACCATCTTATATACATGAATATGCAATGCTGAAACCTATGTAGTCATCAGACAAATTAGTATACAGTAATTTTGGTAAGTTCAACGGATTCTCAAGAAATCCAAGGGTCACATTTATCTTGAAAGAGACAGGGATTTTTAACTGGAAGATGAATAGTTAGGATTGAGTAGATGGGAAAGAATAGCACTGAAAAATACTGTTATTTGATGTGATTAAAAATGAAGCAGAAAATCTCTGTACTAAAAGCAGATTGGTTTTAGACTGAACTTGGTTGAAAGTGTAGTTTATTTATGCCTCTGCAATGCAGAAATTATGGATTATGTATCATTTAAATATGGATAGTGTATTTTTCCATCTGACTTCAGTGATATGAGTATAAAGTTACAAAATTTATCTAATCCCCTGGGGTGATTCATAAAAGGGGGAAAAAGCATTGCTTGAAGAAATTCATATTGTTTTATATAAAAGTTTAAAATGAAGATTTATTACATGCATATTTCTTATTAAGTATTTAACCATGTATGTGCCATTATAATTTGCAATAACATGCAAGAGATTTCCTGTCTGTGATAATTTTAGAAATAAAGTGTGAAGCAGTAGAGTTGATTAGATTAATAATTTGTTGCCCCCAAACTACCAGTGTCCTGCGTGTGATGATTATGCAATGCCTTTAGGTTGTCAGTCCCCAGACTTTTACATGGCTGTCTCAACTTCGTCACCGATGGGAGGATACCCAGAAACACTGCTTTGTTAATATTTGTGATGCCCAATTCCAGTACTTCTATGAATACTTAGGCAACAGTCCTCGACTGGTGATCACTCCTCTGACTGACAGGTAACAATTCTAAGTTTCCATCCAGATGGGAAAAACCAACCCAAAAAAGTCCCCTAGCTTGAGCAGAGATGTGTGAGAATAAAAAGGAAGGAATGAGAGGAAACCATGAACAAACAATGAACTATGCAAAAGTGGTATGTAAAGTAATAAATAATGTAAGGTAGTGAATGTTGACTTTAGGAAAAGGTGAAGAGAACTGAATTAGAGAAACAGAATTACAGAAGCTGCACAATGCACAAATGATGAAATCATGAGTGGATTAATATGACTCAAGGAAACATTTTTGATTCTGCCCAGTTATCTACAACTAACATTCTGTATCAGGATCTATCACCACCTCCCTCCATCCCCACAGGATTCCTTTATTGAAAACGTAAAAATAACTAGGAATTGCCTGTGTTCAAATTCGTATTTGAGGAATTGCATACAGTGAAAGGAAGGGAAGGGGAAGAACAAAGCATTCATTAAATGATTCAACAAGTACTTCCGAAGTACTCTGCTAAGTACTATTCCAGTGTTGAACAGAGTTCTTGCTGTCACAGAGATTACTTTCTAGTAAGTGGGGATAAAGAGAAACAATGAACAAATAAATTAACTAATATAATTATTTTAGGCTGTAATATATGCTATGACAAAAAAATTTTAAAAAGGTCAATGTGTTTAAAATTATCTTGAAGGGAGAGCCTACTATTGTGGAGAGCTTGAGCTGGAACCTAAAAAATGAGGAACCAGTTAGGCAGGGATCCTGGGTCAGAAAGTTACAGGCAACAGCAAGGACAAAGTTTCCAAGGTGGGGAGACACGTGGCCAGTTCCAGGGATAGAAAGCAAGCCAGTGTGGCTCAAGTACTTCAAGGGGGCAAGAGGTTACTATTATTAATAGTTCATTTCCACTTGACTCCAAGTAAATACATACTTAGTCAGAATATTGCAGAGATAAGAATATGTCACATCGAGAGGAATTTCTTTGTTAGTATTCCAATCTCTGCTGACCTGTTTGATGGGAGACAGCACATTTAATCTTTGGCATTCATGAAGCAGAAATCACACCTCAAGGTCATAGCAGCAGGCCCAATTATCCACTATCACCGAAGTGTAGACAGTTTCAAATATAAGTCTATAAAGCTGGTTTGCTATGGTAGTCCTGAGAGGCTGGTAGGATCCTCACACTACATTTGTGATTGTTCTTGCACATATTAATCTCATAATTGCAACATTTGTGTATTGTATAGTTTCTATAATTATATCTAATTCAGTTCTAACTTGTCTCTGATTAAAAGTCAGCATTCACTGTCCTCATTAGTTAATTTATGCACTGCTTTCAGTGAGAGGGATTAAAATTGGAGCTTGACAGTGTCACTTGAGAATAGTCAAAACTGCAAATGTGAAGAGTCTACTGTATGCATCCCATTGTCAATAGAGAAGGAGGAAAGGGAGGCCCAGGGTACGGGAGAAAAAGGGAAGAGGCATTTTAAAGTTTATCGTTATGTAAGGCCTGATAGTTTATTAACTTCAAAATTAGAAGAATCACTATGTGGGTTTTTTGGGAGCTAAAAGGAAGATGAATGTTCCTTTTAATAGTGTGAATTGCATTGGATAAAATGATTCCATTTCCATTTCATTCTTTGAATTATTTACTAATTGTTTACATTGGCAAAATGATGCCCTTCAAATTCTTCCATTATATTTCATTTGATGCTGACCATCCCTTTGTGAGGTAGGCAGGGGAGACAGTGTCTCCTTCTTCCATATGTGGGCAGGTTCAGAGACTTCAGTCTATGTATTGGCTAGGAGGATGCCAGTTAAGCTGCTGTTAGATATTCCAAACAAAACACAATGGCTGAAATAACACAGAAGCAGGTGTCTCACAATCCAGAGGTGAGTGGGGCAGCAGTACAGACTGGCAGGTGGTTGACATGCTAAACATGGTTTCCACATGTGTTTTAGCCAGTGAAAAGGGAAAAAAGAGAGTCCAGGTCAAATATCTCCAAGGACGTGTTCTAGGAATGGCACTAATCATTTCTGCACATATACCATTGGTTGGAGTTTGGTCACTTGGCAACTCCTGACTGGAAGGAAGGCAGGAAACGTAGCCTCTCAGCACTGGCTGCCATGTGCCTACCCAAAACTTGGAACCACTGGAGAAAATTACAAGGCGAAAATCTCTACTACAAAAAGTACCCTGATTCCTAGTCTGGGAGCCTTTTCACTCATTCATTGTAAGATACACTGAAACATGCAATGGATATCAAATGCAGAAACACTTTCTGTTTTCATAATTAATTGCTTCTATTTGCATAGTACTTTCAATTTTTTAAGGCATTTACCTTTGGCCTTCTGAATATTTTCCTACAATTAACCTCATTTAATGGAGGAGAAAACTGAGGTGTGTTGATGTCAAAAGACTTATTTAATATTAGCATCTGATGATTGGCAAAGGAGACATTAGTCTCTCGTCTCCTGACCTCTGTGTGTGTATCATTTCACTAGACCTGCTGTCTGTACTAAGAGAAAAACGATTTTATGCATCGGAGGAAACCCCAGATAAAGAATACAGCCATTTGATGTCCTTGCTATGTGTTTTGTCTTCTTTTATTAAATATTCTTGTTTCATGATTTTCTAAGAACCTCTGAGTCTTTGCTGCAAAAATAAGTATTATGGTAATCTAAGTGCATGTAGCAACACATTCCAAAGGAATTTCTAAAATATATTTAAATACAATAAATTGCCCTTTTATATTTGCTTTATATATTGAAATAGGGATATATTATTTGTATGCTATGTATTTATAGACATTACATATTTCTTAATGTATTAAGTAGCAGTTTAATTCAGCCAATGTTTAATTCATTCATCATCTAAGACTTCTCTTCTACTTTTCCTTTATAAACAATAGTTTGAGATGTTGTCTGCCGTATTAATAGTACCTTTACCTAGAAATATCAGAAATTTAACAGCGGTACAAATCCAGTGTTATTGGTATTCAAATACACAGCTCTTAGGAAATGAGATCAATAAACAAAGAAATACATTCTTTTCTAGTATTTTTAGACAGCTAGCCCAAAAATAAATGTGATAGAAAATATTCTGATTCGTTATTGCCGTGAACAAATGAGAAGTAAATCAGTATTTGATGCTACTGTCACATTCTAGAGCTTCGTAAACTTTTTTCCTAATGTTTTGCCTCTGATGTTTTACAAAAATCTCATATTAGACTCTGATGTTTGTGTTTTCTGTTGCTTAAAGGTGTTATATTACTTTAACTCAATCACTTCATCTAACCATGAGTGGGGCTCCTGCTGGCCCCGCGGGTACCGGGAAAACAGAGACCACCAAAGACCTAGGACGTGCCCTTGGCATGATGGTTTATGTATTCAACTGTTCAGAGCAAATGGACTACAAAGTAAGTTAGTAATAATGTGTAAAACTGTATTCTATAACGTTATTCCTGATGGGGAATTATTCAGTATAACAGCGTAAAAACCCCTTCTGTTAAATTCTGAGTGCCTCACGTTATCATTTAGTCCATAGGAAATATCTATAAGGGATTGGTGCAGACAGGAGCTTGGGGCTGCTTTGATGAGTTCAACCGAATCTCTGTGGAAGTTCTGTCAGTGGTGGCAGTGCAGGTGAAAATGATTCATGATGCCATCAGAAACAGGAAAAAGAGGTGAGTGCCGTGTGGATTGTCTCTTGTTACAAATAGAAAAGCATGGAGTCATGAAGGTAACCTCCCCTTCACTGTCTATTGCTACCTCTCCCTGTCTCATGAAATAGATAAAGGAAGAGTCTGGTCGATTTGGGGGAATTATTTTGAATGGTCTCCCATTTTTATTAGTGGTTTCTAAGTGTTGAGTACAACCCATGTGTATTACATTACTTTAATCACTGAAAAAACAACTTCTAGGATTGCCCAGACACAGTGACTCACGCTTGTAATCCCAGCACTTTGGGAGTTTGAGGCGAGAGGATTGTTTGAGCCCAGAAGTTCAACACCAGTCTAGGCAATATAGTGAGACCTGGTGTCTACAAAATAAATAAATTTTAAAAATTAGCCAGGCATGGTAGCATGTGCCTGTAGTCCCAGTTATTTTTGAGGCTGAGGCAAGAGGACTGCTTGAGCCCAGGAGGTCAAGGCTGCAGTGAGCTATGTTTGTGCCACTGAGCTCCAGCCTGGGAGACAGAGCAAGACCCTTTCTCCAAAATTCCAAAAGACTTCTAAGATGCTCATTCCATGGATCAGTTCTCAGTCCTCATCTTTCTTGACCTCTGGCAGCATCTGATGCAGTTGGTCATTCTCCACTGCGTGATACACTTTCTTCACGTGGGTTGAGGACAACACCTCTCCTACGTCTCTCTCCCCTCACAGCTGCTTCATTGCTGGTTTCTTCTCATCTATAAAATGGGGGAAAGAAGAGTACCTGCCTTATAGACTACTGTGATGATTAAATGCAAAGTACCTGGACAAATGCCTACCACATAGTAAGCACCATATCTATGTTTGCTATTATGTTTTATTGTTATTTCCTGGCCAATTCATGTCAGACATCACAGGCCCTTCTTTGGATTTATTTTCTTTATATTTTCTCCCCTTGTTGATTTCAACTAGTCCCAGGGCTTTAAAAAACTCTGTCAATGCTGCTGAGTACCAGATGCCCAGGCCTCCTTTCTCCTCATCTCTGGACTGACCTAAACAACTGCCTGGAGCATCACAAGACTCTACTGGAGGTCTCCCAGGCTTCTCATATTTAATATATCCAAAATCAAAATCTTAGTCCTTCCACCAACTCCTTCGTTGCTATTTGTCTCATCCCAATAGGTTACACCTTCATGTTCTTCCAGTAACTTGGGCCAAGACCTTTCAAATTATATTTGAACTCTAAATGCTTCTCAACACGATGCCACACTCCAAAAAGCAAAACACAACTGGCACTTACCTTTGATGGCTTAATTTGAGAAATAAATTAATATAGTACGCAGCACAAATCTGGTTCTCTTTTTAACATTTTTATCAACAGGGCAATCTTATTTATCTGGCCTACCTGTGCCCCCTTAGTTTTTAGAATATTTTTCTCAGCTAGCTATCTTGTCCATAGGAACATTTTCAGTCTCCCAAGGATTATCTAGCTTCTTGGACTGTGTACCTGTTGTAGAAGTTTCCAGGTTATCAGTAGATATATTTGGATATTTCTGCCTTCTAGAAAATATCTCACTCAGCCCTTCTGCCACGTGGACCTTGGGCCCCAGTTTTACGTGTTCAGGTGTCTGTTTCCTGACCTGCCCCATCTCTAAGGCCGTGATAGAGAAGCTCAGTTCTTTCTTCTTAGATCTCCAGCTATATTTTATCTAGCTTTTAGTCAAAATCTTTTTATTTGCTGTAACCCAGATGTCATTTGAGGCCATCCTTTCTTATGGAGATTTATGTAACTGATCCATGTACTGATTTCTGAACATTGCCAAGAATACTGCTTGGTAGTCTCCTCTTGTCTGAATGTCTGTGGGTCTTCTCTCTTCATCTTATTTTAGCCCATATGCAGACAGCTCTGCTCCTTCTTATTTCATGAGCTTATTAAATTCTCTTTACACATGAAGATTTAAGAGATGGGACCATGCCTCGGTTACAAAGCCTTCTAGTGCCTTGCCAGCTCTACCCTCTGGAGGTCCACACCTTTGACTGGGGCTGTCTCTCCTGTGTACAGTGGGAGAGGAGGCAGTTATCCTGTGGCAAGAGCCACCTCTCTGTGTGTGAGCAGCCCTGTCAGCCTGTCTACCTTCCCTAGCCTGACATTCTGGGAAATGAAGTTTTCCCCATTTTTATCTTGACTATACAAAATCCACCTGCTCCTAATTACCTAGTATCTAAGACACTCTTAGTCCTAAAAACTGTGGTTTCTGTCTTCTCTCTTTCATGATGCAGACCGAGCTCCTTAACTGTTTCAGCCCTTCCCTCTCAGCAATGCAAGAGATCAGCCTTATATTTTGTCTCATTTACTCTCATTGGAAAGTTTCCTTCTACCTATCTCTCAATATGGCTCCCATAGCACATTACCATTCATTGCCCTGGCCAGCAACAACCCACTTGGGTCCTCGCAAATCTTTGTGAAAACCTTTCACTATTTCTCCAATGCAAATCTTTCACTGTTTCTCCAATGCCTTTAAGTGACAGTAATAGCATTAGTCATAGCTAACATCTCTTGAGTATTTTCCATGTTCTAGGCATTGTACTTTTACCCATTTATATTTATAATCCCTTTAAATCCTTGCATAATCCAATAAGGTGGGTAATATGATTATTATTTTTAGTAGATGAGGGAATTGGAACATAGGATAATCAACTTGCCTAAAGTGATATGGCTGGTATCTGAATACTCACAGTCTGGCTCCAGAGCTATTGTACCTCTTAGTGATATTTAATGGATTTTTCTTGAGTCAGTGGCAGGTATGGAGGGAAAGAGGAAGAGAGAGAAGTTGAAGAAATAGACAAAATTTAAGACTGAATAGGACGTCCCTTTCTCCTCTTAGTTTGGGCATTCTCTCTCTATGCAGCATCCCATTCAAGGAATTGCAGCCCATGTTGAAGGTAAAAATGACATCACCTTCCATTAAATGTTAAAATAATCAAGTCTTCATTTTTATATTCTAGGATTCTAAGGCTATGCGAAAATAAAAAAAGAATACTTCCCATTTTTATAATTCCTCTGGGAAAAGGGAGGGTATTTTTAATAAATATGCTTCAAAACATATTCAAAATATGTATGCTTATGAATTTTAAAGAAAATTACACAGAATAAACAGCTTCCTAATAATTTGCATTTTGCAGTGGTTTGCATTTGTCAATGTGCATTCATATTCAATGAACACATTTAATTTCATCAACATTCTTTTTATGGTAGATTTGTATTTCTTGGGGAAACTATCGCACTGAAGCCATCAGTTGGAATATTTATTACTATGAACCCGGGTTATGCTGGTCGAACCGAATTACCGGAAAATCTCAAAGCTCTTTTCAGGCAAGTGTTATGCTTTGTGGCTTAGCATCTGGTGCACTCATGCCACCTAATGTTGTTGGTCTGCACTGTTAAGTGATTTGCTTTCGCTTGAAAATTCCTAAGGAAAACCCTGTATTATTTCTTTGGGCTCCTTTTACAGATAGAACTTTCACCACGATAAATTAACCCTTTTGAATTATAAAACCAGGACTCAAAATCAGTATTTAAAAGTTACGTGGTATATTTGCATATTTACTGTTAGCTATTTTGTAATGTATATTTTTATTATAAACATAATTTTCATAAATTATGAACTATTTGGAAAATATAGAAAAGAATAAAGAAAAAATTACATCACCATCCAGAAATAACGATTGTTATGTTTTCTAGCCTCTTTTATAATTTATATTTTGTGGGATTAAGATATTACAGTAGGCACGATTTTTCCTTAGTTCTCTTCATTTAATATTTTGGCATACATATTTTAGCGTATTATTAAAAAACCTTTAGAAATGCCTCGTTCATAAATGTCTTAACCATTCACTGTTGTCTGTCACGTAGGGTTTCTCGTTTCCTTTTTCTTATTTTAATGAAGTAGCAGACTGTAAACTTCTATTCACATGAAAAATTACTCTTATTTCAGAATAGATTTCTAAATGTAGAATTACTTAAGTGAATGATTAAAATCTCTATTGATGACCTGCTTTTCAAAAGTACTCTGCCAATGCGCTTAGCAGGAGTCTATAAGAGAACACGTATTACTACATCTAGTATCAGTTATGATTCATTTATAATTTAAGTCAACTTCATTCAGGTATCATTTTTTTTGGTTCAGTTTTCCAGAAAACTCTGTATTACAATTTTACAGAATTGAAATATGGTTTATGTTTTATTAGAGAATGAGAGATCAGGTTTAGAGATAAAATTATAAAGTTTATCACCATACCAGGTGATAGTAAAAACATTCAGGTATAATTTAATACAATCAAGTGTACAGTTGGTGAAAGCATAACCACAATCAAAGTACAGAATATTTTCACACCCCCAGAAATTCTCTTCTGCCTCTTTGAAGTGAGCCTGCCATACCAATGATGTACTTTCTGTGATTATAGATTAAATTTGTCATTCCTAGAGTTCATGTAAATGAAAGCAGACAATATGTACTTATTTGCATCTGGCTTCTTTGAGCATTGTGATTTTGAGATTTATCCAAGTTGTTGAGCGTATCAGTAGTTTGCCCCTCTTTCTCACTGATTAGTATTCTATTATATAGACCTACTGCAATTTGTTGATCCATTCACTAGTTGATGGACACTTGGGCTGTTTCCAGTTTGGGGCTATTATGAATAAAGCGGCTATGAACATTCATGTGCAATCTTTATATGAACATGTATTTTTATTTATTTGGGACAGATATCTATGGCTGGAATTGCTAGTCCACATGGCAAATGTATGTTTTACTTATAAGAATCTGCCAGTCTGGTTTCCAAAGCGATTTTACAAGTTTACATCCTCACCATCAATGTATGAGAATTTCTTGTCAAAAATTGATATTGTCAGCCTTTTTTATTTTTAGCCAATCTAATAGATAGGTAGTAGTGTGTCATCATAGGTTTAGTTTGCATTTCCATGATGGCTAATGATGTTGAGCCTCTTTTGCATACTTGTTGTCGATTGCTATACCATCTTTTGTGAAATGCTGTATTCTGCATACAGTTCCTTTGTTAGATACATACATTGCAAATATTTTTTCTCTCAGTTTGTGGCTTGCCTTTTCATTTTCTTGTGTCTAGCAAAGATAGAAGTTTTAAATGTGATGAAATACAATTTATCAATTTGTTTTCGTTTTTAATATCATATTCGAGAAAATGTGCTTAGCCCAAGCTTGCAAAATTTTTTAACTATGTTTTATTTTATAAGCTTTGTTGTTTTATAGTTTTCATATGGGTTTTCTCCTTTATTCAATGTGCTGAACTATATTGATTGATTTTCAAAGGCTAAACAGTCCTTCAGTGTTGCATTCCAGAGATAAGCTCCATTTGGTCAGGAAGTATTTTATTAATAGGTACTGCTAGATTCAATATGACACTCTTTTGTTAAGAAACTTTTAAAAATCTATGCCATGAGGGATATTGTTCTACAGTGTACTTGTAAAATGTTTTTCTGGCTTTGGCATCAGAGTAGTGCTGACATCATGAAATAAGTTGGCAAGTGTTTTCTTCTCCATCTTCTTAAGAGTTTGTGTAGAATTGCTATTATTTAATCCTGAAGTATTTGATTGAATTAATCAGTTAGGCCATTTGGACCTAGAGATTTTTATTGGAATCTTTTTAATAATGAATTTAGTTTCTTTAATAGACATAGGGTTTTTCTGATTTTTAATTTTTTCTTGATTTGATTTTGATAATTTAAATCTTTTAAGGAACTTATTGGTGTTATCTAGTTGAATCTATTGGCACACATTCGTTCATTGTATTAGTCCATTCTCACATTGCTATAAGTAACTACCTGCGAATGGGTAATTTATGAAGAAAAGACGTTTAATTGACTCAAAGTTCCAGAGGCTGTACAGAAAGCATGGCTAGGAGGCCTCAAGAAACTTACACTGATGGCAGAAGGCTAAGGGGAAGCAAGCATGTCTTACAAGGTGGAGCAGGAGAGAAAGAGAACATGCGTGAGGTGGGGAAGTGCCATGCACTTTCAGCCCACATATCTCATGAGAACTTACCATCATGAAAACCACCATTCATGAAGCATGGGGAAAATCTGCTCCCATGATCCAATCACCTTCCACCCTCCCCCAACATTGAACTGCAATTCAACATGAGATTTGGGTGGGGACACACGACCAAAGCATATCATTTTAATATTCCCTTATTATTATTTTTTAATTTTTACTTTTATTATACTTTAAGTTCTGGGACACATGTGCAGAATGTGCAGGTTTGTTACATAGGTG
Organism: Mandrillus leucophaeus; assembly: GCF_000951045.1. Lineage (NCBI taxonomy): Eukaryota > Metazoa > Chordata > Mammalia > Primates > Cercopithecidae > Mandrillus > Mandrillus leucophaeus. The sequence continues at coordinate 4,608,081 of NW_012101366.1, forward strand.
TACATGTGCAATGGTGGTTTGCTGCACCCCTCAACCCATCATCTAGGTTTTAAGCCACCCACGCATTAGGTATTTGTCCTAATGATCTCCCTTCTCTTGCCCCCCACCCCCTGACAGGCCCTGGTGTGTGATGTTCCCCTCCCTGTGTCCATGTGTTCTCAGTGTTCAACTCCCACTTATGAGTGAGAACATGTGGTGTTTGGTTTTCTGTTCTTGTGTTAGTTTGCTGAGAATGATGGTTTCCAGCTTCATCCATGTCCCTGTAAAAGACATGAACTCATTCCTTTTTATGGCTTCTTAGTATTCCATGGTGTGTATGTGCCACGTTTTCTTTATCCAGTTTATCACTGATGAACATTTGGGTTGGTTCCAAGTCTTTGCTATTGTAAATAGTACTACAGGAAACATACACATGCATGTGTCTTTATAGTAGAATGATTTATAATCCCTTGGGTATATGCCCAGTAATGGGATTGCTGGGTCAAATGGTATTTCTGGTTGTAGATCCTTGAGGAATTGCCACACTGTCTTCCACAATGGTTGAACTAATTTACACTCCCACCAACAGTTTAAAAGCATTCCTATTTCTCCACATTCTCGCCAGCATCTGTTGTTTCCCGACTTTTTAATGATTGTCATTTTAACTGGCGTGAGATGGTATCTCATTGTGATTTTGATTTCCATTTGATGACCAGTGAAGATGAACTTTTTTCCATAAGTTTGAACTCCCATTCACAATTGCTACAAAGAGAATAAAATACCTAGGAATACAACTTACAAGGGATGTGAAGGACCTCTTCAAGGAGAACTACAAACCACTGCTCAAGGAAATAAGAGAGGACACAAACAAATAGAAAAACATTCCATGCTCATGGATGGGAAGAATCAATATCTTGAAAATGGCCATACTGCTCAAAGTAATTTATAGATTCAATGCTATTCCCATCAAACTATAATTGACTTTCTTCACAGAATTAGAAAAAACTACTTTAAATTTCACATGGACCCAAAAAAGAGCCTGTATAGCCAAGACAATTCTAAGCAAAAAGAATAAAACTGGAGGCATCACGCTACCTGACTTCAAACTGTACTTCAAGGCTACAGTAACCAAAACAGCATAGTACTGGTACCACAACAGATATATAGACCAATAGAACAGAACAGAGGTCTCAGAAATAATGCCACACATCTACAACCATCTGATCTTTGATAAACCTGACAAAAGCAATGGGGAACGGATTCCCTATTTAACAAATGGTGCTGGTAAAACTGGCTATTCACATGCAGAAAACAAACTGGACTCCTTCCTTACACAAAAATTAACTCAAGATGGCTTAAAGACTTAAACATAAAACCTAAAACCATAAAAGCCCTAGAAAAAAATCTAGGCAATACCATTCAGGACATAGGCATGGACAAAGACTTCATGACTAAAACACCAAAGCAATTGCAACAAAAGCCAAAATTGACAAATGGGACCTAATTAAACTAAAATGCATCTGCACAGCAAAAGAAACTATCATCAGAGTGAACAGGCAACCTACAGAACGGGAGAAAATTTTTGCAATCTATCCATCTGACAAAGGTCTAATATCCAGAATCTACAAGGAACTTAAATTTTATGAGAAAAAAAATCCCATCAAAAAGTGAATGAAGGATATGAACAGACACTTCTCAAAAGGAGACATTCATGCGGCCAGTATTCCCTTATTATCTGTAGTGATGTCTTGAATTCCATTCCTGATACATGGGTAACTTGTATCTTCTCTCTCTTCCTTTTTCCTCCATGATAAGCTAGAGGATTATCAGTTTTATTTTGGGTTTTTATTAGGGTGCTCAATATGTGTGCTCAATACTATTCAGTGTGCTTTTAAAATAATAATATTCCACTTCACATATAATCTAAGAACCTCTACAGTTTTTAGTGTGATCTCCTTCCATTGTTTCAAACTTAAAGTTTGCTTGTCCATCCATCTGGATGTTTAACCATATTTTATTTGTATTTTCTTCTAATTTTTATAGTATTACTGTACTTATTAAATTTAATCTGATGAGAACTTATTTTGGTTGATAATACAAAATGAGTGTTTAAACAATTATTTTCCCTAATAGTTAATCAATTATTCTAACATTGTGTATTGAATGTTTTTCTTTCCTCATAATAACCACTTTCTCTAGCATAATGATTTTATAATGTCTAACTTTCTTGAAAAATTCTAGATAGAGAATAACCATTCTAGAAGTAAATGTAATAACTACAGAATAGCTTTGTTTGAAAACTGTGTGCCTTTCCAGTATCCTATTTGTGACCCAACTTATCTCATACTTTCTTTCATTTGGGTCTTGAAATTTGAAATTGTTTTGTGAATTTTTTAATAACTTTAGTGGGTGATGAAAGTATTACTCACGCATGGAGGCCATATGCTTGTGCCTTTGGAGTATTCTGATTCCACCAATCACCAACCATGAGGCCTACAGCATGTGCTTGAACTTCTGCGAACATCAGACTGCATCTCTGTAAAATGAAGATAAGAGGAGTGGACACCTCATAGTGTTGTGGGGATTAAGTGAGAGAATGCATAAAAAGATTTTAGCACCCAATATGGTATGAAGTGCTCAGTAAAAATTAGTTGCCTATATTAATGTAAATATAAAATATGTAGATATGCTAGCCTTTTCTCTCTCCGTTTACTCTTCATCTTCTGGTGTCACACGAAGAGTAATAAATGTGTGAAGAAATATGGGGTTAGTTTACATAGAAGAGATGTAGAATAACCTAGATCCAAAGATACTCTAAGGTTGGATGTTTGGGATGAAAATTAGGTATGCAAGAAGTAGACTACAATTATATTTACAAAAACAGGTAGGTAGGTATTGTAATGTATACTTTACAAAGTCTAAAATAATGAGCTTATTTATTTACTCTTCCTTCTTCTTTGCACTTGACTTCAGTTGAGTGGAATGTTTTCAAACATTGCTATGAATAGCAATTGTCTTTGGAGAGGGACTTTTTGGAAGTCCCTCGCCAAAAGAAAGGAGATTTGAAGCTGTGTTTTTCTGAAAGTCCCTTTAAAAGTCTATCCAAGTTGGTCCTAGGTAGTGATGTGCTGGTGATGGCTGGTACAAGCTTTTGGTAGCTGATGGTTAAGTTTTCATGAATGTTCTGAGTTGGTTCTTTAGTTTAATGAAAACTAAATTATATCAACTTTTGATTCAATAAGTTGTATTAAAAACAAAGGTGATAAATACTCCAAACTGGTCACTTTATTTATTTTACTGATATTTAGGCTCTTGAGGTTATTTCTGTCTGTTGTGTCTATATATGGTGGTATACTTCTCAGCTCCACATTTAGTGATGCTGTGTTGGTATCCTGGAATCAGCCATGGTGGAAGGGCTTATTCCATGGAAATAAGCAAATGCTATTTTCTAGATAGCCGGTTGTGAAAACATTAACCTGCACACCATTAACCACAGGTAAAGCCTTGGCCCTAGCTCAAAACATCATTATTCCTCCTTCTGCAGTGACAACTTATACTAGAAGTTTACGGAATGTATTCATGGATTTTATTTGAACTCCTACACCTGTGCTTCTGCCATTCCAGACTTTCTATCATTTTTTGTGTCCAGTAATGAGTGGACATTTTTTAAGTTGAAATGAAGGGTCTTATTAGCTGTGATTGACAGACATAATTATGATCTGCTTAGGAATGGTTAAAATGTTGGTACGAAATAATCAGTTGATTTCAGCAATTTGTGCTTATCACGTTGTCACATTTTAAAACTAAAATTCATATTTACGTTTTAGACCCTGTGCCATGGTGGCCCCAGACATTGAACTAATCTGTGAAATCATGTTAGTTGCTGAAGGTTTTGTGGATGCACGTGCATTAGCCCGAAAGTTCATTATGTTGTATACGCTTTGCAAGGATCTCCTCTCCAAGCAGGTGAGGGATCATTTGTTACATTTTCTTGGTTTTTACATGCAACTGAAAAAGCTTTTGAAGTATGGATTTTAGGTAATTTATCATTCAAATTACATTAGACATTAAAAATTTTTTGTACTTTAAAAAAATATTCAATAGTTTGGGGGAACAGATGTTTTTTGGTTACATGGATAAGTTCTTTAGTGGTGATTTTTGAGATCTTGGTGCACCCATCACCTGAGGAGTGTACACTGTACACAGTGTGTAGTCTTTTATCCCTCACCCACCTCCCACCTTTCTCCCAAGTCCCTGTAGGCCATTAGATCATTCTTATGCCTTTGCATCCTCATAGCTTAGCTCCCACTTATAAGTGAGAACATATGATATTTGGCTTTCCATTCCTGAGTTACTTCACTTAGAATAATGGTCTCCACCTCCATCCAGGTTGCTGCAAATGCCATTATTTCATTCCTTTTTATGACTGAGTAATATTTCATGGTGTGTGTATACCACATTTTCTTTATCCACTCATTGACTGATGGAAATTTAGGCTAGTCTGTGTTTTTGCAATTGCAAATTGTGCTGCTATACATAGGCATGTGCAAGTGTCTTTTTCATATAATGACTACTTTTCCTCTGGGAAGATACCCAGTAGTGGGATTGCTGGATCAAATGGAGATTCCTTTAAAAACTAGAACTACCATTTGATTTGATGTTAGAAATATTTTTATATTTTCTACAAATTTTGAAAACTTTATTTTATAATTTTTATTTTTTTCTGAAGTTAAATTTGAGATATTTTAGTTCTGATACTTTATTTGTATTAATACTTTTTAAAACCAGCAAGCTGTGTGATTTTCTTTAGCTTTGTCAATTTTGTAATTATAAATGGAATTTTATGTTGCCTCCCTTTCTTCATGAAAATATTTTCTAGTAAGATAGGGCAGGAGTATTCATAAGAGTAAGATAAGGCTAATTTTCTGAAGAATATCTCAGGGAATGTTAAAATTATTCTCTTTTATTGGTAATTCTTTATTTAAAGGTAGGGTTGACTGATTTTCTGTTCTTTTAAATTTTTGCTCTACAATTTCCTTGTCTCTAAAATGGGTCAAATTTACATACTCTCTACTCTCCAATCATAAGCTTCTTGAAGATGTATTGAAGCTGCTGATAAGCCACAGAAATTACGTATATGTCAGCACCAATATTTTAAAATTTAGCTGTATGATCATTTTTGACTTTTGATCTTTTGATAACATTTCATTAATTACTGGTGACATTATTCTGTAGTCAAAATGAAAGTATCAAAATACCACAGTTGCAACCACTCAGTTACCTTACTGCCACATATTCATTTTAACTTGCTCATTGTTAGGGCAAAATATGGAATATGAGAGTGATTTATGTTGTCCTTTTAGTAACTGTGAATTTACATTGAGTGGGTGGAATCATAATTTTTAACAGTTGTCTCTGGATGGTAAGATTATGGGTATTTTTTTTCCTTATTCTTATCTTTTAATGAGCCTATTTTAATTTTATCATGGTAAAAAGTCAGAAGAAAAAATGTAATAGAGCCCAGGGAATGTGGCGTTTCAACTGTATCCATTTTCAGTAGTAATATTTAAACATTTAATGAGCGTCTAGTATATCTAAGTAATGTGCTTTTTGCTGACCATGATGAATGGGTAAGATTCAAAACAAATGAAACACACACCCAGATTTATGACTTTGAAGAATTTAGGTAATTCAGTTTACATGACATAAAAATTGGGAGACAATGGAGAGTGAAAAGATTATCAGAGTTTTCAAGGGAGAAAGGAACCAGTACTTATTGAATGGGTACTATGTGTTATGTTACAAGATTGTCAAAAGAAGTTTACAAGTTTGATTTTATTAGCCCTGTTTTACATATGAGAAAACTGAGCAAAGCAACCTGTCCCAAGTCCGTATAGCTAACAAGTGGTAAGAGCAAGATTTGACTTCAATTCTTTCTAATTCTGTCTAAGACACACCTGTGGCCAATTACAAGAGGAAGGTGTTGGGAGTACAGGTAGAACAAAGAAGAAAAGAGTTTGCTAACTCAGAAATGTCACAAGTGAGATGAGCAGAAAGAAATCTAGCCAGGACAGAAGAGCTGTGTTAGGAACACAATTCAAGGATACCTTTCTGTGCTATAGAAATGGATTTGGGAAAAGAATCAGTAGACATTTTTGACCAATAGAATGATATGATGAAAATTGTGAAGATACTTTTAGCAATTTGCATTGTTTAAACTTTTAGCAGAGGCACCAAGTCCTCTGAAATCTGTGGTCCAAAATTTCTTCTGCATCCATTCCTTTTATTGTTACTGCATAAATTAGTGACTTCCCATTGATTCCTCAAAGTTCTGATTCTCAGAAATACCATTTGACCCAGCAATCCCCTTACTAGGTATATACTCAAAGGATTATAAATCATTCTGCTATAAAGACACATGCACACATATGTTTATTGCAGCACTATTCACAATAGCAAAGACTTAGAACCAACCCAAATGCCCATGAATGATAGACTGGATAAAGAAAATATGGTACATATACACCATGGAATACTATGAAGCTGTAAAAAAGGATAAAGTCATGTCCTTTGCAGGGACATGGATGAGGATGGAAACCATCATTCTCAGCAAACTAACACAGGAACAGGAAACTAAACACCGCACGTTGTCACTCATAAGTAGGAGTTGAACAGTGAGAACATATGAGCACAAGGAGGGGAACATCACACACTGGAGCCTGTTGTGGGGTGGAGGGCTAGGGGAGGGATAGCATTAGGAGAAATACCTAATGTAGATAACAGGTTGATGGGTACAGCAAACCACCATGGCACGTGTATACCTGTGTAACAAACATGCACATTCTGCACATGTATTCCAGAACTTAAAGTAAACAACAACAACAAAACCTCTGGTTCTTTCCCCTCCCTTTCCTCTTCAAGCCTCATCCTACTCCGTCAGTGGCTTTCAAATGGTCTTTACCATGACCCACAGTAAAAAATACTTCTTCTATTGCAACTCAGTGTATGCATACATACACAACTGAACCATACATTTCACCAAACACTTTTTCCTTTTTTTTTTGTTATTATTATTTTGAGAGAGAGTCTCGCTTTGTTACCCAGGCTGGAGTACAGTAATGTGATCATAGCTCACCGCAGCCTCGACCTCCCTGGCTCAAGCGATCTTTCCCTCCTAGCCTCCTAAGTAACTGAGACTCTAGGTGTGCATCATCACACCCGGCTAATTTTTCTATTTTTTGCAGTGGTGGGGTTTCCCCCTGTTGCCCAGGCTGGTCTGGAACTCCCCCTCAGCCTCCCAAAGTGCTGAGATGACAGGCATGAGCCACCACACTCAGCCACTTTTTGCTCTTATTTGCACCACACCACGGTGTTTTTCATTTCGTTCCATTTTATTACAGACAAAAATGATGGTCAAGACCTACTAAACTGATTTTATTATCCACTAATGGAGTAAATGGGATATTTACGCATGTAACATTGTTTCACTGCCCACAAAAAAAAAAAAAAAAAATTGTACTCACATTAATTCACTTTACTCCTACAACCACTTATAAAGTAGGTGGATGCTTTTATCTGCCTTTTTATAGATGATGATTCTGAGGCTCTGGGAGGTAAAGTGGCTTTCCCACAGACACAGCTGAGAGACATTTGAGAGATGGGTTGTTACTATGTGGATTGTAGCTGGATGGCGAAAGAGAGAAGGCCAGTCCCGTGTAAGCAGTTAGTTCATTTGGAATATCTTTACTGAGCACCTACCCTGTGCCATGCACTGTGCTAGCCCCAAGAAGACAGTGAGTATATGGGAAATAAGTTTAGCATGAGAAAAAAACAGAAGAAAAAATGTAACTGGACCCAGGGAGCATGGAGTTGCAATTGTATCCAATCTCAGAAGTAATATTCTGAGATCCTCCAGGAGGCCAGACCCTGTGGGAGGAGTCTTAGGGATAATGTTGAAGTCTCATAAAAAGATAATTGAATCTTAAGGACATGGTTTTTATTATGTGCTGGCATCTAGGCACAAGTGTCTGATTAAGAGATGGAGTAATTAGGGCCATTAGGGATCGAAGTCTGGGGAGAAGTAGAATATCAGGGCCCTTGATGAAACCAGCACAGGTGGAGAAATGTGCTTCTGGTTGGAGGTGAAAAGGTGGAATTTGTTGAGCTACTGAGTTAGCAGGTCTATTGAGAGAGTACAGCAAGGAAGGTGGATGGAGCCTTGGGCAAATGTTGCAGTTAGGTGCTATGGAAAGAAGAGACTTGCTGACAGAGGCCAAAAAACAAAAACACAGGCAAAAGAAACAGGACGACACTACGGGGACATGATTTTCACAATTTCAAAGAGGAGAAGAAAATGGTATTTTGAATCATTAAAGGGTGTATTTATCTGAACTCCTTTTTTTAAACTTTCAGCTCTTACCTCTGGAACGAGAATCTTACTCCCTCATACAATTTTTGAGAAAATAAACCTATGTTTTGATTTTAGGATCATTATGATTGGGGACTTCGTGCTATTAAATCTATCTTGGTTGTGGCTGGCTCTCTGAAACGAGGAGATAAAAACAGACCTGAAGATCAGGTACTGCAATGCTAATATGATTTTGCTGAGTGAGTAGCTGGCCAGCTTCACAGAAATGAAAGTATATGCCTGGATGGTGGGGCATGCACAGCACAACTTTTAAAAAGCATAACATCTATTGTTAATGCAGGAGATTTGAGGATTGGCATTCCTTATAAGAGGTCACAAGTGTTCTTGAGTACAAAGATATGAATCTGGAAAAGAAAATGTGATTTTACAAGTACTTTTGAAATAGCCCCAAAAAGTATTTTGACAGTCATAATCAAGTAATTCAGTAATCACTGATTTCCTCTGAGGAACATTTAAGACATCTGAGTGAGTTGGGATGTTAATCCTGGAAAGTCAGTGAAGACATAATGGGAGAAAGAACATCCATTTCATGGGACGTAAGATGGGCTTGCAGAATGAAACAGGAAAGGAGGGTGCCTAACACCAATGAAATGCTTGATTGGTTGGTCAGGGCTATTCGAGAAATGTTCTGCTCTCATTCCTGGAGAGAAATGATAACACATCATGGATTTTTCCCTTAAGTAGCGAGAGCAATGGATTTATGTGTTATCAGTCCATTTTCACACTGTTACAAAGAACTACCTGAGACTGGGAAATTTATAAAGAGGTTTGATTGACTCACAATTCCACAGGCTTAACAGGAAGCGTAACTGGGAGAACTCAGGAAACTGACAATCATGGAGGAAGGCAAGGGGGAAGCACGGACCTTCTTCACGTGGTGGCAGGGGAGAGAGAGAGTGAAGGGGAAAGTGCCACACACTTTAAAACCATCAGATCTCGTGAGAACAGCAAGGAGGAAATCTACCCCCTTGATGATCCAATCACCTCCCACTAAGCCCTCCAATTTGACAGGAGACTTGGGTGGGGACACAAATCTAAACCATATCAATATGTATCACCATGTGTATGTGCAATATGACTTGAGAAATAGCAAAAAAAAAAAAAAAAAAAAAAAAAAAAAAAAAAATTTTCCCCATTTTTTTTGAAAAAAAAAAGAGAAAAAAAAAAAAAAAAAAAAAAAAAAAAAAAAAAAAAAAAATCTGTGTCCTTTTTTAAATTGAGGGATATTTATTATGTATTTTTCTACTTTGCCAATATTTCTCTCTTTTCCTCTTAATTTCCTTGTAATTTAGTACTAGGTCAAGATTTTCTTTCGTTTATTTCTTATCTTGCTTTTTAAAATTTTTGTTGGAATGCTTAGCTCTTTCTGTAAAAGTTATCCTGACGTTTGAGTTACTGCTTTTAAAATCTTTGGCTTACAGCTAAGATAGAACAACAACAACAAAACTAAAAATGTTTGAGAATATCATTCTAAGATTCGCAGAGGACTTTGGACAAAATGATCTGATGAGCTTGATTAATTTAAATTCTGGAGTTTGAGGATTCAAGAGAGAAGGCCCTTAGATTGTTTCTAAAGATCAAAACAGATCATTGGCAGGGAACAGATCATTGGCAGGGAAGGAAAAGGCCTCTTTGCTGTTCTTATTCTAAGGATTGTCCATGGTATCAGTTCAGCCTTCTCATGTTCTGATACCTCAGTTTTAAACATTTAACCTCCCTATTGATAGAATGCCATCTTAATGGAGAACAGTACCAATATCTCATGCCTCACATATGAGGATTAAAAATAACAAACATCTTTAGTTCTTCCGGTGTTTGTTAGAACTTGTTTTGGCTTTTTTATAAATTTTTTTTTTCCCCTAGGTACTCATGAGAGCATTAAGGGATTTCAATATGCCTAAGATAGTGACTGACGACATCCCAGTGTTTCTCGGCCTGGTCGGTGACCTGTTTCCAACCCTGGATGTGCCCCGGAGGAGGAAGCTGCACTTTGAACAGATGGTCAGGCAGTCTACCCTGGAGCTCCGCCTGCAGCCTGAAGAGAGCTTCATCCTCAAAGTAAAAGGAGCATTTGCTTTTCATGGCAGCTGTTGGGATTGTCAGTTGAAATAATTGTGGCTAACTGATGCTAAAGCAAGATGTTAACTTGTACCCTAAGCTTAATAGGATCTTAATATATGCTTTCAAGCATTTTCATATGGCAGGATTAAGTAAACATAAGTATTTTAGTAGCCCCACTCTGTAAGGTGAAAACAGATATGATTGACATGGCTTTAAATGTAAGCATACTTTTAGTTAGGTTTAAAAACTTGTTGGTTCTTGGAGACATGCACTAAAAATTTACTTTGTTCTTTCCTCCTTTTTAGAGAACATTGGAAGTAAAATCATTAGTGTATGCTTTTAATGAGGGAAGAATGACAACATGTATGAGAATAAGTTAGGTAGATATTATCTGACATAGCAAAGCCTTGTGCATATTATTCAGTTTGAATTCAGTGAATGCATGGACATTAAACACTGTATATATTATCCATTTTAGATATTTTATACGATATAAATCATTACTCAGTTGTAGATGGTGATTGGCTATGTACAGTGTTTGTTCAAAACTTCACGAAGAGTTAACGATTTTTGTAAGTAACCCCTGCCATATACTGAGTACTGCATAAAATCACGGTTTGGCTTTAGTCTTATCCCTGTGGTCTACATGGGAAATCCAGGAAAAACTATACTTTTCACTTATGGTCTATTTTAACTTTCTGTGAACGTACTATTGTCAGTGGGGGCTGGTCTGGGTGTAAGGAAAGAAGAATTGGGCAAAAATGGTAGGTCATCTTTTTGTCACCAACTCATTAAAGGAAACCAGCAACTGGCTGTTTGCTCTGCAGGTTGTCCAGCTTGAGGAACTGTTGGCTGTGCGGCACTCGGTCTTTGTGGTTGGAAATGCAGGCACAGGGAAGAGTAAGGTATAGTAAATTGCCTAATAGCTTACAGCTATGGAAAGAACATTTGTCGTTATTGTGGTTTGGCCTATTTTCAATGCTACTCAAAAGAATTCCCCACCATGAAGCCTGCCATAATTTGTCAGAATCTGAGACTCTAATCTTGCTGCTTGATCAATTGATCTTTTCCTTTATATTGGGTCAGCGGTGGGGAGAACAAGAAACAGAGCATTGCATTCACATAGGAAAAGCAAGCTGACATGAAGATTGAGCTTTCCACATGAGATTTTCAGTATCAGATGAAGGCATTTCGATACACGCCATCCTACCTTATGCACCTTTCAGTACATTTATGCTTGGATTCTTTTATCAAAGATAAACATATTAAGAGACTGTGGAATAAGATATCTGGCTGGAAGACTTGATTGGCTCTAGCCACATTTATCAAACCTATTTTCTTTTCCAAGTCATCCTTGATTCTCCTCCCCATATCATTCAGAAAAACAAACCCAAATATTTTCCTTCAGTACTCCCTCAGAAATATAACCCTCTATATGTCCAAACAAAACCTAAAAATAAAAAGAAGTGGCAAAACCCACATTTTTGAGGTACCTATTACATGCTGTGCTAGGTGCATTATGTATGATTTACTCTGCACAACAATGATATACTATGGGTGTTATTATCCCCATTTTTAGTTCACCGCTTGATTTTGTTTGGTCTTACTGACAGTCCTGGCAACATACTTATTTTCTTGGTTGGCAGACGGTATATGCAGAACTGCATGCATTTTAATTCAGGATGCTTGGGTATAAACATACTTGGTAGCCAACAGCTAAAAATAATCAGATTGAGCATATGAGATTTTAGAGGATGGCAGTATATGGAACTTGCCAGTATTTAGATCAGAACCCAAAGTGGAACAACTGTAAGATAAAAAAAAAAAAATCTCTGTGTAGACATTTTTCTAGTGAAAAATATAATAAATGAAATATTAAAGTAGATAACTGATAGACCTGTAATTATTTTGTTAGAGTAAGTTACAGATGTAGGCCACAGTTCAAGGAAGGATAAAATCAAATTCCATACTTTCCAGTAGATTAATGGTTTCTAAAAATATAAGCTTAATATTCCTAAGGCATTTACTTACTTTCTTCTAGTCTTCACCAGTTCTGTTCTACTCAACAGGTACGTAACCCAAGATACCCGGAGCGCTGCAGCTCAGGGTGACGTTCTGTAGCATCTTATCATTTCAAAGTGTTTGTCAATTGTTTATCCGTTTTTTCAAAACCCCTGTGAGTAGGGGTTTTGTCAGCATGATAAATATCTAAGACAAAAGCCACAGCTTTTCAAAGGAGCAAAAGGGAGAGTAAGGGCAGATATTTGACTGAATGTATCGATTAATTGAATAGACATACACTGAGCACCTGTTCTGTGAGTTCGCATTCTCAAGGCTTTTCCTCAATTATCAGGATTAGGGTTTCTCAGCCTCAGCACTATTGACATTCTGGACTGGGTAACTGCTATAGGGGGCTATCTTGTGCATTGAAAGATATTTAGCAACCTCCCTGGTCTCTATCCACTAGATGCCCAGAAGTCCCTTCCCCTTTCTTCCCCCTAGTCAAGACAGTCTGTTTTTGAGAACCACTGCCCTAAGTCGCTAGGTCTCAAAGCATGGCCAGACCAGCGTCATTGGCATCAGCTGGGCCCTTGTTGGAACTGCACATTACTGGCCCCACCTCAGACCTACTGAAACAGAAGCTCTGGGATTGGGCCCAGCAATCTGTATTTTAATACCCTCCAAGCAATTCTGATGTAGGCTACATTTTGAGAGAAACCAATCTTGCTGATTCAGGCAGGGTAGAATTTTTTTTTTTTTTTTAGTCTCGCTCTGTCACCCAGGCTGGAGTGCAGCAGGCAGTGTAGATTTTGTAATCAACATGGATGCTTATTTATGTATGGTCCTCCACTTGGCACACATGATTAAAAATCTCAAATGAGAAAGTGACTCCCTTTACTCTAAATGGTTCAAAGAGTCAAGTGAACTGATTCTGTCTCGCTGAGTATTTGTAAGATGAAGCTTTTCAAGATGGTAATGGAAATGCACATATGTGCATTTTTCCCCTTCTGGATCTTAGCACACACAGAGCATCTAGGAGCATATACTGAATAAGGAAAACTCTTCAGAAATCTTTTACTTTCCATTTGGCTTATGTTAGTATTAATTTTTTTTGGCTCTTTCCTCCTTCCCCTCAGATTTTGAGAACACTGAACCGAACATATGTTAACATGAAACAGAAGCCGGTTTGGAATGACTTAAACCCTAAAGCTGTGACAACAGATGAACTCTTTGGTTTCATACATCATGCTACCCGAGAATGGAAAGATGGCAAGTAGTATTTCCCCTTTAGAAGTGCTAAAATTTTTTTTTCTATCCAGAAAGCCGTTTTTCAATACAAGCCAATTTTAGTCATAGTCACAGACTCACTGTTTATATGTTGGCATTATTGGAAATATAGCAGATCACAACAGCATTTATAATGTATAAATTAAAACTAGATTTGAATAAGTACTTGATTTGCATTCAGCGGATTTGTACTCAGAGCTGTTGTATTTTATCCCACGTCAATTATGTCAGGGCTCCCTGTAAATCAGGAGTGAAGTCAACATGAATGCCTCAGGAAACATCTATAAAGTACCTGATATGAGACACTGACTGAAGTTCAGGCAGACGTTCCAGGTGCCAGGGACAAAAGTAAATAGGGCATGTTTCCTGTCCTGAGAGTATTTGTGAGCAAACAGATCCCTTTGTGACAATCTGTTAGGAGTTCCTTTTACAGTAAATGCGCTAACCTTGGCATCATCCTTGAGGCCTGTCTCCCTGTCACACCCTACATCCAACCTCACAGCAAATCCTATAGGCTTTACCTTTAAAATGTATGTGAATTCCGGTTCTTCTCACCTTCTCCATAGATGCCACATTAGTCGAAGCCGCCATCATGTCTCGCCTGTATTACGGCAGTGGGTAATCTCCTCCTCCTGGTTTCCCTGCAGTTCATTTGACCTAAAGCAGACAGAGGGGCTTCAAATGTTACTTCTCTGCTTTTGATTTCAAGTGGGTTCCAATCACCTTTAGAATCCAACCTTTTCCATGGCTTATAAGGCTCTATGTGATTGGATTCCTGCCCCCGTCCCCAAATCCCACCATCCCTGACTTCGTTTCCCACCACTTCCTATAATCCATTCATTCTGGCCTCTTTGCTATTCCTTGAACTTGTTCCCATCACGGGGCCTCAGCACCTCATGTTCCTGCCATCAGCAACACTCTTCTGGATGCCTGCATGACTTGCTTCTTTATCTTATTTCAGCATCTGGTCAAACGTCACATCATAGAAGACTTCCCTGATGGCTGATCTAAAGTAGAAATGCAAATCAAAATCACAATGAGATAGAATCTCACACCAGTCAGAAAGACTATTATGGAAAAGTCAAATGATGCTGGTGAGGCTGTGGAGAAAACGAACCACTTATAGACTTGGTGGTTCAGTCACTATGGAAAGCAGTTTGGAGATTTCTCAAAAAATTTAAAACGGAACTACCATTTGACCCAGCAATCCCATTACTGGGTATATACCTAAAGGAAAACAAATTGTCCTACCAAAAAGACACATGCACTCATATGTTCACTGCAGCACTGTTCACAATAGCAAAGGCATGGAATCAACCTAAGTACCCATTAATGGTGGATTAGATCAATAAAACGTGGTACATATACACCATGGAATACTATGTAGCCATAAAAAAGAACAACATCATGTTTTTTGCAGCAACATGGATGTAGCTGGAGGCCATTATCCTAAGTGAATTAATGCAGAAACAGAAAACCAAATACTGCATGTTCTCATTTACAAGTGGGAGCTAAACATTGGGTACGTGTGGACATAAAGATGGGAACCATTGACACTGAGGCCTACTAGAGGTGGGAGGGAAGGAGAGGAGCACAGGATGAAAAACTACCTGTTGGTTCCTATGCTTACTACCTGGACAATGGCACCATTTGTATCCCAAACCTCAATGTCATACAGTGTACCCATGCAACACACCTGCATGTGTATCATCTGAACGTAAAATAAAAGTTGAAATTTAAAACACAGTAATAATAAAGCAGGACACCTTTTGTCATTCTCTATCCTCTCGTCTTGTGTACACTCCTTTTTCTGTGGGACAGTTTTTGCTGTCTCAGGCTAGCTTCTGTCTTTTTGTAAAGAAGTATGGCATGGAGAGAACCTATCTGTTTAGGCTGAAAAACTGTGGAAACTCTTCAAATCAGTGACTATTAGAAAAGTTTACTGGCTGCTTTATGAATCGTGGTGGCAAGTTCCATTAGATACTGTCACTTTTGGCACAAAATATGTCACAGAGGAAACATCATACATGCATCAAAACAATTTTGCTCACAATGCTATTAGACTTACTAGAGCTTGAAAAATTTGCAACTGTTAAATCTGTCACATCAAACACACAATGCTTAGATATGTACTAATGGCAAAAAGGACTGTAGATTTAAAATGTTATTGCGTATACATCTTGTTAAGGAATGATGAGTTACTATCCCATTGAACACATTTCTGTAAGAGATGTATAGTGCTTCTGAATGCTTTAGCTTCAGAATTGTGCCCTTGAAAATTGGTATAGAAAAATGGAGAAAGGGTGAAATAAACAAATATTTGATCTAAAATGAATACTGAGCATACGTGTATGAAGAAGGATCATGTCTTCATTTGGTGTAAGTTTTGAGTTTTATGTACGTTACCTTCTACAGATCCCCACAACTGTTCATGAAGGAAAGTTTTTGTTATCTCTGTTTGGCATATGGGGAAGCTCAGTCGTGGAAGTTAAGGGTCCTTCTCAGTGAGGTGAAGCTTGCACATTGGTAAATAATAGTGCTGGATCTGGAACCCATGTGTGACTCAAAAGGTGTTACACACTGCTCACTAGAAAGAGGCAGCAAAATCGTTTTTATTTAGTTAATAAAAGAGCTTCCAACATGAATTATACCAATGTATTGTAGAAATAAACAGCACTCAACGACTTTATATATTAGGATTGTTTCCTCTTGTTTTATAGGTCTCTTTTCATCCATTCTGCGAGAACAAGCAAATCTTAAGAATGATGGACCAAAATGGACAGTCCTGGATGGAGATATTGACCCCATGTGGATTGAATCACTCAATACTGTAATGGATGATAACAAGGTGAACAAAACTTCAGTTGTAAACCTTAAATATAACATCCTGAGTGTATTAAGAGTTCCATTCACTTGTTGGTGTTAATACTAGTTTTTGCTCATTAACGTGGGATTCTTTATGTAACTATTATTTCGATAAGTGCTGTTTTCCTGGTAATTTTTTTAAATTTCACCATTAAAGAATTTCAAGGAATATGTTCTCTTTGTTTCTTTGAATGCACCCACCTTTACTGAGAGTTAGATACAGATCTAAGAATTTAGTTTACACATCTTACCACTTTCTAAGAGGTAGGCATAAATTATTATATCTTGTCATCTTTAAGTATAAATACTTAGACAATGAAAGAATGGGTTTGTGCTATATGATAATTGAAATTAACTAGTTCCTATGGCTATGGATTGAGTTAAAATGTTTTTCCAAGCTTTTTGCCACAGTTAATTCAGCATTCCCAGCAAAAACAAAAGGTGATGGTCCAGGTCTGTGAGATATCATTCAAGCAACACAGGGTCTATTGTTGGGGTCAGCAGAGAGAGATCAGTAATCATCATTACTCCAGAATAGATTTAGTAACCACCTTGAATTAATAGTAATTACTGCTTACTCAACTGAGACACTGTTCATCATAAAATACAGGTTTGGGATCTTTATACTTGTGTAAGTTTCTTTGGACAATTGATAATCATGGTATTTCAGATTCTAAAGCAAGTTTTTTTATGGTATTCAGGTCCTTTCATGTGATTAATTTTTATAATAAATGTCTTATCTTTGGCTTAGTAATAAAATTACTACAATTATGTAAAGGTTGCCATTCACAAGTCCATTTAGGTGAGTTTGTTCCTCAAGGGTCAGTCAGGTCATCTCAGGGGTGAGCTTAGATCTTTATTCAGACTGCACTTCTGATTCAGGACAATGAGCCCACAGCCTGTGGTACTTGTGATAGGGGAAAGTACTTGTTGCTTCTATATGTTTGCAGCATTGCTTTTGCCCATGGGTGACAGTGCACCTCTGTGCACCGCTGTGCTACTCACTCCAGGTGCTGACCCTCGCCAGCAATGAGCGCATCACCCTCACTCCCTTCATGAGGCTTCTGTTTGAGATACATCACTTAAGGAGCGCAACCCCGGCCACTGTTTCCAGAGCTGGTATTCTGTATGTGAACCCACAAGATCTGGGCTGGAATCCGTGAGTATTTCTTTTTTGTTTATTGTAGTAAATTGTATGTAACATAACATTTACCATTTTAATAAATTTTGCTTAAGCACATTCATGTTGTTGCACAGCTATCACCACCATCCATCTCTGGAAGTTTTTTATCTTCCCAAACTGAAACTCTTTATCCACTAAACAATAGCACCTCATTGTCCCCTCCTCCCAGCTCTTGGGAACCTTCATTCTACTTTCTATCTCTATGAATTAGACTACTCTAGGTAGCTCATATAAATGGAATCATACAGTGTTTATCTTTTGGTGACAGGTTTATTTCACTTAGCATAATGTCTTCAGAGTTTATCCACGTAGCAGCATATTGCAGTATTTCCTTTTTTAAGGCTGAATAGTACTCCATTATGTGTATATACCGTATTTTGTTTACCCGTTCATCTATAAATGAACATGGATTTCTTCTACCTTTTGGCTATTGTGAATAATGCTGCTGTAAACATGGGTGTACAAATATTTCTTCAAGACCCTGCTTTCCATTCTTTTGGGTAGAACTCAGAAGAATTGCGAGATCACATGTTAATTCTAATTTTAATTTTTTGAGAAACTGACACATTGTTTTCCACAGCTGCTACCCATTTATATTCCCATCAACAGTGGACAAGGCTTCTAATCTCTCCACATCTGCGCCGGCACTTGTTATTTTCCTTTATTCTAACAGTAGCCGTGCTAATGGGCATGAGGTGATATCTCATTTTAATTTGCATTTCCCCGATGGTTAGTGATGTTGAACATCTTTTCATGTGCTTATTGGCTGTTTGTACGTCTTCTTTGGAAAAATGTTCACGTAAGTTCTTTGCCCATTTTTTATTCAGTGCTTTTTTAAATTGTGCCTGGATCTTGTTAAAATCTTAGTATAAAATTCTAAATATTTATATGCTCACTTGAAGGTATTAGCAATTAAATTTAAAGCTAATGAATTAGGCTAATTTAAAGATAATTAAGTTAGCACTGGAATGCCTTTGTCATTTTTACTTGGACATTACCTGATTCACATACCTTGAAGATGTTAAGATCTCAGTAAATATTTGTTGAGTAAGTGAATAAATAATGAAAGCTTATATGGAACACTTATATAAAAAGAAATCGCTTAGGTTATGTATGTTTGCATGTATATATACTATGCATATATGAACAGTTGTAATGCTTTGATTTAGAGCAACTTTACGGTGCCCAGTTGCTTACTCCTCAAATGCTTACATTTTCTACAGTTCATTCTGGTTGTAACTTGTCACCTCCAGCATTTGCACTTAGAACTGTAGGAATCGCTGAGCTCTGCCACTGAACCCATGCTTGTGCCTGGCATGCTTCTTATGTCAGAAATCTTTTGTTTACCTCTCTGGACACACTCTCCAGCCTTCTTACCCTCTTCTGTGGTCTGTATGGACCACATTAGTGGGCTCCTTGCCTTCCGGCTTCTGGTTGGTTTGGCTAATGAAGAATCCTGGCAGGAAGTGAGAGGGAGAGAGGACAGTGAGGTCAGGCTATTTATTCTCCTTCCCAACAGGGTCATGTCAGGATGGTTCTGTCTCTCTGTGATTGCAGGTCACAGCTCTTCTTATATCTCTCCATTAAGGATCTTTCCTTCCAGGTTCTGGCAATCCTTCATTCTCTTGTCCCTCCAGGCATAGGTACAGTAACCATTTCTTGTAATTACTCTCTTGGCATGGTACTGTCCCTTCCATTTTCTCTACTCCTTGCCCACACTTCTGTAACTAGTCCTTTTATTGATCCTTCCCTTATTATCGTGATTTGGAGATGACATCTGTTTCCTGCCAGAGGCCTAACTGATGTACTTCTGCAGGCTGCCTTTCCTGTGTGTACTGACGCGCTCACTAAAAGTCTCATTCCTTACCTCTGCGGCATAGTAGAGCCATGCCCAGGCTTTTGCTTTTGACAAAGTCTTTATTGGATATGTTTTGGAGAAGGAGTGATTTTCAAAAGTTTTAAATGGAGTGTTTTTCTTGGGATAATAACTCCTTTCCACACTTGGGATTCTGTCTCCTGGGATGCTTCTATTGGTTGGGAGCTACCTGAGGGAGTTTCTACAGCACCCCTGACTCCCTCTGTACAGAGAACCTGGGCACTGCATTCATTTCCTTCATGAGACCTCTTACCCCTCCTGGGTGTGCTCTGATTGCAGTAGTGAACCTCACAGCTCCCGAGGCATATGTCATTCAATCTCAATCCTACCCTGTGGAGATTTGTGCTAACAAAAGCTGGGTCCAAATCTCTGTTTAAAGAAGGACTTTCATGCAATACATCAAAGGTCATGGGTTGGCTAAAGAGACACCCAATCTATATTCCTAAGAGAGTCAAACAACTCTGTCTTCACCATTCGATTTTGCTTTTGGGTTTTTTTGTTTTGTTTTATCCAAAATTATTGGGTAGGTGTTAATTTTCATGGATGTGACCGAAGAATTCATCCAGGTCATTTTCCAAAATAATGGAAATCTTCTCTAAAAGGTATTTTTCTATTTTCACCTCCCATTGCAATAAACTTTCAATAAGTCACGAAATAGCTATTTTAGGATAAAGGGTATTTTTTCCTCTCCATAGTTATTGGAGACCTTAACATCTTACTTCAAGGTAGTTATATTAACAAAATGATAGCTTTATACATATTAATTCATTTAATACTCAGTTACCTTCTGAAATAGACATAATTATTAGCCCAGTTTTCCAAGCGAATCTCTTAAGTCTCAGTTGTCAGCAATGCTTTTTTCAGAGTCAAAACTTTGAAATAAAGTTCAAAGCTATAGAAAAGTTGGAAAGGTAGTACAATGCACAGCAGAGACGCTTTTCCTGCAATCACTAACCATTTTACCACTTTTACTTTCTCTCTCTTTCTCTCCTTCTCTGGCATAGAGGCACATTTTCTACTTTTATTAATGTTTGCTGAGATATATGAAACTAAGATGGAGACATTAAGACACGTCATCCTGGCCGGGTGCGGTGGCTCACGCCTGTAATCCCAGCACTTTGGGAGGCCGAGGCGAGTGGATCATGAGGTCAGGAGATCGAGACCATCCTGGCTAACCCAGTGAAACCCCATCTCTATTGAAAATACAAAAAATTAGCCGGGCGTGGTGTCAGGCTCCTGTAGTCCCAGCTACTCGGGAGGCTGAGGCAGGAGAATGGCGTGAACCCAGGAGGCGGAGCTTGCAGTGAGCCGAGATCACGCCACTGCACTCCAGCCTGGGCGACAGAGTGAGACTCTGTCTCAAAAAAAAAAAACAAAACAAAAAACAACAAAAAAAAGTCATCCCTAAGTCTGATTACGAAAGACTAGATACTGCTAGATGACTCTTGGAAGCCACAGCTTTAGATCATCCTCTTTCTTCTATTACTTGAGCTTAAAATATTCTTCTGGCTTTGTATCACTAATACTTGCACCTATATCAAATGAGCGTATTGTCTTCTTTCCCTACAATCCCAATGCCTCATCTTTGGATACTGTATATATTATAAACATGCAACTTCAGAAATAATTGGTATACACTGCTAGTCAGCATGTGCTGCTAACTGTCTACCATTTTTCCAGGCCATGGTGAATGACAGAGAACTCAAAGCTTGCTCTGAGGGTAGACTTACAGTTTGTTCAATTCCTTCTATCTGATACAACAGGATCCAACCCCAGAGGACTGAGTAATAAATAAGAAGTTTTCAGAGGTCTGAGAACTTTGGCTACTCTAGAAAGTTTAGAAACCACAGGGTTTTAGACTTCACTTAATAAACCTGGAACAGTTCTGGAGGAAGGAGGAACAACTGAGCTGCTGATAGGAGGACTCATTTGCAAATTCTGGAAAGCCCAAACTCTGTTAATAACCTGCATGTTGCCATTAAGATGATACATTGGGGTATTACAATGTAGCCGTTTCCTGAGGTGGGGCACCAATGTGGGTGATCTTTTCTGTGGGCAAGGAAAAAATATGCCATTTTAGTATGCCATTTTCAATTGTATGTAATATAATAGTAGTCATGTTCACATCTATCGCATCTTTTAAAAATCATAAGGAATTTTTTTGTGTGAAGCAGTGTTGCAAGAATTGCACACAAGTGCAGCTCTATAGCTTCAGTGTTTGCTGAAGGGTAACAGTTTCTCCTTCTAAATTTACCGTCTTTTAATGTGTATTTTATTCCTAAGCTATGAAAGTTTAGCAATAATTTCTACATAAATTTTTAAGCTGTCCAGCATCATAGCCGTTTTTACTCTCTATCCTGTGCTGTGTGGTGTGATTGATCCCTAGTAGAGGTCATTTATCTGACTCTCCCCCCCACACACACTTTTTTCTCTCTCTCTCAAGCAGAATCAGCTCTTACCACATCTCCTGGTTTGGTTGGACTGACTTTTTTCTGGAGCAACTCTCACTTGTGGAAGTAATTTGTGCAAAACCATCATTTGCTAGTGGGCTCAGTAGATTTTCTCTGAGACTTTAGTTGCTGCTGATATGACTCCATGAAGTCGCTATTACCTGCACCCTAAGTGCAAAGCCCACTTCTTCCTTCTGGGCTGCTTTTTGAAGTTACTGCTCCTAGTGATCCTTGCCATGGCTTTCTGCTCCCACAGAAACCTGGAAGAAACTTTGTTGGGAAGTGGGGTGTAGGTTTTGTTATATCCATCAGAATCCAGGATGCCAACTCTTGTGCCCAATGGGACACTACTGCCTTTAGGAGAAACACAGGGAGATGGAGCCGCAATCTAATCCTGAGTTTCCCAATGCCACCAACTCTGTACTAATGAGTAACATTTATTGAGAATTTGTCAGATGCTAATGTAAGCACTTTGCACATGCAAACTTACATAATCCTCACAACCACCCCAGGAGGTTCATATTATTACCATCTCCATTTACAGAGGAGAAAATTGAGGCACAGAGAGGTTAAGTAAGTTGCCCAAGGTAACACAGTTTAAAAATGGTGGAACGGAGATGCATATCCAGGCAGTCTCACTTTAGACTTTCCTTTCCCTGGGCGATCCTCTTTCCTCTTTCTTGATAAGCTCTAGATACAAAAATTCCAGTTTCCACTCTGGCAGCTGATATAGGGTAAAATCAGTAGTTGAGAGGGTGGCCTTCATTTCCTTTGTCCCCAGGCACTGACACCTGCTTTCCATTGTTCCGCAGTTCCCACTGTCACTACCACACAGAGACACTCTATCAGGTTACTCTTATGCAATTGGACTTCTACTGAAACCCATTTATCTTAGACCTGAAAAAGTTTTGGCAGTTGACATTTTATAAATTTCATCAGAGTGTAACATAACTGACTGTTTAATAAACTCTATTGTGAAGCCTTGCGAAAAGTGAAAGGAGCCTTTTGTCAGATAATCATCTTGCCTTAATGTCTCCTGATGCTCAAAATGCAAGGTGTGGCTGAAATTGACCTGTGGTCATACTGCTTCTCTGCTGACTGCTAAATGTATTTATTCCCCCTGCTTCATCCTTAATGAGAACTTTCTGAGGGATTATTTTTAATTTAACATCATACATTTTTGCCCTGTAGACCACTATAGGTGCTACTAAGTCATGCTTTGTTTTACTGATAAGCATTATTTTACTAATACATTAAGGATATTTAATGTATCAAATTGATAACATTTTATGTTTCAGATTACACACACACACACCCCCAAGCATGAAACGCCGTATCAGAGCCACCTATTGGAAACTCATTTGCAGCTATCAGATTGGAGTTACATTCAGTCCATTGAAAAAGGAGGCACTTTGAAATAGCCCCTATGGAATTTTCATCTTTTTATTTGTAACTGATTTCTCATTACTAAATAATTGATGCCAAGATTAATCAAGAAAAATCACAAGCTGTTTTCATAAATAAGGCCTACACTGTGGGAATAGTTTGAGCCCTTCAGGAAATGACACACTGCACTTCCTCATAAATGCTCAGTAATGGTCTACTTATATTCCATTATGTTTGGCTTCTAAGTGCTATTAGGAGTTTCTTTTACAGTCTTTTCATTAAGGTAAAATGGCCATTAAAACAAGTTTTTAAAGGACCATTTTAAAATATTTGCAGTTTGAGAAATAGAACGAACTCCCTAAACGTGTCCCTGAATTGTTGCACCAAGCTGTGTTGAAGGAGGAAACTTTTGACTTGGTGAAATTCTGCTTTTCAAGCCTAGTGTTCAATAAAAGCTTTTCTGTGTTCCTTTTCAGGTATGTGGCCAGTTGGATAGACAGAAGGCGGCATCAATCAGAAAAGGCCAATTTGACTATTCTTTTTGATAAATATGTCCCCGCATGCTTGGATAAGCTGAGAACAAGCTTTAAAACCATCACTTCAATTCCTGAGAGTAGCCTGGTGCAGGTTTGTCTTCGGTTACGCCATTTAACATTCCAGTCCTGATGCGGTAGTGTTTGTTGATCAAGGCAACAGAAGTTCTTGCTTGCCCAAGAAAATGAGAAGATTTCTGGAACTGTTAGATTGCCCCAACCCTCAGCCCCTGCCCCCGCCCCCCATGTTCTCTGGAGCCTTTTGCAAACCTCTATCACATTCTGTTAGCGTTTGAGTTTGTGCTGTCCTTCTTTTCACAATCTTGTGAATGAAGGTTGGAACCAGGTTTTATTGATTTTTTTTTTAATATTCCCAGATAGCTCTTAGCACATAGTAGGTGCCAGATATGTGTTTGTTGAACCATTGTGTTCCTTTCCAGGGTCTTTGCACAGAATTAGAACAACAAAGTTTCAATAGCTTTATTTATTTTTCTGGTTCCTAAGTAACTTGCCCAGAGAAGGTGCTCAGTATGTTTTCTGAATAAAATAAATTTGTGCAATTAAAGATGCCAGCCCGTGAGTAAGAGAAAGCCTCTGAATTCTACCACCTAGGTGCCACCGCTCACAGACCTCCCCCTCCCAAAAATATTCATGGAGGCGTGTCAGTCTGGATGAAGAGTTCATAATATCCCAGGGATATATTTTTTCTCATCTTCATCTTGAGACAGATGGTAAGAGTGAAGGGCACACATGATAGGTTGTCATGGAAGCCAATGAAAATAATTCACAGCACACAGAAATGAAGGCTGTGATCTTAATCTCAGCATGAAGAGAAACTATCCCCAGCCCTTACAAGCAAAAAACTTCATGAAAGGTTTACAATTTGAAAACCCCCCACACCCTTTTTTTCCTATAGGAGCAAAATTGCTTTCTAAGTGCTTTGTTACCATTAAGTGAGTGCCTTACCAAATTTGTTTGATGCAAAATTAGACATAGTCACAAGCATATTAAGAGAAAGTTCAGGTTTTTTGATAATTCACACACCAATTAAATAAACGATAGTCTTCAACAGTAATTATCTGAGGTATAATTTATTTCTGAAAGCAGGTCTGAATTTATTCATTATGAATTAATTATGTAGTTAGCCTAATTAGACTTCCTCTGGTGTAATACTTGCAAAAAAGCATGATCGTGTTCTTTCTCAAGTTGACTTATGTATTTGTGTGATTCTCTGTGGTGTGAACTTTTCCATTCAAGAGTAGTGTGAAAATAGGTCAGTAGGAATTAATATGACTTCTGCTCTACTTCTTTCTTTCACTGTATTCAGAAATGGCATTTAATTTTAGCTCCTTTTAAGCTGTTGTTTTATAGAGTAATTTCTCTTCTGTGGTTACTAATAAGTATGGAAATTTGAGACAAAGATGATAAGAAGATAGTAACCTGAAATGGCTATCTTGAGAAATTAATGCACTCTGTTTTCGGATGTATGATGCCTCTTTAAATTTGGTAAGGTGTATTAACTCTTTCAGATTGTGCATTAAAGTATGTTATGTGCTGACACAGAACTCAAAATGTTTCTCAAGTACTGTGGGAGAAAATAGAAGAAACATGGCCTTATTCATGTGCTCATCTCAGCAGATAGCGTCATGTTGAGAGCCTTCAGTCTTCTTTGTTTTGATTTCAACAGTTCCTTAGAACAACATGGCTTCTACTAAAAAGTAACAAAGCCTCAGTTTTACACTGTGTTTCTTAATAGCAAATTGGTGAGTTTTATTCTATTAAAAGATTATTTCAAATTGGCAAATGTGGCACAACGTGAAATAATAGAAATCAAGAAAGAAGATTTAAAAATGTAGTAAGTGCTCAACAATTTAAATGAAAAGTATTTCCCCATCTTTTGTGGCGAGGAAGGAAAGGCACACACACGGTGCTGACCTGATTTGTGATAGCTTGCGTTGCTGTTTGTATAACAGAGATGAAAATCTATCTTTGCCTGCAGAAACTGAGGGAAGAGTCTCTTGAGTTTTTAGGATCTGTAACAGTGCTAATTAATGACAACTTTCTGTGCTTTAGAGAACTAGCCCCCAAACCTGTTCATTACTGGTTATGATTTCACATGGTGAAGTCCCCTGCAGCGGCCGCATTCCCCTCGTTGCTGACGCAACTGCCCTAAGCATGGGCTAGGTCTATTAGGACCGCCTAGCATGTTGCCATTTCACCTGGAGGGTATGAAGAACACATGCCTGAGTTCCTGAACAGCATTTCTTTCAAGGTTAAATTTAGTTCGGTGTCCAAAAAACTGCCACAGGCTTAAGCTGCCAGTCCAACATTCTAAATTTATGACAACAGGTAGGAAAATGGCTGCCAAAGCGCTTACCGAAAGTGGTTTATCTAAATGTCCAACAGGAAGGAAATAGTAAAATAAATGCCTGTTCATCCAATGGAATCTTCTACATCCATTCCAGTGATGGTGTAGAGCAACACTTATTGATAAGGAAAGATGTCTTCAGTTTTTGGTCGAGGAAGTGGATTATAGAATACTATTTATAAAATGGTTTCCTATGTATAAAAAAGTGAATATAGATATATGCCCTTTTTTTTGCTTATATGTGATTTTGGTTTGTATACTGATTACTAACTGGAATGTTTAAATTTTTATTTTTAAAAAATAGTTTGTTATTACCTAGATCATTTTGGTTGAAAGTGACAAGTTTTCTACCGTTAACTTAGACACCTAAGGTGGTAATTTTTGTCTCTCCCAATGTAGCAAATCACAGTTGGGAAACGATGTACTCTCTTAAGGATAAAGTGGAGTTGTAAAAATATTCTTTGAACTTCCTCCACTATTTGAAAGATGTTGCCTTATTTGACTATTTCTTTTTCTTTAGACTATATGTGTTCTTTTGGAGTGCTTGCTAACTCCTGAAAATGTCCCTTCTGACAGTCCAAAAGAAGTTTATGAAGTCTATTTTGTATTTGCTTGTATCTGGGCTTTTGGAGGCACCCTGCTACAAGATCAGGTATGTTTAGAAGTAGTTTACAGGACCAGTTTCCAGTCTTGTGTGGGACAGGGTCAGGGGGAGGTTAAAATATGTGATCCATACCTTTTTGTTATGTTATAGGTCTATACTACTTGCCCTGTTCTCTCCTAAGTCTGTGCATTCTCTGGGTAGTCCCATCCCTGATGGTTCTAACCCCAGCTGACAATGCCAAATCCATACCCTCCAGCCTGGCTGTGTCTTCTGAACTGAAAGTTCTGTGTTCCACCTGCCTCTGGGGCTTCACCTCCAGCATGCTCTTCTACAAGAAATCCCACTCAGTGTGCCTGAGACAGACTGTCTCCTCCGCCCCATACTCCAACTTGCCCCTGCTCTTCCTTCTTTTCTTTTGCTCAGTGGTACATTCTTCCCGATAGCTCCAGTTAAAAACGTGGGAGACATCACTCTTCCTGATTTCTGTGTCCTGTGATCTCAGACCCTTTTCAGTTGCACCTGTAAAATAGCTGCCAACCCTGTTCCCTCTTCTCCATCCCTGCAGCCTAAATTCAGGGGCAATGCATCTGCAGATTGCCCTGGCTATCATAGTGCCTTAGTAGCTCAGATCGCCATAACAAAATACCACAAATTGGGTGGCTGAAGCAATAGAAATTTATTTCTCACAGTTCTGGGGACTAAAAGTCCAAGATTATGGTGTCAGCATAGTTGAGTTCCAGCAGCGACTCTCTTCCCACCTTTCAGACCCCCACTTTCCCGCTGTGTCCCCATGTGACAGAGAGAGAAAGACATACTGGTTTCTCTTTTGACGAGGATACTAAACCCATCATGAGAACCCTATATTCATGACATCGTCTAAATCTAATTATGTCTCAAGGCTGCACCACCAAATACCATCACACTGAGGGGTAGGGCTTCAAAATATGGATTTGGGGGTGGGACGTGGAGGGGGCACAATTCGGTTGTAGCATACGATAACCTTCAAATTGGTCTCCCTGTCTCCAGTCCCTCTTGCTTCTAACCAGTCTCACACACTATTCCCAGGATAGTCATTTATGAACCATAGTCAACCCTGGGCCAATTTCTTTATCACTGGTCTTTTTTTTTTTTTTTTTAGCTGAAAGTGAAATATTCATGCCTGTACAGATTGCTTGCATAGCCCTTTTGTGGCTTCTGATTAACACTTGAGACAAACATTTGCACCAGCACACATATCCCACGAACTGCTTAGGCTTACCAAAGTGCAAAGTGGGAATTATTCAACTTTAGAAATTTGCAGATCTAATTGCCACCATGTACCTCTATGTGTAATTTTTCTCCTGTGATCTTTACTATGATTCTTCAAGCTATCCTCATTGCACAAGTAAAGTAAAGCTCAGAGGGGCAAAGTAACTTGTCCAAAGTCACGCTGATGGGAAATGGCAACATCAGGATTCCCACCCGAGTTTGTCTTTCTCCAAAAGCCACACCTTCCATGGTACCTCAGGGCCTCTCATGGTTCATAGTGCTTCTATGGGTGCCCCTCAATTTTTACACGAAAAATAGGTAACACATTTTCCAGGCTTCCTCGCTCTTTCCAGGTGTAAATGGGGTATTTACACTGAAAGGCATCACAGCCAAGAGTGACCTATATTGCTGTTGGTTTGCTCACTGTAGATCAGAAAATAAATGGTTGATATAATCTGTTGGCCAGTTCCACTTCTCGCCACTAAGTTACCATAACTCGTGCCTATTATTATAATAATATATTTGGAATTCACTTGGCCTCCTAGATCTTATTTCAGCCATTCTCAGAAGCCAGATTCCTTCTGTAATTTCCAAGTGCTCTCTAAAGATTAGCAGCCAATACTATGTGAGTGAGAGTCAAGTGTTCGTGTCAGGGACTTCATGTGTCTTTCTCAGAGGCACAGTTTACAACACGTGTGGGTTTCTTGTTTATGGAAGCCACATGCAGACAGAAGGCAACCCTCCTCATCCACCAGATATTTATTTCAATATTTACCACAAGTCTTCTCGCTTTCTAGGACTATAAAATCAGTGGGATGTTGACAGCGGACATCTTCCCCCTCCTGCTCATAACCCCTCACCTCCCTCCCAGCTGACCCTCTTTTAATCTTTCCAATTTCCAAATATATCAGCCTTCCCCCCCTAGTTATATAAGCTAGAAGCTGGATATCACTGGCACCTTCCTTTCCATAATTAATAGTCAACATGAGCAGCAGCAGCAGCTTAAAATTTTCAAAAGGGCTCTAACTACAAAGCATTCAAAAGACAGGCCATGATGTTGGCAATATGCGTGAAACAGACACAAGAAATGTTCTCAGGATAGCCACTTGGTAGCTTAACAAACTGAGTGCCTAATATGTGTCAGGGAATATGCTTAGAGCTTTTCATAGGGTACCTCATTTAATCTTCAAAAACAATAAAACCCTATATGGATTGGTACAACTATTCTTTTACAAATAAGGAACTGAAGCTTAGAAAGGTATATTAATCTGCTTCCAAGTACAAAGCTAACCCATGCCTCAGCCAGGTTCAAACAGCAGCTGACTGACTTAGGACCTGTGTTCTTTAGTCGTTGCAGCCAACCTCCAAAACGAGTTTCAATTCAAGCTCATCTGAACTCCCATAAACCACCATCATTTCTCACGTGGCTTCTGAAGTAGCCTCCTCACTGGGCTTTCTATTTCTACATTTGTTCTGATAATTCATCATCCACTCATCAGTCAGGGTGATTTTTTGAAATGCACATGAAATCATATTATACACTCCAGAGTTGAAAACGCTTGAATGGCTCCTTATTGCCTTTAAGATAACATTTCAAATTTTAATTCTATTTATAAGGCCTCTGAATCTAGCCCTGCTTAGCTCTTCCTGTTTCTTCCTCTGCCACTCCCTCCCCCACT